>NC_088395.1:42940000-43246153 GCF_037993035.2 Macaca fascicularis | reverse complement strand
CGTGGGCTACTGGGTTTGCTTTGCCTCAACAGCAAAAAGTTTGAAGTGCCTGGGAGTTGACAAACCCCCCTTTTACCCCCACCCTAAAGCCAGTGACCCTTATTCCAGGACTGGCTGGTGCAGGAGTTATGAAGCCCAGCTACTTGCCTTGAAACAGCACTAACTCTGAACTGTGATTTACGCAGGATTAGGCTGAGGTAAGGACCTGGCCTAAAACCACACACTTGCTTGCTTCTTCCTCTTTCCTCTCCTGTTTTTCTCACTCTTTTACAAGATTCTCCTTGCAGCACTTCCTTCATAAACCACTTGCACCTGAATCCTCATCTAGTCATCTATTTCTGGGTAACTGACAATGATTGTCAAAAATTTAGCTAATATATACAAATATATAGATAGTGGAAAGCCGCTACTTCTACTTACAAAGAAACTTCAAGTATGCAGGTTCCCTTCTTTGAAATTCTTGTCCTAAAAGAGAAAATAAATGTTATTTAAAAAGAAAACTTGGGTGGATATTGAAATAAGCAAATTACATTTCATCTTATTGCATGTATGTTCAGGGTTGCTGAAAATCACATTTCATAACTGGATTAGTAGAGGAAGTAGAAGAAAAATAAGACTCAATGCTCATCTATTAATAAATGCATATATACTAGGAACTGCTTGAAAACAATCAACTTCGAATCAGGTTCAAATTGGCAGCTGCTGAGTGGAAATGAAATTCACCATTTGAGTCAGTGTACGAAATGTTCTGCTTCTAGCTTGAATCATAAGGAAAAAGAAAAGGAAACTCTATCTCTTTTCTTTTCCCTTTTAGAATTGGCTTAAAAGATAAAATACTGTTCTGCTAAGTACATTCATAGATATACTGGTCAGATTTCTGTTTATTAAGTTTCAATCCCTGTGCAACAACATTTGACATAAATTGACTTCATGTTTCGCTGCACAGCAAGATTTGTTGTTGATTCTGAATTAACATTATTCTGTAGCATGCATTGTTGCCGTTCAGAAGCCAAATCAGGAAGTCAAAATGGCAACACTAATCAACTTTGAAGCTTTTTCAAATTGCATGTTTTGGAAGCCCTATAAATTTATAACATCATCCGAATTTGAAAAAGTAATCAAACTTCTTCGTCATTTCTTGTTGGATACATGCTAGTTTGGCATTAGCACTGTACAATTTTTCAGAAAATTCCACTCTGAGAAATCGTTTCATATTGGCCATTTTAAAGATCTCTCTGCAGCCCATGGAACAAAAAATTACCTCTCTTTTTTAATGGAAACTCTTTCCTCTTAATGGCAATATGGATGCTTGTACAATGTTATTCCATCTCCTAGGTATACTTCAAGGACCAGGGTAATCCAGTCAGGATCTACACTCTGAGAATCTGGAATAGGAGCTAAGAGAATCTTCTATCAGTCTGTACTGAGTTCTGAAAGAGAAAAGGTGTAAAATCTTGGGCACATGGCTGTTGTTAATTAATGCATTAGGTTCCTAGGGCTGCTGTAAGAAAAGTACCAAAAGCTTGGTGGCTTAAAACAATAGAAATTTATTCTCTCACAGTTCTGGAAGCCAGAAGTCTAAATTCATGGCCCTGCTCTGAGTTTTCTCTCATCCTTCCTTGCTTCTCCTAGCTTCTGGTGTTTGCCAGCAGTCCTTGTCATTCCTTAACTCGTAGATGCAGTACTCTAGTTACAGGGCCATCTTCACCTTGTCTATCTTCCCTTCTGTGCATGTCTGCCTCCATATCCAAATGTCCCCTTTTTATAAAGGTAGCAGTCATATTAGAATAGAGTCCACCCTAATTGCCTCATCTTAACTAATTACATCTGCAAGGACTTTATTTCCAACATGTCTTTATTGAGGGATATAATTCAAGCCATAACAGTTGGTTTCCCATGAAGCTGACCCTGAGATGAGGATACAACTGCAATCAAATCATTAAGTGCTCACAGGAAAAATCAGTAAGGCACTAATGGAAACAAGGCAGGATAAAGGAGGAAGCAAAAGTTCCATAGAAGGTAGGATTACTCAATTTTATCCTGCAACGGAACCCTGGAGTGAGAGTTACACTTTGGAGTTTTCTGATTAGAGACAAGGAAACAGGGTATGCCTATGCTTTCAGCCATTATCATCGACTAAGGACTGCATTGAGGGTGGGAGAATGTAAATTCCCAGGCACTTTCATCTCTGCTACATCCCAGCAAATGGGACTCCAAGACTCTTGGCAGTCCTCTAAACAGAATTGTAGGTGTGAACTACAATTCCTATGCCCTAAAAGAGAAAATAAATGTTATTTAAAAAGAAAAGTTAGGTCAGATGCAGTGGCTCACGCCTGTAATCTCAGCACTTTGAGAGGGTGAGGCGGGTGGATCACCTGAGGTCAGGAGTTCGAGACCAGCCTGGCCAACACGATGAAACCCCATCTCTACTAAAAATACAAAAATTAGCTGGGTGTGGTGTAGTCCCAGCTACTCAGGAGGCTGAGGCAGGAGAATCGCTTGAACCTGGGAAGCAGAGGTTGCAGTGAGCCGAGATTGTGCCTTTGCACTCCAGCCTGGGTGACAGAGCAAGACTATATCTCAAAAAAAAAAAAAAAAAAAATTAGATGGATATTGAAATAAATTCCATTTCATCTCATTGCATGATATGGTTTTGCTTTGTGTCCCCACCCAAATCTCACCTCTAATTGTAATCCCCATGTGTCAAGAGAGGGACCTGGTGAGAGGTAATTGGATCATGGGGGCAGTTTCCCCCATGCTGTTCTCATGATAGTAAGGGAGTTCCTATGAGATCTGATGGTTTAAAAGTATTCGGCAGTTTCCCCCATCGCTCTCTGTCCTGCTGCCATGTAAGATGTGTGTTGCTTCCCATTTGCCTTCTGTCATGATTGTGTTTCCTGAGGCCTCTCCAGCCATGCAGAACTGTGAGCCAATTAAACCTCTTTCCTTTAGAAATTACCCAGTGTCAGGTAGTTCTTTACAGCAGTGTGAAAACGGACTAACACATTGCATGTATGTTCATGGTTGCTGAAAATCACATTTCATAAACAGATTAGTAGAGAAAGTAGAAGAAAAATGAGACTCAGTGCCTATTAATAAATGCATACATACTAGTATCTGCTTGAAAACAATCAATTTCAAATCAGGTTCAAATTAGCTACCACTGAGACTGGAAATTAAATTCACCCTTCGAGCCAGTGTACAAAATGTACACTGGGGAGCGGAGGGAAAGGGATGCAGGTGGGCTAGCCCCCAAACTGGGGCTTAGCTTAGGAGGGTTCTTGGCTTTTCTCAGGAAAAATTTCAATAATGAACCAGCAGTGAAAGATAGCCCCTTTTATTGAACTGGTACTGCTTTTTGTGGAACAGCACTAATCCACAGGCAGTGTGCCCAGAGTTGGCACTTGTGGGCTATTGGCTAGCTGTATTTATATCTATTTTTAATTACATGCAAATTAAGGGGTGGGCTATGCAGAAATCTCTAGAAAAGGAGCATTAACTTCCAGGTAGTTGCCATGGAAAGGGGTGGTAACATCTTGGTCATTGCCATGGCATTTGTAAACTGTCATGGTGGTGATGGGAGTGTCTTATGCTAATGAGCAATGAGGGCAATTAGAGATTGCTTTCAGCACCATTTGTTGGTTCCAGCAAGTTTCTTTGTTTTATCTGGTCGGGACCAGGAAATAAGTCCTCTGATCTTCTACCTCAAAAGCATACCAAAGCTAGGGGATCCACAAAAAAACAAATTGGAATTGGAAGGTATTTGGGCAGAACACTGATATCTGCTACAAGTGGCATGGCCACCTCTCAACATGTGGACTGTGTAGCAGAAATAACAGGTCTGCAGAGAGAGAATAAGGAGGCCAACACAAGAAAGAAAACCCTATGACAGAGCCCTTTCTGGGTACCTGATGGCTTCCTTTCCCAACTGTACTCTTTCTGAGGTTTTAATGTATTCTTTCCAATTATTTCTGCAGTATGCCCCTATATTACCACAATAAATTCCTGCACGCTTCTATTTCTTCTTCCTAAGCTAATAACAGTTGTTTCTATGACTTGCAACCATACAACCCAGCCACCAAATATGGCACTCTTCTTGGAATGGTTTGAATGCAGTCCTGGTTGGAAGGTCCTTTGGATTTAAACAAAGGAAAAAAGTTTAAAACAAAATGGAAAAAGGTCACAAAATTCTTTTTGAATAAATATCCCCTCTTTCACATTGCTTATAAGGTGAATTACCTGAATGTTCCAAACTCAGCTCATCACCTCTCTCTGGAAGTTTTCTTTTTTCTTTCTGTGAATGACACCACCATCCATTTACTCAGTTACCCAAGCTCATAAGTTTGTGTTATTTCCACTCCCCAAACCCTGTCAGATTCCAAGACTTGTGGAATAATCTCTCTGTTCTCTCAATTTCCAGTGTTGTCTCCCCTGTTTCAAAACCTCTTTACTTACCTTTTTGTGTTATTATTCAAGCAGGTTCCAAACAGCCGTCTGCCTCCTGTCTCACCTAATTTACTCTGCACACCACTATGGTGAATCTTCATGCAGGCATATATCCATTCATTCCTCAACTATTTACTGAGCACCCACGCTACAGGTAGAAGTGAAAAATATAAATATGGATATGATATTGATAGAAATGGCATTTATTATTGTGCCTTGCATTGTTCTAAGTTCTTTACATGTTTTAGCTCATGACATTCTCTTTAAAAATTAAGAACAAGGTATAATTTTTGTCTATACTTTAGAAATTAAAAGAGAAAACAGGCATAGAAAAAGGAAATCATTTATCTAAGCTTGCAGCTTCTCTCATAAGGAGTTCAGTGAGATAATTAAGCCCTATAGAAAATGACTGGAGTGACTGTTTTCTCAGTTCTTCCAAGAACATGTAACTAACACCATTCTAGTAACGTAGGAAATAAATTAATGCATTGTATAGAACAATTGCTTTGGAGTGTTAGTGCTTCATTCTCTGATGGAACCCTAGTAAGAGCAGTCATGTCATGGGACTAGCAAATGATAGTTTTGATCTCAGTCTGTTGACTCTGTGCCCATGCTCTCAGCCACCATGAATTGCTGAGACATGCAATAGTGGACAATGTTCATTGTCACAGCTGTACAGCACCCAATTCCTTCCTGTTGTTGGGATTCTCTCATTTCGTACGGAGCCTTGTCTTGCATTTAGAAAGTTGAAATTGTCCTCCTTCTCTCTGCCCTATGGTAGCCAGACATAGACCAGTCATTCAGATTCCATCATAGGGCTCTGCACTTGGAGACTGGAAAGAGTAACTCAGTGACACAGGGAATGTTAGGGAGTCCTCACAGTCACTGAGGCCATGTCAGCAACAGTGTAACACAGTAATGGTGTCCACTACATGAATAACAGCATGCCGGCCAGAGAATCTTACAGCCATATCCTATTCTTGGTCCTTTGATGCTCTCTTCGTTTCTGTTCAACTGTATTGCAGGGTGAAAAATACATACAGTCTCATCAGATCTGATAAGAAGTTGGCCTATAATATTCAGGATTATCAAGAAGACTATTTGAAACATGGATTTGTGTCTAAAATCGTAAATGCTGGTTCACCTCACCCTAAGATTACATATTTTATGTTCATTTTGTATGTAAGGTCAGCCCTCCGTATCTGTGGATAGCGCACCCATGAATTCAAACAACCGCAGATAGAATTTTTTTTTAAATTGGGTTTGTAAAGACATTTTTTCTTGTCATTATTTTATAAACAATATAATAAAACAACTATTTATATAGCACTTGCATTATGTTAGGTATTATAAGTAATCTAGAGATGATTTAAAGTATATGGGAAGATGTGCATAGGCTATACATAAATACTAAGGCATTTTGTATCAGGGACTTGAGCATCCATGAATTTTGGTATTTAAAGGAAGTCCTGGAACCAATCTCCCATGGATACTGAGGGAGGACTGTATATATACATATATACAGTTATGTACCACATAACAACATTTTAGGCAACAATAATTTTGCATATATTAATGATGATCCCATAATATTATAATACCATATTTTACTGTATCTTTTCTAGGTTTAGATACACAAATGTTTACCATTTTGTTGCAATTTCCTACAGTATTCAGTAAAGTAATGTACTGTATAGGTTCATAGCTTAGAAGCAACAGGCTATACCATATAACCTAGGTGTCTAGTAGGCTATCCCATCCAGGTTTGTGTAAGTGCACTCTCTGATGTTTGCACAACAACAAAATTGCCTAATAATGCATTTCTCAGAACATATCCTCCTCATTAAGTGATGCATGACTATATATACATGATATAGGATGAAACGAAGCGTTATTTATAGTTAGCATTTATATTTATATTATTTAGCATTATTATTACACATTAACTCTTAAAAGACAGAGCAGCTTATTGCTAAACGTGTGTCTCTTAGAGTTGTGAGGATTACATTTATATCTATCTATATCTTTATATCTATATGGCTGTATATAGATATATAAATGTTAGCGTGGTGAGTGACTATAATTGTATAAATAAATCCATGTTTCATATATTATATACATAACGTATAATATATACACTAAAGAAGCAGATGCACTGGGGAAGGGGACATATGCTTTTCTTTTTAACTGACATTGTAGAGGTCTCTAAGCTTTTTTGATCAAACATCCTAAATTTAGCATTTAAAATCTCTCATGGTTTCTTCTAGGGTTTTAAAATTTTCATTTCGTTATATTTAAACATTTCACATCTTTGGAATTTATTTTGGCTAAAGGAGTGAAGGAGGGGATCCCTCTACTATTTTCTCTCCCCACCACCTTATTTTCTAAGGCCAAACCAACTCTATGAATTGTCAGTACTCCATCCTCAGCCTAATGTTATAAAAACTATCTTCAAAATATTCTGTAAGACATTTGTTTTAGATCATTTATTTGCTAAAAAAAAAAAAAAAAAAAAAAAAAAAAAAATTGTGGTTAAGGGAACATGAGGTTCCAGCGTGCTTGGATTTAAATCAGGAGTCTCAGAGCCGGTTTACATGGATTTTTGCAGTACAGTCTGACAAGACTGGCCTGATAGTCTTGCAGTAAAGCCCCATGTGCCACAGGCTTCTTGAGTGATGACTTGGCACTTGCTCTTCTTCTCCTGACAAAGATTAACAGCTACAAATTGGTTGCCTTCCCCGACCCCCAGCCCCTTGCTGCCATGCTGACCACCTGTTTTTTCTGGGACTTATTTTGTTCAGGGCTGCCTCCCTGGCCACTCTGTGTTGGAGTGGCTTCAAGGAGACTCTCTCAGTCCAGTCCAGCCTTATATCAGAACTTTCTTTGTTAAGTGAGGGATTTTTGTGCCACTTCTTTTTGGAGAGCTCTGTGCTGTACTCAAGTTCCAGAGTTCAAACTTCAGTTTTAATAACCAGTCGTTTTGTGATCTTGGGCAAGTTACTTACCTTCTCTATGCCTCTGTTTCATTGCTTGTAAATAGGGAAAATAATATTACCTATCTCACAGGGTCGTCAGGATTAAATTAGTTAATACTTAGAATATTTCTCAGCATATGGTATATCATTGATACCTAACAATACTCCTTAATATGTGGAGAATTTTAGGTCTATCTTGGAATCTATGCCTGTTTAGGTTTCAGTTCCACTACATTTGGCTGGTATTTGTAGGGGGCAAGGCCCTTGGCCCCCTGAAGTTTCCCTAAAAATCACTGGCATAAGGCATATTGATTAATAGGAGAATAGGTATACATGTTTATTTAACGTGTATACAAGGGAGCCTTCAGAATGAAGATCCAATTCCCCAGTGAAGTATAGAAGCTTATATAACATCTTTTAAAATGCATTCATTTATTTATTTTTAGAGATGGGGTTTTGCTCTGTCACTCAGACTGTAATGCAGTGACGTGATCATAGCTCATTATAACCTCCAACTTGTAGCTCAGGCAACCTCCTGCTCAGCCTTCCAAGTACCTGGGACTATAGGCCCATGCCACCATGCCTGGCTATTTCTTTTATCTTTTTTGTAGAGACAGGGTCAGACTATGTTGCTGGTCTTGAACTGGCCTTAAGCAATCTCACCTTGACCTCCCAAAGTGCTGAGATTACAGGCGTGAGCCACCCCATCAGGCCCTTATATATCATCTTAAAGTTACAGAAAGAATTGGGGCTTGGATCCTTGCAAAACATGAGAAATTCTATTGAGGAACAGTAAAGGATTACTAGGGAGAATGAATGGTTGGGGAACATCTTGTAGAGTCTTTTCTGGTGTGCTTACATTCTTGGTCTTCTTTTCTGCAATAGGTAATGAGATAACAGGGAGGGGAAGAAAAATCCATTGTCTTCCTTGGTGAGTTCAGACTTTAGGCAGATAAAGGAACTTCAGAGAACAACTTTATCCTGTGCTTTAAGAGAGACTATTATGGGGAGTGAGGAAAGTCAGAGCGACCTTAAAGCTTCTTCAGTTCACTGTGACCAAATGTTATATTTTGGTTAATCAGTCCTTGAGCTCCAACATATTCTTTTTGGTTATAGTTTGCTGTGTGGCTCTTTCCTTATTTCATTAAAAATAAAACTTTCTTCCATTTTATATTTTCTTTCTTTTGCGTGTCCATGGTGATTGATTTAACATGGGAAGAATATCTCTTCACCTCAGTTTTTCAATGTAACCTAAAGAGATCATTTTATTGTAGGGGAGGAAAAAAACATTTTTCCCCGCTATGCTTCATAGTTCTTAGTTGGGATAGACCCCTGTAACAAAAGACAGCTTAACAAGAGAAAAACAAAAAAGTTTATGAACATGTATGCCTTATGTATACATTGGGAGATACTGAGAGCAAAAAGTAAATCTCAAAAAAAATGGCTTTGAATTTAGGCTTAAATACTATCTTCAGTTGAAACAAAGAAAGAAGGGTGTGGAGGGGAAGCAGTTATGGAAATGTGACTAGAAAAAACATAGTAAACAAGGGTAACATTTGTTATGCAAATTTAAGTAGGTACCTTCCCCACTGATAAGAGTTTCTAGTGATTTAGAGTAAGCCTTCTCTTTCTGGTATGGAGTGGAAGACACCCTTACAAATGGAGTTTTTTTCAATAGATGTGAATTTCTCTTACAAAAGGGTAACTTCTCTGTTTTTAGAGCTTCTCCTGTGTCTGTAGTTTCTTAGAATAATCAACTGAAAATAATTCTTATGTCAAAGAGGCATATTTTGGGGTGGCATATTCTAGACTCCTACACTATACATATATAACACATTTATAGTTATAAGAAGAAAATATATAATATCTCTCTTTCTCTCTCTTCTTGAAGTATTTTCAATATCTGCTTGAATAATTCTTAAAAACACATTCATTTATCCGGAAACAATTCAGATACCTTGAGTTTTTTTCTTTGTTGTTCCTCTATTGTATTGTTTTTATTTTAGAAATCTCTAACCACTCATTTTATAGAAATGCTATCCAATTTGAAGAGTTGGGGAAGAGTATGATATAATCGTCTTTCATTTTCAATAAATAACTGCAAACTAATAGGTACAGTTTTATTTGGGTAAATTTTAAAACCCTTTTCTCCAGCAATTGTACAAATAGAAATCTATAGGCAAGAGCCATTAATCTTTATTTTCCTAATATTGTTTTGTGTAAATGCAGCAGTTGTCCTTTCAGATTAGTTCCCTTTGAGCTTACATTGTGTTTCTCCACACAAGACATGGCTAATTTCTCAAAATATGCCTTATAGAATTGTTGTGAAGATCAAATCAGACCAAATCATGTAATGATTAAAAAACAATAACACTTAGAACCATGCTTGGTGCCTGGCATGCAGTAAGCGCTCAATTAATGTTTGCTATTATTGTTATCCTCTTTTGTCCTACAGGAGGAAATTTCTCCCTTTAGAATGTCTTCCTAAACATTGAGCTGTGGTCATTTATATCACACACAGAGCTCCCTTCGGCCTTCTATCTCCTTCCCATTTTCAGACACCCACAGAGAAACCCCACAGGGATTCAACAGCATCCTTTTGTGGCCCTTTTACTAAATTTAAGTTTTGTGTTTCATCCCAGCTTCCTTGTCTTCTTTTATTCAGATTAGAAAACCCTCGGTGAAACCATTTGTAAACTGTACTTGAAATGCAGGGTTCAGACGCCCCTGTGAGGCACACTTTTAGAGGTAAAAATGGTTCAGTGCAACTGTTTGTTTGAACTTGTTGAATATCTATGGGTGGAACATCCGTTTCTGATTATTTTATGTCTGAATAACAGCTGGCTTAATGTTTTGAAGGCATAGCATTGAGCCTTGGCAGACGTCCATTTGAGGTTTTGTTGTTGTTGTTGTAGTTATTGTTAGCTATGTGACCCAGGTGAGGTACCTAAAAGCTCAGTGCCTCAGCTTCCTTATCCGTGTAGTGGGGATAGCTAACAATAATGACTATCCTGCTGGATGAAGGTGAAGATTAAAGGAGTTAAGTATATAAAGTTTTTAGCACATTATAAAAACAAAACATATTATTAAGTTGTATTATTTTATTATTGTTAAATAAAAATTATTCATGACACTTGTTAAAGAACAGTGAGGCAGACTATAGTCAGAACTGTTGCAATAGGTATAGGGACCACTGTAATGGGGTTTTGCATTTGGGGAGAAACATTGGGCTCAACTTCAAATATAACAAGGAAAAGGGGAATTTACAACCCAGGATGAGGGGTGGAAAAAGGCATTTCATGCAAATGGACATTAAAAGCGAGCAGGAGTAGCTATTCTTATTTCAGACAAAACAAACTTTAAAGTAACAGCAGTTGAAAGAGACAAAGAGGGATATTATATAATGGTAAAAGGCCTTGTCCCACAGGAAAATATCATAATCCTAAACATATATGCACCTAACACTGGAGCTCCCAAATTTGTAAAACAATTACTAGTAGACTTAAGAAATGAGATAGCAACAGATTAATAGTGGGGGATTCCAATACTCCACTGACAGCACTAGACAGGTCATCAAGACAGAAAGTCAATAAAGAAACAATGGATTTAAGCTATACCTTAGAATAAATGGATGCAACAAATATGTACAGAACATTTTATCCAATAACTGCAGAATACACATTCTATTCAACAGCACATAGAACTTTCTCCAAGATAGACCATATGATAGGCCACAAAATAAGCCTAATAGATTTAAGAAAATTGAAATTATATCAAGCACTCTTTCAGGCCACAGTGGAATAAAACTGGAAATAACTCCAAAAGAAACCTTCAAAACCATGCAAATATATGGAAATTAAATAACCTGCTCCTGAATGATAATTGGGTCAAAAACAAAATAAAGATAGAAACTAAAAAATTCTTCGAACTGAACGACAATAGTGACACAACCCATCAAAACCTTTGGGATACAACAAAGGTGATGCTAAAAGGAAAGTTCATAGCCCTAAATGCCTACATCAAAAAGACTGAAAGAGCACAAACTGATATTCTAAGGTCACACCTCAAGGATCTAGAGTAACAAGAACAAACCAAACCCAAACCTAGCAGAATAAAGGAAATAGCCAAATCAGAGCAGAACTAAATGAAATTGAAACACACAAAAAAACCCCAAAAGATTAATGAAACAAAAGACTCATTCTTTGAACAGATAAATAAAATTGATAGACAATTAGCACAATTAACCAAGAAAAGAAGAGAGAAAATCCAAATAACCTCAATAAGAAATGAAATGGGAGCTATTACAACTGACACCACAGAAATCCAAAATATCATCCAAGGCGACTATGAACGCCTTTACACACATAAACTTGAAAACCTAGAAGAGATGGATACATTCCTGGAAAAATACAACTCTCCTAGCTTAAATCAGGAAGAATTAGATACCCTGAACAGGGCAATAACATGAAGCAAGATTGGAATGGTAATTAAAAAATTACCAACAAAAAAACTCCAGGACCAGACAGATTTACAGCAGAATACTACCAGACATTCAAAGAAGAATTGGTTCCAATCTTTTTGACACTATTCCACAAGATAGAGTAAGAGGGAACACTTAGTAATTCATTCCATGAAGCCAGCATCACCCTAATACCAAAACCAGGAAAGGACATAACAAAAAAAGAAAACTGCAGATTGATATCCCTGATGAACAGAGACATTAACATCCCTAACAAAATACTAGCTAACTGAATCCAACAACATATCAAAAAGATAATCAACCATCATTAAGTGGGTTTCTTACCAGAGATGCAGGGACGGTAATGGTTTAACATACGCAAGTGAATAAATGTGATACACCTAGGCAAAAATTCACATTTTGACAACATCTGCATTTTACCAATAATCTTTAAGGCTGTTTTTATTTCTGAAAAATTAAAGTCACATGAACTAAAAAGTACCATAGCTTTTATCTTCCCTTTCAAAAATATTTCATCCAAGCGCTTATCCTTCTTTAAGTCAATTAATTAGAGCTCTTTTTTTTATAGACATCACGCACACAACACATGTATGTCCACACAGACAGGCAGAAGAAGATCCAGTAGCTATAAAATTTTTCCTTTGCCAGTCTACTAATTGCATTATTGGCTTCTGGGTGGAGCCCTTTAAGAGCAAGGTTTGGAAAGCATGCAGTTTCTAGGGCCTAATAAACAAGTGTAGCTGGAAGACAAAAACAGATTTTGAGAGGGATCTATACACCTCTAATTCCTGGCACTTCATAAGGAAAACAAGTGTCTCCAAAAATTGAAACTGTGGCACCTTTTCTGTTTTTCCCAAAGAGTCCCAGGCCATCAGAAATTATCTCAGAACCTCTCATGCATTCAGAAGAGTGGCAAGGCAAAATAGAGTTCAGTCGACTGAGAAGAAAAAATCTTTTCCCAGCAAAACAAGATCCAAGAAGAGAAAACCACAAAGTCCTTTTAAATATACCCACAACTTCGATATCCACTTTTAATTAAGCTGAGCGCTCTTTAAGAAAATTCTTTTAAGTCCCTTATTACCTGACTTTAGCCATGCCAAGCAGCCAATATTTCTGGCTTTTTAACTTTACCAAAGGTAACCTCCCAACTACTCGGAGAAAGGAAAATACAAGGTGGTTCATGGAGGGGAAGAGAATCGACAAATGGCAAAGGTCACACAGATATCAAACCAGAAAGGACTCATTCCCTAAGCCAGGATTGAACTTGGGCCACCACTGTAAATGGTGAAGGCTAAAACAAAGCATTGCCACGTGGTTACAGGTCACACTCCCAATAATTTAAAACAAGATGGAGGCCTTCAGCAAAGTTTGCCACTGACCAGTTTGCTGGGCTTGGACAGTGGGGCCTATGCAATCCTAGGCCCACATCCCATCCTAAGGTACCCCTCTTTCTGACAGAACAATAAAGAAAGACATACAAAACACACCAGATTCAGTATAGCTTAAGACCAATTTCAAAAATCCTTTTTTTTTTTTTTTTAATAATTAAAACTTTATAGAGAATATAAACAGTGATTGTTGGAGTCCTGGTCTAGTCAATCGTCTTCTAAAAGGAAAATAAAACAGCCTCTCACATAAAAAAGTTAATGCCTGGCCTGGTGGAGAAAAGAGAAAAAACAGCTTAAAGTGCAGAGTTGGAAGTGTATTAGTCTGTTTTCACACTGCTGATAAACACATATCCAAGACCGGGAAGAAAAATAGGCTTAATGAATTCACAGTTCCATGTGGTTGGGGAGGTCTTACCATCATGGCAGAAAGTGAAAAGCACCTCTTACGTGGTGGCTGCCAGAGAAAAGGAGAATCAAGTGAAAGGGGTTTCCCCTTATAAAACCATCAGATCTTGTGAGACTTATTCACTACCACAAGACAGTATGGGAGAAACTGCCCTCATGATTCAATTATCTCCCATAGGGTCCCACCCACAACACTTGGGTATTATGGGAACTACGATTCAAGATGAGATTTGGGTGGGGCACAGCCAAACCATATCAGAAAGATGCCTGGGGAAAGAACCGCTTATTCTTATGTAAATAATTTTCTCCAACAGGGAGAGAAACTTAATTGCTGTTTCTTCCAAGGGGCTCAGACAGAGCGGGACCCCTCAGCCAGGGGAGGGGAGGCCAGGGGAGGGGAAGACATCCTGTATGTGTGTTGGGGAACACTGGCCAGCCTGCCACGTGGGGGCCTTGGGCCATGTGCTCCAGCCCCACCTGGGAGGGGAAGGGAGCAGGGAGCCACTGCTCACCCGTCTGTCCTGTGCGCACGCCTGCAGTCATTGGGGTGGGGGTGAAACACCCCCAATATTGTGAAAGAAAGGATAGGTGCCAGTACAGTCTCAAACAAAGAAGGAAAATGCCATAGAAAAGTCTGGATTGGACCGAGACTGACATTCCTGACCCCTGAGAGCAACGAGGTGGGGCACAGTTTACCCTCAGAAGAAGTCCAAGGACAAAAAGTCTCAGAAACAAAAGGGACAAACATTTTTTTGGTCTGCATTTTACTCACCTTTCCTCATGTACCAGTATGGGCCACCAAAATGATCCAGGATTTTTTGCTCCTTAGTTCAGCTAAAATCCAGGTTCTTGTCACAAGACCGGGAAAAATTAGGCACATGGACACATTGAAAAGTGAGGAGAGCGGAATTTATTAAAAGAAAGCTCTGAGCAAAAAGAAACCAAAAGAGGTCCTTCCAACAGATTGAATGCCAGGCCACCACACACACAACCTGAAGAGGCCATGCTCCCCCCCCACTGCATAAGGCACGAATCCCCAGTGGCTCCACCCCATTCTTTCAGTGCGCAGGCAGGCCCCCAGTCCATTGTGGGCATGTCCAGACAAGGGCCTGGGCAGGTTCTCTCATGTGCATAAAAGCATCTGATGTAAATACTTGTGGGGTGGGTTGGAGATTCTCCAGGGATCCTCCCTTATCTGCCTCCTGCAACTGTCACCAGGACTAAGAAGTTTCCCATAATTTCAGACAAGTTTCCTCTGAAGATTGAAAATACACTGCTTATTGTTTTGTTTCATAGGAGGCCATGTCTTACGATGGCTAAGTATATGAACTTTGGGGAAAAAAATGACTTGGATTTTAATTCTGGTTATGTCACTTTCTAATTATGTGACCTTGGGCATTGCTATGGTTTGAATATTTATGTCCCCTCCAAAATTTATGTTGAAACATAATCCCCAATGCAACAGTACTAAGATGTTTGGCCTTTAAAAGTTTCTTAGGCCATGGGAGCTTTGCCCTCATGATTGGATTAGGGCCTTATGAAAGGACTGGAAGAAACTAGCTAGGTCTTTTTGTGTTTTGCTCTCTGCCACATGCGGCATCTGCAGGAAGGCACCATCTTGGACACAGAGAGAGCAACACTCACCTAACACTGAATCTGCTGGCATCTTGATCTTGAACTTCCCAGCTTCCAGAATTGTGAGAAATAAATTTTTAGTATTTATAGATTACCCAGTCTGTGGTATTTTGTTATAGCAGCATTAATGGACTATGACAGGCATGTTAACTCGCAGATCCTCAGTTTTCTCATCTAGAATCTTTGAATCTAGTACCTACCATATAAGAATATTGTAAAGACTAAATTAGATGATGCTTGGAAAAGACGTCACATAGGTGCTCAGTGTATTAGCACTGGAGTCTCTTCCTTGTACTTTGAAATGTACCTGCTATGGTTTGAATGTTTGTTCCCTCTAAAACTCATATGGCAATTTAATTGCCATTGTTACGGTATTAAGAGATGAAACTTTAAAGAGATGATTAGGGCATGTGGGCTCTGCCCTCATAAGTAGGACTAATACCTTTTGTAAAAGGGCAAGTTTGGCCCTCTTCTTTCTCTTTTCCCTTCTTCCATGTGATGCTGCAGCAAGAAGACCCTCGCCAAATGCTGGCACGTTATTATTGGACTTCCCAGCCTCTAGAACTGGGAGCCAATACATTTCTATTTGCTATAAATTACTCAGTCTATTAGTCTGTGGTTTTCTATTATAGCAACACAAACAGACTAAGACAGTAACTTATACATATCATGATGAAGTATGTGAGAAATGCATCCAACTATATCAATATGACACAGCAATTAGGACTAAGAGCTAAGATCATTTGTGTCAACATGACTTAGTTATTTGTTCCAAGAAAACCTTGCCCAGGAAAGATAAGACTGCAAACCAATAAATAGTTTCAGTCTTTGCTTCAGGAAATTCCTACAAGTCACTTTATCTGAGACAACAGCCTGCTCTCCTGAAAAACAATTTATATATTAAATGGTTTATTTACCAAGGCTTGCTTCAAGACCTTGTGTCTACCAATCTTAAACCATTATGTTACAAACTGCTCAGTCTTGATCAGGATACCATACTGAAATCCACACCTTAAACCACACCCCAGGTCCTTTTAAATATCCTCTTTTGATCTTTTGATTTTTTTTTTTTTTTTTTTTTTTTTGAGACAGAGCCTTGCTCTACTGCCCAGGCTAGAGTGCAGTGGTACAATCTCAGCTCACTGCAACCTCCGCCTTCCAAACTCAAGAGATTCTCATGCCTCAGCCTCCCAAGTAGCTGGGATTACAGGTGTGTGCCACCATGCCAGGCTAATTTTTATATTTTTAGTAGACATGGAGTTTCACCATCTTGGCCAGGCTGGTCTTGAACTCCTGGCCTCGAGTGATCCATCTGCCTTGACCTCCCAAAGTGCTGGGATTACAGGCATGAGCCATTGCACCTGGCCTGATCTGATTCTGATCTGGCCCCTGGATACTTTGCTGGCCTCATCTCCTATGATGCCTTACTTGCTAATTGGACTCCAGCCACACTGACATACTTGTTGCATTTCAAATGCTCCAGGAATACTGACACCACTGGATTTTATATTTGTTTGTCCCATGTATATCCACATGATTCACTCTCTTATTTCATTCACATCTTTGTAAAAATGTCTCATTAGCAGAGTGACTTTTCTAAGTACTTCATGTAAAATTAACCCTCCAAGTACTATTTATTCCTAATTTGCTTTTCTCCATAGCACTTATAATAACCTATTGTATAGCTTTATGTGTGTGTGTATACACATATTTGTCTATCTTCCTCTCATTAGAATGCAAGCATCATTAGAGAAGTGACTTTACTTTTGTTTGTCATTATATCCCTAGTACTAAACAGTGCCTGAAACATGCCGATGAATATTATTTGATGAATATTTGATATATATTTATTGATGAATAAATATTTGATGAATATTCATTATATGGTTTGGCTGTGCCTCCACCCAATCTCATCTTGAACTGTAGTTCCCATAATTCCCATGTGTCATGGGAGGGTCCTGGTGGGAGGTAATTTAATCATGGGGGCGGTTACCCTCATGCTGGTGTTCTCATGATAGTGAGTGAGTTCTCACAAGATTTGGTGGTTTTACAAGGGGCTTTCCCCACTTTTGCTCAGCCCTTCTCCTTGCTGCTGCCATGTGAAGAAGGACGTGTTTGCTTCCCCTTCTGCCATGATTCTAAGTTTCCTGAGGCCTCCCCAGCCATGCTGAACTGAAGTCAATTAAAACTCTTTCCTTTAGTCTTGGTTATGTCCTCATTAGCAGTGTGAGAACAGATTAATACAATTCATCAAGTAAATATTTGACAAATAAAGAAATGAAATGAGGGACAAGTGAAAGTATAAAGAGACATGATAGAGTCTCAGTTGTTGACACTTGCTAGAAGCAGCCATTTCATCCAGTCCAAATTTGGATGCCCTGTGGATGTTTCTGGCATGAATCAGACTGTTTAGAGCAGTGGTATCCAAAATTGATCATGTCATTTCTTGCTTAAAACCCTTTAATAGTTTCCTATTGGTCAGGAGTTGATAAACTATCACCTAAGGGCCAGATCCATTCTGACGCCTGTATCTTGTACACAGAGTTTTATTGGATCACAGCCATGCTCATTCATTTATGTATTGTCTGTGATTATTTTCTTGCTCTAACAGCACAATCGAGTGGTTGCAACAGAGACCATATGGACCACAAAGCCTAAAATATTTATGATCTTGTATTTTACCAAAAAAAAAAAAAAAAAAAAAATCTGACCCCTGCTATTGGCTAAATTAAGTACAATGTTCTTCAGACCTGTCTCATACCTGGAAGAACAGCAGTATGGGATTTAGCTAAGAGTTTGGAATTATGTAAGTTCTGCAGGGGTCAAGGGAAAACTTTCCTATTGCTGTCTGAAGTTTTGCTGAAAATCACTGACAAAAGGCAGATTAATAGGAGAAAAGACTTATATATTTATTTGATCATAGTGTTTTACATGACATGGGAGCCTTCAGAATAAAGACCCAAAGATACAGGGAAAACTGTCCATTTTTATGTTTAGGTTCAACACAGCATGGATGGCTTTGTAGAAATATAATTGGACAAAAAGTTATGATCTAATGCCAACAGACTGAGTGAGGAAACCCAGCATATCCTTTCTGTCTGGATTCTTCTTGGCCTCCTTGAGTAGCATTCTTTCCTTCTGGGTGTGGGACAGAACCCTCTCTTGATTAGGGCTCTCATGACCTACAATCAAACAAGGTAGGTCAGATAATTTCTTTATAGACAGTTTTTACACACAAAGGAAGAGCTGTGTGGTGGTGGGGAATTAGAGTAATAATTTTAGGTTTTATGACTGGTTCTGGGGAAAAGGGGTTCTGACTTCTATGGCCCACGTTAGGGAAGAGGAATTCTAGTGTCTATGGCTACTTCAGGGGAAAATGAAGGCCAGAGCAAGAGGGTAAGAGAAGCAAGAAAGATGCTTCTGAGGATTTCATTTTGGGGTATCGTTTTCTAAGACCCTGCAGTTCAAATGTCAACTCAGACAATTATTAGCTGTGAGAACTTGTATGAGTTACTTGCCTTTCTGAGCCTCATTTTCTTCATCTGGAAAATGAGGATCCTAATGGTGCTTACCTCAGTTGTTGTTAGAATTAAATGATTATCTTTAAGGTTCTTACCAGTCTTCCATATAGCAGGCACACATGCAATTTAATCTATAATTTTTATTGCTGACTCTCTGGCTACTTCATGCCCTATGCTTCATTTATTATTCACACTCAACTGCTGAGAGTTCCTGCACATTGCAAGTTGCTTCTTGCTTCTCTAAGTTGCCTACTAATTTCCTTTGCTTGGAACACATAATTAAAACTTTACTTGGCTTTGCAGACCTCCATTAAGGTTCCTTCTCCTCTCAGAAAATTTCCCTGAAAGCCAAGGGTAGAGTCATGGGTCCACTGTGGTACTATAGTGGTCTTGCAGTCAGGCCCCTCTCTTAGGACTGAACAGATCAAATTGAAATGATGTAAGTTCTGTCTCCCACACTAAGAGTTCTTAGTGATGGTGGTAGAAGGAGGAGAGGGGAATTCTTACCCATTTTTCTATTCCAGTACCTGGTACAGTGCCTCTAATATAGCTAAAGTTTTTCACTATCTCAGTTACTCTAAGGAGGATATATTCCCTTTTGTTCATTCCCTTTTGTTCAGATGCTGCTTATAGCTGTTTCTGATTGAAAAGAAAGTATCGATGCTGGCTTACATTTCCTGTAAAAAAGTGAGGTGGGAGCTGCTTCAACTCAGAATCTGCTCTGATAGGCTCAGTTGGCTCAGGGCAAACTGCAAGCACAGAGCAGTCAATTCCCTATACAGGTACCTGTCATAGCCATGGTGGAATGAAATGAGCAATGCATTATTTTCTGATGACATTTGGTGGCTTTAGTCACACCTCTGTCACTTATTAACTATGTAGTTTGTTACTTCTCTCAGCCTCAGTTTCCTTGAAAACCCGGGAAAAATTCTCCTCTCATTGACTTAGTATGAGGTTACATAAGTTTAGTAAAAGTTCTTGGTAAATTGTTCTACACACATTAAGCCCAATTATACTTAAGTCATTTAAATGAGCCCATTGTCCTGGTTTATTGCATGGGAGCAAAAATGGGACTAACATGGGTTTGTTTATAAATTAGTCCATTTGGTAAAGACAAGGCTGGTCCTATGTGGTTGGCCCAGTCCATCAGATTAGTATAGGCCATAAGTACTTGTGTGTTAAATATGTTAACAAAAAATAATATTTGACCCAACGATGTAATAGTCTTGAAAATATTCCTTCGCAGAAGACATAGCCTAATTATCTAGAAATTCCTTTGAGGTGTTTTATTTTAGAGGGATAGTTATCTCTATGGCCCAAAAGCACGATGACAATTCTGTTTCTAATATTTTTCTCTGCCATATAACCAACTACAAACTTTGCAACTTACAACAATACATATTTATTATCTCACAGTTTCTGTGGGTCAGAAATCTATGTATGGCTTACCTGGGTCCTTTGCTTAGTGTCTCACAAAGCTGCAATCAAGGTGTCAACCAAGACTGAGTTCTCATCAGAGGCTCAATTGGGGAAGGATCAGCTCCCAAGTTCCCTTAGATGGTTGGCAGCATTCTTTTTCCCAAGGCTGTAAGATTCATGACAGCTTGCCTCTTTAAAGCCAGAGAGAGAGAGAGAGACAGAAAGTGAGACTGAACAACAGACAGAGAGAGAGAGAAAGAGAGAGAGGGAGAGAGGGAGGGAGATTCTAATAAGGACACATGATAACCTACATTCCATTATCTTTGTTACATTAGATTGGTTAAAAGAAAGCCACAGGTCCTGCCCACACTCAAGGGGAGAAGATTACACAAAGGCATGAATACCAGGAGGCAGGAATCTTTGGAGCCACCTTAAAGTCTGTTTACCACACTGTGCAACTCCAAAAGTATCTTATTCCTTCATTAAACACTAGCATGTGTGTCTGTGTGTGTCTGTATGCATGTGTTTCCAGAGTGGTGGTATGCTCTATGAAAAAAGAGACTTTTGTTTCTTTTGTTCATAATCGCATCTTCAGCACCTAGAACAATGCCTGGGATTATAAAAGATGCTCAATATATACTTGTAGAAGGAATGAATTAATGAACAAATGAATTAATGAACCCAATATGTGCATGACACTGACAATTGTTTTGGACCATGGCACTACATGATATATTTAGTTTGAAGCATTTTGTATACATAAATAGCATAAACCATTATCCTTTTAGTGATAATGAACTCTAAAAGCATTTGACAAGAGTTATGGGATTATTTTGAATTCAGTGAAGACATGTAGCTATTACATTTCTGAAGCCCAGTGATTTTTATGATGTAAAATTTATGACCAAGTCACCTTTCTAAAACTAATTATGAGAAAATAGAACTTTCAAAAGAGTTGGAGAATTCTAACACGATTTAAAAAGCATTTGACCCTGCCTTTTCTCCATCAAATCTCTTTTCTTTTTTGCACGGGACAAATTTTCATCTTAGCCTTTGAAGAGTTATGCCCTGCAGTAACTTGTAATGACTACCATCTGTTAAGGAGAAATCTTTAACATTATAGAATTATAGAATTGTTATAGCTTTAGGGTTCCTTGATCCTGAATACTGAGAAATAGCACCTCATGACTTCAGCAGATGTTTTTCTTGTTTATAGTCAATTTCCTGTGTCAAGAAGCCAGTCCTTGCTCCATTCTCACAGAAAGAAAACATTCCATATTCCATAGTGGAGTATGAAAGAAAAAAAAAAAAGAAAAGAAGGCAGAATGTTTTGGATGCCAAACAGCACATAGAGAGCTTTGTACGCCAGGACATCTTGGAACATTGGTGATAGGATGCCTTCTCACAGCTGCTGGAACCCCTCTGATGAGAAGTGTTTCTGAAAAAAAAAAATTGACAATCAACATTCCACAAACGGTGACATTTTCTATTAAATTATCTCCACTTTTTATGTAACAGTTGTAACAGCTTTATGTGGCTTTTCCCAATGATACCTCATCTTACAAGCACATGAAGTATCAAAATAGTTTATCAATGGCTCCTCTAAATTCACAATGTTTCAGAGTAATGACTCCCCACTTCACCTGAAAGTTCCCAGTTCTACCCCAACAATCCCAGATGCCTGTATTTATTGGTGCCTATTACAATACAAAACATTAAAATTGGCCACTGAATATGAAGGGCAGACTATTTTAGTGGCTTCCCAATATTCCTCTAAAGCACAGAATGTCATTCTTCAAAAAAACTCGGAGGTGGGATGGTCATTGAAGATTTAGAACAGTGCTTATACACCCACTCCATAAATATTCACTGAATGAATGATCAATTAACTTCTCTAGGTTTCATGTTAATTAAAAAGAAGGTAGTTTCATAGTTTTCATGTTTATGCAAGTTGGTATTAAATGCAATGGTTGTAAATCCGTATGTTTTTTAAATGCACTCAACTTGCGCCTATGTCCTTTCTCTATAGTAAATTGTTACTTTTTTGCACATGTGTTTAATACAGTAAATTATATACGTTATTGATAAAGAACATAATCTCTTGAAGAAATTTTTCAGATTAATCTAGATCAAGCATTTTGGGCCATGGAATTTGATGTCTCATGTATTAAAGTGCTGGTTTTGAACATTAAATTTGTGCTTCAAACCTCCTAACTTTTGTTAGGCTTTAATATTCAGAAGAAACTCTGTAGTTATTTGGATACACATTGGATAGATTCTTAAATCAATTTCATAAACTTTAAGGTTCTGTTTTTTCTGACTCTGTGTGGGTCTAAGCTAATGTGTGTGTTTGTGTCTTAGTTTTTAACAGACATTTTTTAAAAGATAAAATTAAAAATAGAAAAAATACTTATAGAGTAAGGATATAAAGACAATATTTCTGTACAACTGTACAACGTGTTTGTGTTATAAGCTAAATATTATCACAAAGAGTCAAAAATTTAAAAAAATTCAGAAGTTTATAAAGTAAAGTTATAGTAAGCTAAGGTTTATTTATTATAGAGGACTTTTTAAAAATAAATTTAGTGTAGTCTAAGTATATACTGTTTATAAAGTGTACGGTAGTATACAGTAATGTCCTAGGCCTTCACATTCACTCACCACTCACTCATTGACTCACCCAGAGCAACTTCCAGTCCTGCAAACTCCATTCATGATAAATGCCTTATATAGGTGTACCATTTTTTATCTTTTATACTGAATTTTTAGTATACGTTTTGTATGTTTAGCTCTGTTTAGATATACAAATACCATTCTGTTGCAGCTGCCTACATTATTACAGTAACATGCTGTACAGGTTTGTAGTCTAGGAGCAATAGGCTATACAATATGGCCTAGGTGTGTAGTAGGCTATTACCATGAAGGTTTGTGTAAATACTCCACGATGTTTACACAGTGATTAAATTGCATAACAACACATTTCTCAGAATGCACCCACATTGTTAAGCATGTATTCCTGTCATTAAGTGACGCATGACTGTAATAAGTCATTTGTTTCCACAGAGCATTTTGGAACAAATGGGAAAAACAAACACACACACAAAAATATTTCATAGCATTATTATAGCCTAAAAGTTACTTTAGAAAAGCCTTCTCTATCCCTGTTGATACCAGGTAAATCTGTTCTATTTTCCCAAATCACTTTATACTTTCTTTGCAAGGTACTAATTTATTATACATCTTGATTATATATTTATATGATTTATTGGTCAATTAAGAGGAAGTTACATAAGAACAGGGACAGTGTTTTGCTCACCAGTGATTGCCAGTACATACCACAGTTTTGGGCACGAAATGGAGTGTCAATAAATATTTCTTGAATGAATGAAAGAATATAACATTGCTAGAAGTTCAGCTAGCTGATTTATTTTTAATATCTGCATAGAGTTTAGTTGCATGGGTGTATTTACTGATCTAATCTTATACAGATTTATTTTTGCCAATTTTTTTTGCCATTTTAAATGACCCAATTTGCCTATAAAATGTGTAAATCAGACTGATAGCAAAAGAGTTTCTAAAACATAATGAAGTAGCCCAAAGGCATGCTGGAAAACAGCAGAGAAAATGTCAGTCAGTCTTAAGATAATTGATGCATTAATCCCATGTATATGAGATGAGATATCTAAATTCTATGACTTACATTTTCTTTTTAAAAAAATGATTTGGTATCAAAGTCACAAAATTAAAATGTTCTTGATGTTTACATGCCCTTAATTTGTGGATAATCTGGCTTAAAATATTTAAGACAGGTATATATTTATATAAGACATTATTTTTACTATACTTATACAAAAAAAAAAACTTTTCTCTGTAAGTTTACTAAAATCTTGCTTTCTCAGGCTGCTGAGACACACTAATATGGCAAAGCTGCCCTGAGGAATAGCATCATTTTTGGGTTTTGGTAGAAATGAAAGCAGCATTTCAAAGCAGTCTGATTCGGAGCCCAAATAGTAGTGGCTTCTACTTTAAAAATATTATATTACAAGCCTGTATCTAATTGACAATACTATCTATTACTATGTTGGAGAATAAATGATATGGGATAAAGCTGACCACAAAATATGTTAGTATGCTCAAAATTAAATAGTAATTTAGAAACAAGTAGTGTTTGTTTCTGTTTTGGTGCAGACTAGGCTTCCCTTGAATGGCAAAGTATCATGATAGTGAAAGACGAGGTCAACTTTACACCAACTACAAAGTTAAAATGGAAAGTAAATGTCCAATTCTTTTCAAAAGGTGGATCACAGAAACATAATAAAGTTTGTGCATGCATGGAAAAAGAGACTCACATTATGAAACATAAGGAAGGACGCCGAGACCAGCTCGGTCGGGGAGACCCTAACCCAGCTGTGCTAGAGGAACTAAAGACACACACACAGAAATATAGAGGTGTGAAGTGGGAAGTCAGGGGTCTCACAGCCTTCAGAGCTGAGAACCTCAAACAGAGATTTACCCATTTATTTATTAATAGCAAGCCAGCCATTAGCATTGTTTCTATAAATATTAGATTTAAAGTATCCCTTATGGGAAACGAAGGGATGGGCTGAAATAAAGGGATGGGTTGGGCTAGTTATCTGCAGCAGGAGCATGTCCTTAAGGCACAGATTTCTCATGCTATTGTTTGTGGTTTAAGAATGCCTTTAAGCAGTTTTCCGCCCTAGGTGGGCCAGGTATTCCTTGCCCTCATTCTGGTAAACCCACAACCTTCCAGCGTGGGCGTTATGGCTATCATGAACATGCCACAGTGCTGCAGAGATTCTGTTTATGGCCAGTTTTGGGGCCAGTTTATGGCCAGATTTTGGGGGGCCTGTTCCCAACAGAAGGATGGTACTGATGACAAAGCAAGTGGCCAGTGTGGTCAAGCCTGGTGTGGTCAAGCCTGTTGTGATCCCTGGAAGAGGCAGCACTGTTAAGAATTTCCAGTGACCCTGTCTATATCGAGGACAGTACTAGTAGATAATGAGTAAAGACGTGGATGCACTTCAAAGGAGGAAGCAAAGAAAAGAGGGGTGTTGCTTTTGTGCCAATATGTAAACCTGAGTATTTGGGATATTCTTCAATCATCTGTTTTTCTTTCCCCCCTGACCCAGTCACTTATCACATAAATCAATCAGTGTTGGTGGCTACATATTGCTTCACCTTTGCTACTTCACCTCAACCAGGAAATGATGGGGAAGACACTCTTTTGGCAGTGTTGTTAATAGAATTGGGATGGTAGTGATTTCAAGGTACCTTTCTCAGGGTCTCTTACATCCTCTGGGGATGACAAAAACTGTTCTATATGGGGGAGGGAGGTGGATTGAGGACTCATCAACAATCTGCACAACAGTTCTTTTTTTTGGCAGGTATAAAATGAGAGGGCTGGGTTTAATAATCTGTAAAATCTCTTTCAACTGACACACTGCATGACTGGTCTCTTATTCTACTACTCCATTTCCCAATGTATCAGTAAAACTAAAGTGCTTACCACGTGCTTAAAACATGCTGGGCTTTCCTGTATGTTTGCCTTTGACCCAACTATCTCTTACACTAGAAAAGCCCTCTCCAGGATGTGGAGAAATAGGAACACTTTTACACTGTTGGTGGGACTGTAAACTAGTTCAACGATTGTGGAAGACAGTGTGGCGATTCCTCAAGGATCTAGAACTAGAAATACCATTTGACTCAGCCATCCCATTACGGGGTATATACCCAAAGGATTATAAATCATGCTGCTATAAAGACACATGCACACGTATGTTTATTGCGGTACTATTCACAATAGCAAAGACTTGGAACCAACCCAAATGTCCATCAATGATAGACTAGATTAAGAAAATGTGGCACATATACACCATGGAATACTATGCAGCCATAGAAAAGGATGAGTTCATGTCCTTTGAAGGGACATGGATGTAGCTGGAAACCATCATTCTGAGCAAACTATTACAAGGACAGAAAACCAAACACTTCATGTTCTCACTCATAGGTGGGAATTGAACAATGAGAACACTTGGACACAGGAAGGGGAACACCACACACCGGGGCCTGTCATGGGGTGGGGGGAGGGAGGAGGGATAGCATTAGGAGATATACCTAATGTAAATGACGAGTTAATGGATGCAGCACACCAACATGGCACATGTATACATATGTAACAAACCTGCACGTTGTCCACATGTACCCTAGAACTTAAAGTATAATATAAATAAATAAATAAATAAATAAATGCTGTCTCCATATTACCACCTCTCACACTTACATTTTAAGGTCCATCTCAAAATCCTTATCCTTCACAGTATCTGTCATGGGGATATTTTCTTCCATTCCTCGTCTCTCTTAACTCTAAGTGTTTTTTGTTTCCAGTTTTCATGACTCAGCTGGTCTGTTTATTGAGGAAAAACAACAAACAATGAGTTAACATTTTTCCAAGTGAGATAATAACATGATATGTCCCCATGTCTCAGGGATTCTACTTTCCTCCTGTCTACACATTATGAACCCTTTTAATTGGATGAGAAAAACCAAACTTTTAATTGGATGAGAGGAACCTTCATTTTTCTCTTTACAAAGGCCTTCTTCCTTTCTTGTTTTCATGCCAAGTCTTGTCTAATCCAGGCTATTAATGAGTTTTTCACTTCTATTAGCTTTTGGCTTATCTCTATAGAGGAAAAGGATCTATTTCTTCAATCTTATTATCTCCAAACTTTTTATTCACATAGCATACCCATGTGCCAACCAGTAAAGTCAACAATTCTTCAGTCTTAATTTTAATTACATTAAATTAATTTCATCAAAAGATCTATTGTGCATAACTGCCAGGCACTGTATCTTAAGGATGAACAAGATAAGGTCCTCTCCGGTTGGTAATTTATGTTCTCAGGGACAAGTTCAAACTAACCAACAACTCTCTTTTACAATGTGGTAAGTTTTTCAGTAAAGGGGAAGCAAATAATTTTACCTGGCCAAAATGGGGTCTTATAATAAGGTGGGACGTCTGAGAAGGATGCACATGAATTTCACCAGTGGAGAATGAAGGAAAGGGCCTTCCTAGAAAAAGAAAGAAGGAAAAACTCAGAGCTTTGACAATATGCATTCTGTTCGATGAAAACAAATAGTCTATTTCATCTACCCGTGTCATATTGTGTGTGTGAATGGATGGAGATGAGGTTAGAAAGATAGACTGAGAGGTAGTTATGAAGAGCCTTGATATTAAATCAGTATCTAGTTCTGCCAAATTGATTTGCTGATTTTGTACAGATCCCAGAGTACATATTATAATGGAGAGTCTTTTGATCATCTGATACCAGCGACCTGAGCCTGTTCCTCACTTTTTCTAGGGAGTGAATAACTCTGGGGCTCTACAAACACGCCAGGTATGTGCATTTGTGTAAGAACAGTTCATTTTATTTCATTTACATTTTTAAAAAATATTTTGTTTTGAAAGCAAATTCATGGGAAATTTCAAAGAGTGCAAAGGGTCCCACGTACCCATCCACAGCTTCCCCCAATAGGGACATCACATAGATGTATAGCACAATATCAAACCAGAAAATCGACATTGGTACAATGCTGTTAACAAAAAAATACAGACCTTTTACAGTTTTTACCATTTTAAAAATCTGTATTTATTTATGTGTATGTGTGTAAGCATATATATTTCTATATGATTTTTATATATTGGTATAACCATCAACACAATCAAAACACAAAACTGTTCCATCACCACAAAAGAACTCCCTCATGCTACATTCTTGAATGTGCACCCATAGCCCACCTAACTCCTGTCCTTGTCCCCTGACAACCACTACTGTGTTATTCATTTTGATAGTTTTGTTGTTTCAAGGATGTTCTATGAATGGAATTATACATATGTAACCTTTGAGACATTCTTCACTGAGCATAATGCCTGTAAAGTCCAATTGGGTTGCATATATCTTTAGTTCATTCCTCTTTATTGCTGTATACTATTCCAGTGCATGTATGTACCACAGTGTTTTTCAACTATTCTCCCATTGAAGGATATTTGAGTTGTTTCTAGCATTTTACTACTATGAATAAAGCCACTGTGAATATTCACATATAGGTTTTTGTGTGAACACAGATTTTCATTCCTCTGAGATCATGTCCAACAGTGTGATTGCTATGTCACATAAGCACATGTTTACTTTTGTAAGAAACTACCAAACTATTTTCTAGAGTGCCTGTACCATTTGACATTCCAACCAGCAATGTATGGGAGATCTAGTTTCTTCACATCCTTGTTAGCATTTAGTATTATCATTAGTTTTTAATTTTAGCTTTCTAAAAGGTGTGTAGTGATATTTCATTGTGATTTTAATTTGCATTTACCTAACAGATAATGATTTTGAACATTTTCATGTGTTTATATCCATCTGTGTCTTCTCTTTGTAAAAATTTTTAAATGTTTTTTCTCATTTTGCAATTGAAATCTATATTTATTTGTAAAAAAGCAAACTGTTGAGTTAAGATTTACAAATATTTTCTTCCAGTCATTAGCTTGTCTTTTCATCTTCACAATAGGGTCTTTTGCAGTACTGTTTTTGCAAAACAGTAAAAAAGTTTTTAATTTTGATGAAGTCCAATTTATAAATTTTTTAAAGTGTAATATATTTTTGGTGTCATGTCTAAGCACTAGCTTTTTGCCTAGTATTATGTCCCAAAGATATGTTTTCTTCTAAAAATTTTATAGTTTTATCTTTTACATTTAAATTCATGATCCCTTTTGAATTAATTTTTGTATACAGGGTGCTATAGAATTAGATCAAGGTGGTTTTTTTCTTTTCCTTTTTTTTTTTTTTTTTTTTTTGCCTATGGATGTTCTATTCTTCTAGCATAATTTGTTGAATAAACTATCCTTCCTCCATGGAATAGTTTTTAAACTTTCGTCAAAAATCAATTGAGTATATTTATGTTGGTCTATTTCTGGGTTCTGTTTTCTGTTGCATTGATCTATGTGTCTATTCCTTCTCCAATAACACACTATCTTGATTGCTGTAGCTATATAGTAACCCATAACCTTAGGTTTCTCTCACTTAAATCTTTGTCAAAATTGTATTAGCTATTCCAGTTCCTTTGCCTCTTTATATAAACTTTAGACTAATCTATATTTGAAAAAAAAAAAAAAAACCTTCCTGAAACTTTGATAGGAATTGCAATAAACCTATAGATCAAGTTGGGGAAAACTGGTATCTTTACTATGGTGAATCTTTTAATACATGAACATAATATGTCTCTCCATTCATTTAGATCTTCTTTGACTTCT
This sequence comes from Macaca fascicularis, assembly GCF_037993035.2. Classification (NCBI taxonomy): domain Eukaryota; kingdom Metazoa; phylum Chordata; class Mammalia; order Primates; family Cercopithecidae; genus Macaca; species Macaca fascicularis. The sequence continues at coordinate 43,216,559 of NC_088395.1, read as the reverse complement.
TTCCTCAGTATTTTGTACCTTCAGTGCACAGATCCTGTATGTGTTCTATTAGCTATCCTTTTTGTTTTTTCATTCAGTTATAAATGATGTGGTTTTCATTTTGGTTTCCATGACTTTGTTGTTAGTATATAGGAATACAATTGATTTTTGTGTGTTGAGCCTATATCTAGTGACTTTCCTAAAGTCACTTATCAGTTCTAGGAGATTTTGTGTAGCCTTATTTTTGTTTGTTTGTTTGTTTGTTTTGTAGATTTTTGTAGATTCCTCGGTGTTTTCCACACAGACAATGGTGTCATTGGAAAATAGGATTTATTTCTTTCTATCCAATCTGCATGCCTTCATTTCCTTTTCTTGCCTGATTGCAATAGCTAGATCTTTCTGTATGATATTGAATATGAGTGGTAGAGTTAACAACCTTGCCTTGTTTTCAATCTTTGGGGGAAATCAATCTTTCGCCTTTAAGTACAATATTAGCTATAGTTTGTTGTTGTTTATGTTTTGTCGATTTTCCTCACCAACCTGAAAGAGTTCCCCTTTATTCCTACTTTGCTGAAAGTTTTTAAAAAAATATAAATCGATATTGAATTTTATCAAATATTTTTCTGCATTGATATGACCAATATTATTTTTCTTTTTTACCCAGTTGATATAGTATATTACATTTATTAATTTTCAAATAATAAACCAGCCTAGTATTTCTAGAATAAACTTCATCTGTTTGTGGCTTCTATTCTTCTTATATATTGCTAGGTTCAATTTGTTAAGGTATTTTTGAAGATTTTTGCCTCAAGTTTGTGAAAAGTTTTTGCTTCTATGTTCATGACAGATTTTTATCTATAGTTTTCTACATCTACTTTTAAAGCATCAAGGGACTCTCAGAGGTGGTTTTCACAGCCATATTCCCCAAAACTGCCTTCCATTTTAAGAATGTAGATTCTAAAAGGACTTAATTTTTTCAACTTATTGGCCTCCATTTCAACCTTCCACACCACCACCAAGGTAGGAAGGATAGTGGAGAACTTAATTTCCACTTGGAAATCTCAGCCAGAAATTTACATTAACCTTCTCTATCTGGTTCTTTACTTTTCCTGATGATTTGAAATGTTCTAAGAAAAGGAATTACAGACTTGAAAAGCCAGTGTTTATATCTTCTTATCTTATCAGCAGCACTGCATTGATATTTGTGTTGATATTTGTGGTAACAGGTCAAATTTGCATTGTTACATCAAAAATTTAAGTGGATTTGAAATATAATCAAGCAATGAAATATGATTACACAGTGATAAAATTATTTACTGTATTCCTCAATTTATCCGATGTCTTCACTGATATTAATAGCATCACATATGTCACATAAGACAATATAAAATTAATCAGTTTGTCCAGAAAGATATTAACTCAGTTTTTTTTTTTTTTTTGCATTATTATAATTTCAAGATGAAAGCAAGTCCTTTATTTTACATTCATTTATACGGAATTTCAGAAGGCTTTGGATACGTGCTTATGCAGGGCTGAAAATTGTACCTTCTAAAAGTTTTCGTCTATATTTTCAGTTTTATGTTTATCTTATTTATTTTATTTACATAATCTATATAACACCTTCTCCTGTTTTTAAAGACTCCAATAATAGCCTCTCAAATTATTTTGTGACTGTGTTCAGCAGAATACAATCATAGAACGTCAAGGTTGTAAAATGTCCATTTGACTCAAGTGAAATCTCAGATTCAGTCTGGTTAAGTAACTTGCTCAAGGTTAAACACAGAGTCAGCATTAGAATCTAACTGGATACCAGATCTCCTGTCTCTCAGAACAGTATAAAACTTGTAGCCCACAGTTTGACCTTAACCAATTGCAGACTCTAAGCATATAGCTCAATCTGAATTTTTAGTACAAATGTACTAGATATGGCCTAGTTTAATTTTAGGGAGTGTGAGACTCATTTGGGAGGCAGACAAGACCGGATTTTGGGGGTCAGAAGTGAAGCTCCAGACTCTATTTCAAAAGACCTCTTATGATTCTGATACTGGTTACTTAAGGAGTTGCTTGTACAAGGTGACTAACTCTTGTTTTCCTGTTACTCCCATCCCGACTAATTGAGAGCAGCAAAACACGTACCCCTTCTTGCTGCTTACCAACTTTTAATATGCATGGATCCCTATGGCCTCTGCTGCTGTTTATTTATCCCTCTTAGGAAGGAGAGAAGATTCCCTTTCAGTTGCTCAAAGTAAAGTGAGTTCAGTTGCTGGCATAGATTGTAAAAATTTCAACCTCAGTCTGAAGAAGCTAATTGAATGGACAAAACTGAGTTCCTAGGAGTGTCTCTGAGAAAATGTAGACATAAGAGGAAAGGTTCATTAGCAGACAAATACTAGAATTACAAAGTATCTTGAAAATAGGAAACTTGTGAAAATCACTTTGCTTCAAAGTTGTCAGTTTCAGAACTATTTCTTTATTCATTTTTGTATCCTTCCTTGTATTTTACACCCAGCAGACACTCAATAATAGTTGTTGAAGAAATGTTCAATAATGGATTCCTCTATTTAACTCTGAAAAGGTCACTTTAACTGCAGTAAAGTGAATGCAATTTTATTATTTTCCATCAACTTCATCATTTGTTATTTTAAAAATCTTTTGGGAGATTATATGTAGTATGTGGTGACTTTGGAATCCACTTTTTAAACATAAAACGTTTTACTTGTGTGGGCTTGTAAAACTTACTTCATTACTCTATGTATTATTTTCCAAATCTTTACAATGAAGAGGACAATATTATCTAAAGTCAATAGTCAAGTCATTTACCAAACAGATGTTATGTGACAAGTGCTGAGCTCATTGAGAGTACAGTTTTCCAAATTTTCTTAGCTCCTAGCGCCCTTAGTGTCTCAATTGTTTTTTTATGGCAACACTAGGCCAAGAGAAATATGCAATAGTGCTTATTAAGTGCTTAGGTCCAAGTACCTTAATAGTCATAGTTCATACTGTATCATTCTGTTTTCCTCAAGAATTTAAATTACCCAGGGACACCCCTTGTGACTTCTCTGTAGCACTTTTGGGCACTTAGGCATACAGTTTGGGAACCATGGCATTAGAAGGACGAGAATAAATAAAACATGCTTTCTTTTCTAAAGGAGTTTTTACATCTAACACTATAAAACATACAAACACCTTACTAACATATTATAAATGCTTTACTAGAAGCATCATCAAAATCTGTGGGGGACATAAAGGGAATGGGGTATGGAAGAAGTCATAAAAGAAGCATTATGTGACTAATTATTCAAGATTGAGTAGAAGATAACCTGACAGAGGAGAAAAGGAGAGGCAGAGAGAGAGAACAGTGTAAGTAAGACCCCTGACATATTAAAGCTTATAGAAATCCAGAATATGCTTTGTTGGTAATGATTGTCAAAATAAAAAGTTAGGATTGGGAATAAGGATAATGTAGATGATTGTGGCAGCCAAGAAAGTGCACATACGCATCACCCTACAGAAGAGAACCTGCTGTGAGGAGAGCCTTTGCCTGACACCCCAGTTGCTTCAGGTCCCCTGCAGTATTCCACGCTTGCCAGGCTGTTCCTTCTTGATGACAGAGCGTGGCCTGGGGCTGGGGGGCAGGTAGAGTTGGGTCATTCCTCCCTAATATGAAATCTCTTTTGATGGGCAGCCTGTGCTCTGGGTCTCCCCATCAGCCTGGCTGAGACTTTCTCAGAGCTGCGCTGCTGGCTGAGGCTCTGCCTACCCACCCTTTCCTCCTTTCTCTCTCCTTTCACACAGGTCACCCCTGCCTTCTGGTCTGAAGGCCCCCCGACCGCTCCTGCTCCTTCCCCCTTTATCCTACTCAGAAATTTCCCCCACGACATCTCTCACACTTCTAATTCTGTTTTGGCACTTGCTTTCTGGAGGAACTGAACCGATACAGTGCTACAACTGATGAGTTTTTGTTTGTTTTTGAGACAGTTTTAGTTGAAATAAATAAATGGAACCATGGTATCCCAGAACCAAAGTTGAGATATTGGCAAGAAAGATCCCCTTTTAGAAGTACTCTTAGTTTGAGCTGTGTTATGAAACAGATACTGACAGTCATATAACTGTGTCATGAGAAATGGGTTTCAGAGGCTTCCCTAGAACACATGGAGGGAAATTCATCTCTTACTTAATTCAGGGAAAGTATTTTGATGAAAATAGCCTTAGGTTTTTTTCTATTAAGAGCATCTGTGTTACTTGGCTTCTATCTGGAGCTAGTCTCTCCTTGCTTGCTTGTCACAATGGACAGTGCTGTGATTGATGCAAAGAGGCAAACAGTCGCTGCTAGAGGATGTCAACTTTATTTCATGGCAAAAGTCATAGAATTTATAGAGATGGTTACATAAAGCAGGAAAGAACACAGCATGCTCTCAGACAGAGGTACAACATCCTAACACCACCATCCTGCCTGCCATTCTGGAGACTGGCTTTGTGCCAGCCTGCTCACCAGATGCAATTTGCATGTGCATTGACTTCCAGTGCACCCTTAGAACTGCCAGGAAATTCTATTGTTTTCCAAATCGATTTATTCCCCCGTTCTTTTAAATGATTATTCTCAGGCCCTTTTCACTTTTCACAAACCACCAATATCTCCTGCCTTTTCTTGTTCACAGTGGATGGCTTTGCTTTTTATTTCACTGAGGAAATAGAAACATTGAAAAGTGAACATTGATATCATTCCACCAAATTCAATTTCATTTTCCTATATCTCTGTCTTTCTTCTACATCTTCCTTGCGTCACAAAAATTAGCTATTTATCATCTTGTATAAGGCCAAACCCTCTACTTGTGCATGTAATCTTATTCTTTACTACTTATTCAAAAACAGGAGTCCTGGAGGTTTCTTCCTTTCTCTTGCATCACCAGTTTTCCCCTCTCCATCTCCACTGGATCAGTCTTCTCAGCATGCAGATACACCATGTTTCTCTCTCTTAGTTGCCCATACCATTTTTTATGGCCATTTATAACAAAACTCCCAGGTGGACTTTTCTTATTTACTCTCTTCACTTCTCTTATTTTCATTTGAGCTCACTCTCATCAGACTTTCATTCCCATCAGTCCACCAAAGCGTTTTTGTCAAGGTCAACAAGGACTTTTCTATTGTCAAATCCAATGATCATTTCTCAGTTTTCATCTTATTGGATTTGCCATCTGCATACAATGGAGGTGATTACTCTCTCCTATGTAAACTACTTTTTTCACTTTGGTTTTGGGATGCTATTCTCTTCCTCCTCTGATGGTGTTAAATAAAATTAAGCCTCTACAGGAACTTTCTATTCCTTTCATATGATGAAATGCATCATGACATATTACATTTATATTTACCTGGTATTTGTCTGTCTCTTCTGATTCTAAACTATAAACTTCCTGAGAGCAGCAATTTGTGCATTATGTACTGCTGTGTCCCCAGCACTTAGAGCAGTTCCTGCCATGTCTTCAATGCCAAATAAATATTTGCCGAATAAACTGATGAAAATAACTCTAATATGATCATGAAGGTTTTCTTCAAGTCTGAGTCAAGTGGATGACACTTCTTTAGGGCCATCCCCTCAGCAGTCCCAGCTTTATTCCTGACTGAGGTTCATTTCTGTACTATATGAGAAAAAGCAAAAGTCATATTGGCATGCTTAGGATTCAGAGAGCCAGAAATTTTTTTGCTTAAAATATACATAAAAGTCTCATTTTATAAAGGAATGAGTTTTGGAAGTCAGCCGTTGAGATGAAAATTCCCTGTAGTCAAAAATATCCTTGAAAGACCCTTAAATCAACCATAAGGTATGGTACATCTGGTTCTGAATGTACAATTTTTTATATTAATTGATATGCACACAAGACTTTGCAAGCCATTGAGCTATACTAAAAAAAGGAACACAATGAAAGTCAGTGTCCATATGTCTGACACCTAAACCAATTTTTCTTTAAAAGAAATAGCAAATCACTCAGTGCAAATAAGAGATGGGTAGAAATTTCTGAGGTTTTTGTGCTTCCTGCAGGCTTTATTTCGTTTTATTATAATATGAAGCCTCTATCAGCATACTGCATAGTATTAGATTTGCTTATTGTTGTGGGGATTAAACAAAAAACATTTGGATAAGCAACTAGCACAAGGTCTGACCCACAGTAGAAACTCAGAAAATGTGTGTTAGATTTTAATCAAAGTCTTATTGGATCAGAGCTGTAGAGAAACATAGAGAAGAACCTAAAATCCTTGCCAATAAATTCCTGCTGTAACCCCAATGAACAGATATTATTCTTGACCGTGGGTATAGGCTTCATGGAACCACCTTTTGGATGGAATTGAAGAAGGAGGGGCTTTATATTGGAATGTAGTTAATTGCCTGAATTGAATTATTCCACTTGTCATGAATAAAAAGTAGCATTTGAAATAATTAAACCAACTTAACTAGAAAAATATTTTGATTTATTAAAATTATCTTTCTCAATGACATAAACCATTGAGCCAGAAATAATTAATTCATACCCTACCTCCCCTCTACAAGCCCCAGTCTGACAGCTTGAAATTAGAAAAGGAGAAATACGAGTTTGAACAGGGGTGCTGAAGGCACTAGGCAAGGCTAGGGTCTGGTCAAAGATGCAGTTGGTATTATGTTGTTCCCATTCAAAGAAGGTGATCTTCAACTTGTTTTTCAACATCCCTCTGACATATTTTTAAATTGTTGGCTAGCCCTGGTTAACTATGGTCTGTGGAATTTCTTCACAACCATCTGCTCCCTGAATGTTATTGCTTTTCTCTGTTTTTCTCATTTCTGGAAACTGTCTTTAGGCAGAGGTTCAGTACAAAGTTCATAACTGGAAAATTACAGCTTTCCCAATAACAGATAACACAACTAAGATTGTTGTTGTTGTTGCTTTTAGGAGATGAGGTCTTGCTATGTTGCCCAGGCTGAAGTGTAGTGGCTATTCACAGTCATGATCATCAGTGCGCTGCAGCCTCGAACTCCTGAGTTCAAGTACTCCTCCTTCCTTAGCCTCCTTAGTATCTGGGACCACAGGCATGTACCACCCCATCTGGCCAGGTTTTGAACACTTACTATGCCTGAAGCTCAGGACGTTGCAACTGTTCTCTCATTTTATCTCTATGTAAACTTGTGTCCATGAATCTCAAAGGGTGGTTCTCATATCAGCAGCATCAGCGTCACTTGGGAGTTTGTTAGAAATGCCCATTCTCAGGCCCCATTGTCGAAAACTACTGATCAGATAGTCTGGGGGTGGAACTTGACCATCTGTATTTCATCAAGCTCTCTATGTGATTTTGATGTTGGCTATGTTGGCATAGGCAATAGTATCATTGCCGTTATATATGCAAGGGAAGGAGGCATGTTACACTGAACAAAAATACGGTAAGGTGTAAATCCAGGCTGCAAGCTTACACAGTCTGATTCCAGACGAAGTAACTTTAGCAATGTAATTAAACTGGCTCCAGTCCTTAAAATATCCTGCCCTTGGAGGACAGGATTTGTGACAATGTTATTTTGTTTTAGCCCCAAATGCTCAAATTAATATCCATCTATTTGAGTCAGTTCCTGGAAATAGACTCTAAGGTGGAGATTTACCTGCACGAAGTTTACAAGGGAGTACCTGTGGCATCAACACTGTAGGGTGTGAGAGAAGTTACCAGAAGCACATTGTCCCAGGAGATAGGGAATTACCCTGGGCTAGGGTGACTACAAGAAATTCTAAATTTCTGGGAGAGGATCTTAGCAAAGAGCCTTCAGCTGACAATACTTCCAGCAGCTGGGGTAGTGAGTGCTTCAGTCCTGAAGCAGGAAAGCTGGAAGATTCAGGTGGCACACCATAGTATCACCACCACATTGCCTCCCCACAGTGAGGGTTTTTTGTTTGTTTGTTTGTTTGTTTTTAAGCATTTGGTATAGCTGCTTAATGTGGTGGAAGCATTTCAATAGGTCAAGGAGAATTCAAGTTGGCCTCAGCTGGCCTTTCTGCAGTGTTTTCAGAAAGAAGGAACCAAAGCTCGGCAAGGTTGATACTTATAAGTGAGAGCTGACGCTACCAAAGTGAACTGAAATGGGGCTGAAGACTTTGGTGACAATGACAACAAGGGAAAATGAGCAGTAGGATTAAAATAAAAAAGAAAAACAAATACGAAGTGAATGAAGAGCAGAGAGAAATCACGTGGGACCATAGAGTTCTGGAAAGCAGGAGGTCTCTCAAAGTCAAATGTTTCTCAGAGGCCCCAGACAGGTTGTTGTTATAAGCAGGTGGGAAGTCATCTGGGACCCTTGCACGGTAGTGCCAGCAGGGTAGGGGCAGATGAATAAAGAATGGAAGTAAACAAATCAAAGATTGCCCTTTAACTTAAGGGAAACCCCACTCTTTGCAAAGACTTGCTTTTTTGTTTCTTTACCTGACAAAGACTTGTATTATTTTGGCTAGAAACCTCTCATCAATAGGGCATAATGAGCCAGTGTAAAGAAAATGTCTTGGCAAATAATTTTGTCTCGCCATTTAGTTCTGTCATTAAGCCAGTGTCCTAGGACTACCTCATCATAATGTGTAAAGAAGTGGGTTTGTCTTCTTTTCCTTCTCCTCCTTCTTTTCCTGCACCACCACCACCACCACCACCACCTCCTCCTCCTCCTCCTCCTCCTCCTCCTCCTTCTCCTCCTCCTCCTCCTCCTCCTTCTTCTTCTTCTTCTCTTCTTCTTCTTCTTCTTCCTTCTTCTTCTTCTTCTTCTTCTTCTTCTCCTTCTCCTTCTCCTTCTCTCTCCTTCTCCTTCTCCTTCTTCCTCTTCCTCCTCTTCTTCCTCCTCTTCCTCCCCTTCCTCCTCTTCTTCTTCTTCCTTCTTCTTTTTCTTTCTTCTTCCTCCTCCTCCTTCTCCTTCTCTTCCTCCTCTTTGTTCTTCTTCTCCCTCTTCTTCTTTCTTCTTCTTCTTTTTATCATTGCCATTTGAAGCTAAGGCCCCAAAACTATATAGGTTAACATGATATACCAACTTATTTCTTACATTTAGAACTCCTAAATCTGAATTCAGAGAGAATTTAGGTGACATATTTATTTATATAAATTTAAGAAAAATAAAAATTACTTATGTGAGGAATTTTAGTCATATCTATTAAATTGAACACATACATTTATTACTATTTTTTCTTCAAAGCCACCAAGCTGTCAGTAAAGAGGAACAAAGAGTTGTTTCACAAAAAGATGAAGACAATAGAGAGGAAATGACATTGAAGAAGTGCAAACCAGAAAGCAAATTATGCAAGTGGAAACTGTCCTAACAGATCAGAGAAAGCTGATGTCTTAGACTGTAGTACAGGAAACACAAAAGCAAATGGAGTCCATCAACAGAAGCTCAAAAAGGCTGAGGAATGGTATCAGATGGAAAGTAGGTTTAATAAAAGAGGAGACTTGGTTGATTGGTTGCATAAGCAGCACTTAAATGAATTTCACATCCTCTCCCTGGTCTATGATGAAGACCAGATATTTTACTCTGTGAAGAACTTAAACCAGAAAGACTCTGCCCTCAGGGACACCAGACATTGTGGAAGATTGGTCACAAATGCAAAATTTGGGAGAGAGAAGAAAAATATGAACATCTGAACTTAGGCCCTCCTTAACTCACTTTCCAACTCAACTCTGAGAAATATGGCACAGAGAAACCAAGGAAAAGAAGGAAAGGGAAGGGAAGGGAAGGGAGAAGGAAGGAAGGAGGGAAGGAAGGAAAGAAGGAAAGAAGGAAGGAAAGAAAGTAAAGAAAGAGAAGAAGAAAGAAAGAGACAGCGAGAAAGAAAGAAAGAAAGAAAGAAAAAAAGAAAGAAAAGAAAAAAAAGAGAGAAAGAAGAGAGAGAAGGAAAAGAAAGAGAACGATTAAGTCCAGGGACATTAAAAAAGTTGTATAGTTTTACAAGAAATGAAATACAAGCATGGCAACTACATAGCTCAATCATGTTAAATTTGTAATAATAACATAACACAGAATATTTATCTTTCCAAAGAATAAAGAGAATGAAAAAGTACCAATTGGGAGGTATATGTTTGAAAGTTGAGGTATGTAGGAGATCAGAATATGTTTCCTCAAATCATGAAGGATTGTTGAATTTAAGGAGAGATACAGGAAAGCTCTCTCCCCTCCCTTTGTTTTCCTAAAATTAATACATAGATGTACAAAGACTAAAGGTATCCTTACCCCTTCTCTACCAGGGATAACAAAGGTTAACCACTGAAGACAGCTTGAATGCTCGTTGGCTTACAGATGGTAATGGAGAAATCTACATTAACGCTCTTTAATAACTAGCCTTTATCTGTTGTTGTTATTATTATTATTATTTTTGCCTTCCCAAAAGTTGCTGCCCCCAGAGACTCAAGGTCCTTTCCTTTATCTTGGCACTTCTCAAAAATTTACCACTTTTTGTTGAAGATACTCTATAAGCTGGAATTCAAAGCTACCTCTTTGAGAACCACTCAATCCCTGGTGTCTCCCATGTGTATTTGAAATATACATGTTAATATACTTCTGTTTGTTTTCCTCTTGTTTATTTATTTTTGAGACAGGGTCTTGCTCTGTCACCTAGGCTAGAGTGCAGTGATGTAATCTCAGCTCACTGCAACCTCTGCCTTCTGGGATCACCTGATCCTTGCACCTCAGGTTCCTGAGTAGCTGGGACTGCAGTCGCACAGCACCACACCTGGCTAATTTTTGTGTTATTTGTAGAGATGGGGTTTCACCATGTGGCCCAGGCTGGTATCGAACTCCTGGGCTCAAGCAATCTGCCTGCCTCAGCCTCCCAAAGTGCTGGGATGACAGGTGTGAGCCCCTGCACCCAGTGTTTTTCTCTTGTTAATCCATCTTTTTTTTTTTTTTAAACAGGGACTCACTACAACTAAGAACCTAAGAGTTTTGAAAATAATTATTATTCTTTCTCCTACAGGTGGAAAAGGAGTATCTAAGAGAGCTGAGTCTTTATTTTCTATAGTAAAAAGTCAAGAGATAATGTTGAAAACAGAAAAAAAAAAATCAGGAAGTAGCAAATGGGATGCTGTATACCTGAATAGAAAGAGCCCAAGTATTCAAAAGTGGTTGCCTCATAAGAGCAGTTAATAGCTTGTGAGGAATAGGAAAGGATTTGCTGTTTTCTTTATAAACTTTATAGAAATGTTTCTCTTTTAAAACTCTGTACATGTAAAAATGTTTAATGTACATGTACAATGTTTAAGATAATTTTGTGTACACCCAAGTGATTTTAAATGGCCACCTATGGCCTTTTCTGTGAACAGGTTGTGGGAAATATATGGCCTTTTAAGTGGCTTTTCTTTGTAATTAATGAAGTAATCTTTGCATGTACCAAGGGTATGATACATTACTTACCCACTGGAGTGTATTGTGCCTGCTATAAAAGTCTTTATGAAAATGAGGGCAGAAAATTAGGCCTTTAAATTACAAAGACTTCAGGTGATTATGGCTAGGAAAATAAGCCCACGTATGGAGATGGTAGCAGGGAGGGCCATTTTCTATTTATAATCAATTGGAAACTGGCAGTATTGTCAGTATGAGGCAGGCGACTGTGTTTGATTTACCTCAAAGATATAATGGCAGAATTCCTTTTTGTCCCAAATAAATGACTCGGATAAAACAGATCAGTACTGTAGTAAATATATCAGTGAATTTCTCCTTGATCATTATGTACTTGATTCCTCTGAGTTTGGCTCGCATTTTACCTGAATTTCATTACTCATTTGCTGCTGATATTGAACCAAGCATTTTCAATATAGAATAAATACTTTTAATGAACTGTATTTCACAATTTGTGTGACTTTACAGAGTCCAAGATTTTACAAATCTTGGAAAAAAATCTATTAATATCATTCATTAGCATAAGCTATTATCTTCTTTTAATGAGTCTGTTAATTATTACTTAAATTAACTTCAGCATATTTAACATATTACCTAATTTTCATTATTAATAATATTTTATATATGAGAAAAGTGCATTTCCTCTGTAAATTCTAAATGTGAATTCAGTGACTTGAATGAAGATTATATCTGTCATTGAGGGTATTACATTTCAAGATACCCAGTTATTCCCCAGTTTACTGTTTCTTTTAGTACCACAAATATGAATTAAACTCTTCTTGCCCTCATAGGGCATATGGTCTGTGATATGGCTTAGCTGTGTCCCCACCCAAATCTCATCTTGAATTGTAGCTCTGATAATCCCCATTTGTCATGGGAGGGACCCAGTGGGAGGTAATTGAATCATAGGGGCAGTTACCTCCATGCTGCTGTTCTCATGATAGTGAGTGAGTTCTCACAAGATCTGATGGTTTTATAAGGGGCTTTTTCCCCTTTTGCTCTGCACTTCTCCTTCCTGCCATCATGTGAAGAAAGACTTGTTTGCTTCCCCTTCTGCCATGATAGTTAGTTTCCTGAGGGCTCCCCAGCCATGCAGAACTGTGAGTCAATTAAACCTCTTTCCTTTATAAATGACCCAGTCTTGAGCAGTCCTTTATAGCAGCATGAGAATGAACTAATACAGTCTGAATGAAAAGAATCAGTGTGTAAGATGTATCTATATTTAAATATGACAGAAATTGTTGTGTGCTTCTTGAGATGCGGATTTAAAATACTGTGGGAGTTCAGTCACTTCCAAAGTGATATTTAAGTCAGATACTGAAGAGTCTTTATTTCTTTATTTACCATTGATTAGCGTATAGATCTTAGAGACCAAAGCTGCCCCTCATACTCCAAAATGGGATTTCAACACTTGAAAGCTAGGGCTAGGCCACAGAAATTGAGGCTTTGACCTGAAAAATGAGATATCTTCCATAGGATGTGGGTGAGGAGCTTATGGATAGGTCCATATGTATGGAAGAGAGGAGGCCAATCAGGCAAGGGAGCATGATGTTGGGTGACAGGAGATACTGGAGCCAAGTGCTTGGGGCAGGGAGATAGCAACGGGAAGCACAGAAGACAGGCAGCTAATGGTGTCAGAAGATTTACCAAAGCAGATCTGGAACAAAAGGTGGGCTAAGATTCAAAACTGAAAAAGAGGCAGCAGGGGCCAGGAAGGAAGCCACCTCTTAATCACATAGCTGGAGTCCATGGGCAAGGCCACAGTTACTAGAATGACTGAGGAAAACATGAGTAAGCCTCAGCCTTGAGAGAGCAGTGGTCCATACTGCAGTGAAAAGACCTCAGGCTCTGGTGCAGATTGCCTTGAATTTCAATCCTAGCACCGTCACTTGGTTAACTAAATGTAAAACACAGGGTGCATAGCAGTCCCTCAATAAATTAAAGTAGTAGTCATCATCATTAAGATTTTTATAAAAATAGAGACTCAGGCTCAGAATGAAAGCAAAAGGTCAGAGAAGGACTCATAGTAAGTCTTATAGCAGAGTTTCTAAGAACTGAACTCAAATTTCTTAAATTTTTCCCCAGTGTATTACGTATGTGGTCACAGTTTCTTCAGCTGTAAAATGGAGCTCACAGAGTCTACTGCACAGGCTGATGATGAAGATTATATTAATATATTGACATGTATATAAACACCTCAGGGCAATGTCTGGTAAATTGCGCTTAATGAAAAACTGTTACTATTATTGTTATTAGCTCTGGTAGAACAATGAGCAGTAAAATACCATTCAAACTAAGAATAGCCTAGGCTTTCCTTCTCTTTACTTGAAAGTTAAAGTGTAAGACTTTGTGGTGGAGGGATCTCCATCCCTTCTCTATATACATTCATACAGCATACATGAGGTTAAGCCTCAAAACCTGGGATAAGCTGAGCTTACAGGTAAGGCTCAAGATGATCTCTCTCCCTGGGAAAAGGAGGCTTGTAGGAACAGAAAAAGGACAAGTGGGTCACACATGCACAGACAATGTCTTGAAAAAACCCTCAGTTGGCTTCTGGACTTTTTCAGGTTTCAAGGGAAAAGTCCACCAATTAGAAATCCATTTTTATCACTACTTTTGATTTAAAATGGAGAAGTACAGTAAATGGTTTGATGAGCTAGCAACCACTCAGTGTCTTTGCCTTCCTGGCAAACTGTCTCTAGCAAAGCCTGCTCTGGGTTCTCATAGAGGAATGGCACTCTTACTCATGAAAGCTAGTTTGAAAATCTACAAGTGTAATAAACTTGTTGGGTATTCTTGGGAGTAGAGCCAGGAAAATGCTATGGAAGTTGGAAACATGTGGAAAAATTCTTCCTTCCATCTATAAAAATGTCCTAAATAGCACAGATACTCAGAAGAAAAGATTGACTTAAAAGCCCTATATGGGGAATGATAGATGATCCATGAAAATTGTGACACTTAAAATACAAATATATTCTAGGTTCTTTCAATTCAAAGGAAGCACGTAACGATGTTGATTCAAAGGACTTACTCGATTCATTTAATTCATTTCAAACATTTCTTTACCGTCTTGTGCCAGGCATTGAGCTAGAAGGTAGGCACCAAGAAATAACAGTGTTGTTCTCAAACAGGAGACAAACAATTGTAGTAGAGGTTCTATCATATAGGTATGAAGTAGATGTGATGGAACTCACAGGAGAAGCATTTAATCCAAATAGGAGTGTGGGGTGGTGAGGGAAGACCTCAATGAGGTGACACGTGGATTTTCAAAGGACAAGTAGCAAGCAGCCAGCTTAGAACTGAGCTGAGCGGGGACCTGTGAGCACATTGACATCAAGAGCAGTGTCAAGCAATCTACTGTGAGGTAGGGGCATGGCACAGTCCAAGAAGGGTTGCATCCATGTGTTTGGAGCATGGGAAGCAGTAAGTAATTACAAGGGTAGAGAGTAGGCCAAGGTGAGTTTTAAATGTCAGACTGCAGAGTTTGAAAATTTTCCCTTTTGAGAAATGTCTGTTCATATCCTTTGCCCACTTTTTGATGGGGTTGTTTGTTTTTTTCTTGTAAATTTGTTTGAGTTCTTTGTAGGTTCTGGATATTAGCCCTTTGTCAGATGAGTAGATTGCAAAAATTTTCTCACATTCTGTAGGTTGCCTGTTCACTCTGATGGTAGTTTCTTTTGCTGTGCAGAAGCTCTTTAGTTTAATTAGATCCCATTTGTCAATTTTGGCTTTTGCTGCCGTTGCTTTTGGTGTTTTAGACATGAAGTCTTTGCCCGTGCCTATGTCCTGAATGGTACTACCTAGGTTTTCTTCTAGGATTTTTATGGTATTAGGTCTAACATTTAAGTCTCTAATCCATCTTGAATTAATTTTCGAATAAGGAGTAAGGAAAGGATCCAGTTTCAGCTTTCTACTTATGGCTAGCCAATTTTCCCAGCACCATTTATTAAATAGGGAATCCTTTCCCCATTTCTTGTTTCTCTCAGGTTTGTCAAAGATCAGATGGCTGTAGATGTGTGGTATTATTTCTGAGGACTCTGTTCTGTTCCATTGGTCTATATCTCTGTTTTGGTACCAGTACCATGCTGTTTTGGTTACTGGAGCCTTGTAGTATAGTTTGAAGTCAGGTAGTGTGATGCCTCCAGCTTTGTTCTTTTGACTTAGGATTGTCTTGGCGATGCGGGCTCTTTTTTGGTTCCATATGAACTTTAAAGCAGTTTTTTCCAATTCTGTGAAGAAACTCATTGGTAGCTTGATGGGGATGGCATTGAATCTATAAATAACCTTGGGCAGTATGGCCATTTTCACGATATTGATTCTTCCTATCCATGAGCATGGTATGTTCTTCCATTTGTTTGTGTTCTCTTTTATTTCACTGAGCAGTGGTTTGTAGTTCTCCTTGAAGAGGTCCTTTACATCCCTTGTAAGTTGGATTCCTAGGTATTTGATTCTCTTTGAAGCAATTGTGAATGGAAGTTCATTCATGATTTGGCTCTCTGTTTGTCTGTTACTGGTGTATACGAATGCTTGTGATTTTTGCACATTAATTTTGTATCTTGAGACTTTGCTGAAGTTGCTTATCAGCTTAAGGAGATTTGGGGCTGAGACGATGGGGTTTTCTAAATATACAATCATGTCGTCTGCAAAGAGGGACAATTTGACTTCTTCTTTTCCTAACTGAATACCCTTGATTTCTTTCTCTTGCCTGATTGCCCTAGCCAGAACTTCCAACACTATGTTGAATAGGAGTGGTGAGAGAGGGCATCCCTGTCTTGTGCCAGTTTTCAAAGGGAATTTATCCAGTTTACAGCCAACAGACACATGAAAAAATGCTCATCATCACTGCCATCAGAGAAATGCAAATCAAAACCACAATGAGATACCATCTCACACCAGTTAGAATGGCAATCATTAAAAAGTCAGGAAACAACAGGTGCTGGAGAGGATGTGGAGAAATAGGAACACTTTTACACTGTTGGTGGGATTGTAAACTAGTTCAAGCATTATGGAAAACAGTATGGCGATTCCTCAAGGATCTAGAACTAGATGTACCATATGACCCAGCCATCCCATTACTGGGTATATACCCAAAGGATTATAAATCATGCTGCTATAAAGACACATGCACACGTATGTTTATTGCGGCACTATTCACAATAGCAAAGACTTGGAACCAATCCAAATGTCCATCAATGATAGACTAGATTAAGAAAATGTGGCACATATACACCATGGAATACTAAGCAGCCATAAAAAAGGATGAGTTTGTGTCCTTTGTAGGGACATGGATGCAGCTGGAAACCATCATTCTTAGCAAACTATCACAAGAACAGAAAACCAAACACCGCATGTTCTCACTCATAGGTGGGAACTGAACAATGAAATCACTTGGACTCGGGAAGGGGAACATCACACACCGGGGCCTATTATGGGGAGGGGGGAGAGGGGAGGGATTGCACTGGAGTTATACCTGATGTAAATGACGAGTTGATGGGTGCTGACGAGTCGATGTGTGCAGCACACCAACATGGCACAAGTATACATATGTAACAAACCTGCACGTTATGCACATGTACCCTAGAACTTAAAGTATAATAATAATAATAAATAAATTTAAAAAAAAAAAGAAAAATTTCCCAAAAGTTGAAAGTAGGTATGGAAAGAATTTGCATGAAGACGTGGCATTATCAGGATTGTGTTTTAAAAAGACTACTCTGTCCTATAGTAGCTCGTAGTTGATTAGCACTGAGGTGGTTTCTTAATTACCTGAAATCTGTAAATATCTGTGATTGCAGATGTGCTAAAAATTATAAATGTTTGGTCTTGATTTTTAAAAATCTGCATCACACCTTGTCCACATGTAGTACATACCAGCCACAGTTCTCATGGGGCACATCATTGTTTACAAAAATAGGGAATGTTTTAAATGTCCTTATTTCTGATGAAGATCATATTTTATTAGAATTTAAGTCAATTATGAGTTATGAATTCAGATTTTTTCATTTGAAAGCAATTTTTATTGGAAAGATGAAGAACCCATGAGGACACCAGTTCTTTTGCCTGAGGTTGGTTCTCTTAGAAAAAGACCCTGAGACAAGAATTCAAGTACAGATAGTTTATTCAAGAGGGAAATCCGATAAAACATAGAGGAGTGAGATGAAGAAAAGAAGGTAACCAATAAATGGTACATTGATGTAATGGTCAATTTTATGCTTCAAGTTAACTAGCCAAGTTAACTAGGCTATAGTCCATAATTATCAAACACTAACTTAGTTGGTGCTGTGAAGGTGCTATGTAGATGTAGTTACTGTCTATGATTAGATGATTTTAAGTAAAGAAGATTTTCCTAAATAATCTGTGTGGGCCTAACCCAGTCAGTTGAAGATCTTAAGGGTAAAAGAGAAATATCCCTGAAGAAGAAGAAATTCCACCTGTGGACAGGAGCATCATCTCCTGCCTGAGAGTCCCAGCCTACCCTTCCTAATGGACTGCCCTGTGAATTTCGGCCTTGCCAAGCCCCACAATCAGGTAAACCAATTCATTGCAATAATCAGTCAATCAATCAATCAATCTACTATCTATCTGTCATCTATCCATCTTTGCATCCATCCATCCATCCATCCATCCATCCATCCATCCATCCATCTTACTGATTTTGTACTTCTGGTGGAATCTTGACTGATACAATTATTAAGCCAGTTTCCACTGTGGACAACTGGAACTTAATCATCTGGGGTGTTCTGAGAGTCAGAACATACATACATCCTTCAGAAGTATTCTGCTCTGGGGTGATGGTGCTGGGATATTTATACACCAACTCTCATCAATTATTGGTTAGAGCTGCTTTCAGTGAATCTTAGTTCCCTGGCACTTCCACCCTGCCTGGCAATCAGGCAGAGAGGGCTCTGGAGGTCAAAGAGACTTCTCAGGCAGAAAGTTGAAGGTGCTGACAATAAGAAATTGGACTGCATATAGGGAAAGGGTAATTCTGAGGACATAGAGGAGTTCCAGCAATATATCTGCTGTATTCATAAATGAGTAAAATTTCTAAAAAGAAAATTTGAGGTGGCAAATTATAAATAATAAAGGAAAATGCCTCCACTTCAAAATGTTAATATGCCCTCCCTGGTGCAGTGACTCACACCTATAATTTCAGCACTTTGGGAGGCCAAGGTGGGTGGATCATTTGAGTCCAGGAGTTTGAGACCAGCCTGGCCAACATGGCAAAAATCCGTCTCTACTGAAAATACAAAAATTAGCCAGGTGTGGTGGTGCAAACCTGTAATCCCAGCTACTCAGGAGGCTGAGGCATGAGAATTGCTTGAACCCAGGAGGCGGAGATTGCCGTGAGCCGAGATTGTGCCACTACACTCCAGCCTGGGTGACAGAGTGAGGCACTGTCTCAATAAAAAGAATAAGAATGTGCCCTCATCCATGCCCCTGGGCATTCCTGAGGTGCCCCATGACTCCCCCATTTCCTGCCACCACATACACACTCAGCTGATCACTCCTCTAAATTGTCTTAGGCGATGGACACTAGCACCTGTACATATCATCAGTGTCAACAGTGAACAAGAGAGACTGGTTATGAGGATGTCCCATTCCTTCATACTCAAGGAATGTTACAGTCCTTCTAAGAAAATCACCAAGTGCAATTTACATTCTATCTACTCAGAGGTGACCAATCAAAATGAAAAGTTGTGCTTTTACCATACTTGAAATTCCTCCTTGTATGGCTATCAGGAGTAGCAATTTAAGAGCATGGGCCCTGGAGCCAGAGTGCCTGTCTTCATATCCCAGGTGGGCCACTGACTGGTATTTTGCCCTTAGCCAAACTGCTTAACACCTCTTGGTCTCAGTTTATCCATCTATAAAATGGTTGCTGTGAAGGGCAAATAAATTAATATATTCAAGTGTTTAGAAGAGTAAATGGTTTAGAGTATATTATATAAACGTGTTAATAGAATTATTATCATTATCATCATTATTACTATCGTTACTGACTCATGGCCTCCTAATGAAAGGTGGAGCTGGCTTGAGGGGCTGTGTTGGAAACAAAACTAATGAGTAGGAATTGAGATCACCATATTAGAGCAATTAAGAAGTCATGAACACTGAAATTCTCTAATTACAGGTTGTTAGCATGGAACATACATTATGCTTTCTTGATATTGCAAAGCATGAGTTGATGGTTAAAAAATCAAGAAAGTGACTTTTCATTTATTACTAGATGTTTTTTTCTTTGACATAATCAGCATATATTAAGCTCTGTGCCGACGATGATGATAAGGAAGGAAACCTTAAGCCCACACACAAAGCAGGTTCACAGGCATGTCCCAGTTATCAACTTTCTCACCTAAGTATGGTCTTCAAATTACTGCCAGGTACCAGAAATGACTCTATACAAAAGAGTATGAGTTCTGGAATCAGACTGCTTGTGTTCCAATTCCAGTTCCCCTCCTTAGTGTCCAAAACCTTGGGCAAATTGCCTAGCCTCCCTTTAGATGTTTCAATCTCTTTGACTGTTAAATAAAGATGTAAGCAGTACCATCCTCATGAATTCCATAAGGCAGCAGTCAGCAAATGATGGCTTGCAGGCCAAATTCAGCCTGCAACCTATTTTTGTAAAGAAAGTTTTATTGGAACGTAGACACACACAATTGTTTACACTTTAGCTTTTGGAGCTGAATAGTGTGACAGACACATAATGGCTTATAAAACTGAAAATAATTTGCTATCTGGCCCTTTACAGAAAAATTCTTCTAGCCCCTGACCTAAATGAATAAATAAGATAATGCATATAAATGTGTAGCCCAGTTTCTGGCATATAACAAGTACTCAGTGAATAAAAATTATTAGCTTACTAGATTGCCAAAAATACAAGACGCATTCACTAAGGCCTAAAACAATCAGCTAATATCCATAAACAATGTGCATCTAATTGAATTTCTGAAATGATATCTGATTTCATCTGTATCACTATACTTACTTTAGTACTTTAGTATCGCTGTACTAAATGGGTACTTTAGTACAGTATCGCTGTCCTTCATCATTTTCCTAGGATCTTATTCATTAATTCATTCACTGATTTGTTGTGTCTTAGTTGTATTCTCATAGCTGGTATATCTGCTAAGTTAGTGGGCCAGTAATCCATGGGCCTGTGCCTGATTGATGTTCATGTGGGTCTGATGACATTCAGCATCTGGGGAGACACGGGGATTTTGAGGCCAGTGTCAAGGTCTGTTGTGTGATCCTTGAATCTGTTTCTGAGGGCTGTTGAGAGAAACCTTGTTTTCACATGTGACTGTGAGACAGTGGAGCATACTCACCCCTGCTTTGCTATTGCAGGAACAAATTAGAAAATAAAAAGAAAAGAATGAAAGAGGGGCACTCCTTCTTGTCAATATAGTGTATGGCTTGGCTGCAGCTCATTCTGCAGTACCACAGTCTTGGTGGCATTGGAAAATGGTGCATTGGCACCACCATCCATTCTGTTTGTCATGCACAGAGGCTAAAGGTGCAATGTGGTGGTTCAAGGAGAAAGGATCTCTCCAGCAGACACTACTATGACATCCTTGGGTGGAAAACCCTAAGAACTATTAAGAAATTCACTTGTAACAATCCAGGGATGCCCATAACTAGCTGAGTGAAATTTTGAGGAGGGTGGAGGCCCTTGCCTTAAGCATATACATAGAAACTGGTGAAACTGGAGTTATAAATGTTATCAAGTTCATTTTCATATGCACAAGTTGATGAGACTTAGAGCAACTCCACTGCACACTCTTGAGAAAAATGTGTATTGAGGGTCCACTCTGCTTTACCCATAGAAGCCTTGGTTCAAAAGGGTTTCAAGGCCCCACTAAGCCTGATAAAGCCAAAAATAGTTGTCTACTCTTTGCCACTCTTACTTCCGAAAAAACTGGAAAAAAATCTTTAGCTTATCTTGCCCAACCTCCTCATTTCACAGATGGAAAAACTGATACCCAGAAGAAGTGACATGCCAAGGTCCCACAGTTAATTAGTGGGAGAGGCAGGACCAGTTGAATGCTTTATTCTGATTTGGGAGAGGAGCAGCACTGGATTTGGTCCAGGAATTGGTCAGGTGACATCTTCTTTTGCCTTAAAGGAATAGTGACAAATAGGCCTGCTCCTAACATTTGTAGAGTTCAGGTGAAGAGTACGAATGAAAACCCACACACGGTTTACCCAAACATATAAATCTTATAAACCAAACTAACAAACTGTTAATTAAAATCTATTTTATACTGCTATCTTTACAAATGTTCTTCATACAAATCTGGAAATCCTGGTTCTATTTAGAATTGTCAGACCCCTTGACCCTGTGGACTCTATCTTGTATAGTAGAGTATAGTTATGGGAGAACCAGTATGAAACTCTTTAAAAATAGAGTTCCAGGTCAGGGATCTTCCTTGCCAGGTTCTTAACAGAGTACTAGTCCCCAGTATGGCAGCAGACATTTATAATCAGGACAAGTGGGAACCACTCAAAGCCATTTCCTAAAGCACATGTCAGTGAGATACAGCCCAGTGTTTCCTAAATCCACTCCAGCTACCCAGTCCCCCTCCCTTTCTGAATCCAGCTGAGCAAAAATGGAAGCAGCAACTATTACAAAACATTTCGACTAATAGACACTCAGCCTGGTAGGCAGGAGGTAATCTTAGGGAACATCTACTTTGCAGGGAAGCAAAGAATTTTGAAACCATATTGGGATAAATAATGTGGGGTCCTGTAGACAGAAACCAATTAAGTCGAACCTCAGGTTGATACTTCTTTAGCTGTCATCTCTACATAATAATCTCAGTTCCAAGGCTCTCAAGGCCACCTGAGCCTCTTTAGTCTCATTCAAATGTAGAAAAGAAAGAGAAAAACCTCCATTTTATTTGTACTAGAAGAAGGGAAAAGTAGATTCTCTCAGTTCAGTTTTATGGGCCTTTGATTCTTCCACAAAATGCTTTAGGTGGTTTGGTAATTTTCCTTACTTAACATTTAGTGATATTCTATATGCTTTTAGCAATAGTAGTGAGCCAATTAATCTTGCAAACATACCTCTTGTCCTCATTTCTGTCACTCCTTCTTTCTGACTTCATTTAGAGTGTCCTCATTTTTTATTTCTATATCCAAAAGGCAGCAGTATTCAATTTTTCTATTTTCTCAAAGTACTTTTTCTTAAAATGGGAGACAATTACATTTGCAGAAGAAAAAAAATTATGAGCTTAAGTACTTTATATTTTCAACTGTACATCCTCAAGAGTGTTTCTATTGATCAACTAAAAAACTAGGACATTCAAGACCTTAAGGTAGGTCAAGCATCTCCTGAGATGGTTTATCATGAAGTTATCCAAAACCACTCACAAAGCCCAGAAATATTTTGGAAATCAGAAAGGTTTCATTATCTAGGTGATATCACCAGTTGACAAGGAAAGAAAGATGCACAGAGTTATTTCAGAAATGTAAATAATGAAAATTGCATAGACCAGTCTGTCATGTTCTTATTCTATTTTGTAATTCATCAAAATCCACAAATATTTCTTGAGGAGTTTAGGTACTTGATACGGATCAATAGTAGCTTGATTTTCAAGGACAGTGACTAATCAATACAAAATTGGCAAACAGCTTGAGAAAAAAAATCAATTTCTGGTGCTAATGTGACCATATTTCTTAGTTGTTAGTTCCAAGGTATGTATTTTTTCCTTGACTCACGCACTTACCAATTATAAATCATGTTTAGAATGTCATTAGTATTTTTAAGGAATACGTATTGGAGTTGAGTAACATGATCTTCATATAATTTGCTTTAGAAAATCACCTATCATTTCTATCTTCAGGGAGATTTCAGTATAATTTTTTTTTAAATTTTAAAACTACCAAGAGGAAAGATTCTGTTAAGATGACAGCCTGAGAAAATGTTTTTCACTCCTTGTTTCCTCTAACCTCCTGCTGGAGGGAATCACCAGTAAATGAGAGTGTGTGTGTATGTGTGTGTGTCTTTAGGGTGGAAGGGGTTGGGAAGGTGGTATAGAGATTATCCTATTTCACTGTAGAACCCTGTAGGGGATCCCATATATCTGGAATCTTTAGACTTTCCAGATGGCCTCACAGAAACCAGGCTAAGACGATAATGTACCTTCTCTGCAGCATTATTTCAATTACCAGGAGGAAAGAGCCCATTCTTCTTGATGCAGCAAGAAGTAAGGAGCTCTGACTTCAAGGCGCTCTAAGAGGACAGCCAAGAGATTCTAGGGATTGCCTAAAACCATGGAGATGAACCATTTCTACCTGCTAACCACTGTATCCCTGAGATACCCTACTGGTCCCATGGATTCTCACCACCCTTGAGGGGAACTGCTGCTATGAATTAATCCCCTTCCAATGGGCCAATAAAAGGTGAGCCACTCAAAGCTTATACCTGGAGAAGACTGAATAGTAAGGTCCTCAGCAACAATCAATCCAGTTGTTTTACCAGTGGTTAATGAAACACTTTTTACCGTATTCTTCTGTAAAGCCACTACAGCCCGACAGTCTCCAACAATCTCACCTATGAAAGTTTTGAGATTACTAAACTTGCTGATGTGAATGGACAGATAATTCACAGATGAGTTAAGGAGATACAGTACTTCAAAGGAAAGGAGTCATAACATTAGAAAAAAAAACTTTAAAAACCCATAATGAGAATTATTGAAAAATAAAATAAAGAAATTATGAGAAAGCAAAAGATTTTGGAAAAAAATGATTTTTTTAGGTTTAAAGATTCCAAAAATGTGAAGAACTTGGAATCAGCACTACTGAAAACTGAATAAGTGATTTGAAAGTTCAAATGTAGAAACTATCTAAAAAAGAAAAATAAACATAAAGAAATAGAAATTATGAGTAAAAAAAGAAAATATAGAACAAGCCAAGAGATTTATGCCAAGAATAAAATTTCCAGAAGGAGAGAAGGGAAATGAAGAGAGGGAAGCAATAACTCAAGAAATTTGAGAAAGAAAACTTATCTGAGCTTTAAAAGTAATCAAGTTTTCAGATAAAAAGTGTTCATTGGGTACCAAATAGGATTAATGAACAAAATATACACTCCTAGACCTATCTGGTGAAATATCACAATAAAATATCATGGAAACTTCCAAAACAGAAATAACTAAGTATGTACAAAAAAGGCAGATAATCACAGGGAAACATTTCTTTTCTGCTATATAAAACTGGAAGTTATAGTATCTCATTTATAAAATGTTGAGAGAAACATGTAGCAGCCTGAGTCCATGTACTCATTTACTTTTGAGGGTAATGTTGATACTGCTTCACACATGCAAGGGCCAGAAAGTATATTAACCATGCACCCTTTCTGAAGAAACGGAAAATTCTTCCAGCAAATTACAATTAAATCAGAAAATGTTTCCAAGATGGGGGAGATGAAATGTCTAAGAAATAATAGTGAGTAATAACTTCAGGAACCTCTGTCCAATTATCTCCATCTCTTCTCAGTTTTCATTGTTACCACACTAATCCAGCCTATCAGAATCTCTCACAAGATTGCTTCAATCACCACCTGTCCTCTATGTTTTTACAATACTCTCCTTCATTTGGGCCAGGCTCCTTTTCTTTTCTTTTCTTTTCTTTTTTAAATTTTCAGACAGAGTCTCACTCTTGTTGCCCAGGCTGGAGTGCAATGGTGCGATCTCAGCTCACCGCAACCTCCGCCTCCTGGGTTCTAGCGATTCTCCTGCCTCAGCCTCCCGAGTAGCTGGGATTACAGGCATGCACCACCTCACCAGGCTAATTTTTGTGTTTTTAGTAGAGACGGGGTTTCTCCATGTTGGTCAGGCTTGTCTCAAACTCCCAACCTCAGGTGATCTGCCTGCCTCGGCCTCCCAGAGTGCTGGGATTACAGGTGTGAGCCACAGCGCCCGGCCCACACTCACGTTTTCAAAACGCTGTTTTGATCATACTACTTCCCCCACACTCCTGAAACCCTTCAGCATATTCTCATTGTTCCTAGGTTAAGCAGCTAAATCTTGAATGTGCTCTATTAAAATTTTGCATGGTCTGACTTCATCTTAACTACTTAGCTTTGTCGTGTACCACCACTGCTTTCATTTCACATCATGTGCCCTCACACTATGGGGATTAGCACTCTGAACTTGTTCTTATAACTTTCTTCCTTTCCTTTACTTGGTTGAACTTGCATTTATCCATTTGGAGGGAATACTCTGGAAAAAGATTGATCCCTGGAAAAAAAAACTATCAAAACTCAACTCAGAAGGGACAGAATTAATTACCTATGATATATATATATATATTTTGTCTTGCTTTATGCTTGAGGCAAAAGTATAAATTCCTGGATAGATAAGAAGATGGCAACATTGGATGTTGTCTGCAAACCAATGGCAGGGCTCAGACTGATGGGAGAGAAGCATGTCATTGGAGTATCTCCTGGAGTCTTAAACATATGAATTCACTCTCTAGCTCTCCTGGCATCACCCCACAAACTGAATTATGGGAGAGTTGAACATGTGTAAAAGAGGTTTTCTATAGAAGCATTTATTTAAGATCTAGTGGAAGTTTCATGACTTGTGCGGAAACTCATACTACATTAAAAATGGAAGTCTAATGTGTTAGTTTTCTATGGCTGTGGAACAAATTACCACAAACTAAGTTTCTTAAAACAGCACCTATTGATTTTTCCCACTGCTTCTGTAGGGGAGGAGTCCATGAATAGCTTAGCTAGGTCCTCTGCTTTAAGGTCTCACAAGGTTACAATCAAGGTGTCAACT
Source organism: Macaca fascicularis (assembly GCF_037993035.2). Classification (NCBI taxonomy): domain Eukaryota; kingdom Metazoa; phylum Chordata; class Mammalia; order Primates; family Cercopithecidae; genus Macaca; species Macaca fascicularis. The sequence goes on along the minus strand of NC_088395.1, from coordinate 43,190,417 downwards.
AGGGCTACAGTTTTATGAGGCTCAACTAAAGAAGGATCTACTTCTAACTTCTGATGGTTGTTGGCAGTATTCAGTTCCTTGTAGGCTGTTGGAGTTGGGGGTGGCGGGCTCAGTTTCTTGCTGGCTTTTGGCCAGAGGGCTTACCATGTGGCTGGTGCATTTGGCCAGCTCACACCATGACAGCTGGCTTCTTCAAACCCAGCACAGGAGACAGTTTCTCAGCAAACTGGAGTTACAACCTTATATAACATAATCATGTACACATAATCATATTCATCTCATTAGTTTTGCTGTGTTCTATTGGTTAGAAACAAATTACAAGTCCCGTTTACACTCAAAAGGATGAGAAGTCACGAAGGCAAGAATATCTGGAGGCAGGAATCACAGGGACAACCCTAGGCTCTGTCTACCATGATTAGGTATATATCGTTTTGTTCAATTCTAAGAAATTGATTATCTGGCGTAATTCTGCATGACTTTGACTATTACACCAAATAAAAATTTACATGATGGCTCTTCAAAATGCTTTGACTTCTCTGTTAACAACAAGTTTGTCCTACAATAATGAAAAGGGATTTAGTAACTCCCAAACACCATTGAGGTTACTAGGGAGGCATCACAATATAATTCATATTAAAAGAACCAGTATGATAATGTATTAAGGAAAAAAGACTTTATAAATGCTTAAAAATAAGAACCCAAAGATAAAAAGCTTGTCAAGCTAGAAGAAGGAGTTTCCTTGAGCAACACCAACAAGGATCTGGAAAGTTGAAGTTGAAAATTCTGGCCTTATAGAGAATATAAATGTTATTAGAAATTATGGTAAGAAGATCAAAATGGCCAGTGTGATAAGGTTGGCCTCATGCTTACTAAGGAATCAGCTATTATAATTTGGTTTCCTAAATATATTTCCTATGGGGAATATAATGGGTTGACCAAGTAGGATGGGATCTCCTTGGCTATTGAACCATAAGAATGTGATAAATTTGCATTCTTGTTTTTACATCAGATTTTGTGCCACTACTTAGTGAGAATAAGTTTCCTTGAAATGAATCAATTATCAGGGCACTAACAAAATTTTTTTTCACATATTTGTGCCATTTAACCTCAATGCTTTGCCTTAGCTGGTGTTTCATTTTACAAATGAGGCAACTGAGACCTAAATGGGCAAAATAATCTCTGATGGCTAGGAAATGAAATAATCAAATTTCCAACCCAAATATCTCTGTGTACATAGATGTAGTGATTCAATGTAATTTCATTTGAAAGGCTTTCACTATTAAACAAAAATATTGAAAGTTGTCTCTGACTCCAACCCTAGGGATGGGGCCTCAAACATAGGAAGATAAAGTAAATGAGCTTGGTCACAAATATGAGAACTCTAAATAGAGCTAGGCCAAAAGCTGGACTCAAGACAAAGTTTCAAGTTACCAAATTCAGACTGTTCATAATCTCAATGTTTAGGCATGGAATTGGGCCCCAATGCCTGAAAGGGGCTTCAGATGCAGGTGATTGATCAGTGATCCCCAGCTGCAGGGAATGTGGGTGAAAAGCAGTGAGGTAGGCAGGAAATCAGGCCATGGAAGATGTACTCCTAGTCTTTACTTTGAATTGGAGTCTGTGCTGGATGTTAGTGTTATATCAATGTTGATTTCTTGATTTTGAGGAATTTATACTGGTTATGTAGCACAGTGTCATTGTTATGGGGAAATACATATGAAATGTTTTCAGGTGATGGGACATCACATGGGAGGTGGCTGTCAAAGGGTTCAGAAAATACATAATAATGGGTGACAGAGAGACAGAGGGACAGAGAAAGGAGGGAGGAAGAAATGGATCAAATGAAAGAAAATATTAACAATTAGAACCCTGGGTAAAAGGAATGCAGGAGTTATTTGTACTTGTCTGTAATTTTCAATTTATTTCAAGACAAAATTTTAAAAATAAGCCTGATAAGATAAGACCCTACTACTGTGCTCATTATACAGATGAGAAAAAGAAGGCTTACAGCAGTCAAGGAACTTGCCCCATATCACTTAGTAGGGGTGGATTTCTGCCAGATGTATGAGTAGGTAGGATAGTGAGGCAGAAATTGGCCTGTTAAGGTTGATAGAATTTCCACAGTAGTCGTGTTGCTGTCTTGTTAAATTCTTGTCCTTCAGACTGCACCATAATGAGTTTAACTCAGAGAAGGTGTCTACATAAATAGAAATCTTTCCATATGGCAGAGCTTTGTCATGCTTCTAGCCACTCTCAGCTGTCATCCAAACCCAGACTAAGCTGGAATACAGAATGAGGTGTTGTAAAAACTGATGCTGGGCTCTGTACATCTGAAGAAAGCAGGAGCCCAAAAGACACAAAGGAGATGTTGAAGAAGAGAAGATTTGCCTGGCCACCTAAAGACTAATCTTTCATGACAATTAGCAAGACTACATGTATAAATGCACTTAAAGACATAGTTTGGCTTTGGACCTACCTAATGAGGTTTTTGATTATTTCTTGGAAAAAGGGTATGAGTAGCAGGAAGAAAAAGGAACATGTGGTAAAGGAATGCAGGAAGTAATATATAAAAATTGAGCAATTTATCATTTAGAAGAGAAAAGATTAGCACTTGGGGGAGAAAGTTAGCATTATAATTCAACAAATATCTTCCATTTCTCCTTTGTAGCAAATACAAAGTAAGTAGCAATAAAATTAAAAATAATTCTTTCCAGCCAGACGCGGTGGCTCACGCCTGTAATCCCAGCACTTTGGGAGGCCGAGGCGGGTGGATCATGAGGTCAGGAGATCGAGACCATCCTGGAGAACATGGTGAAACCCCGTCTCTACTAGAAATACAAAAAAAATTAGCCAGGCGTGGTGGTGGGCGCCTGTAGTCCCAGCTACTTGGGAAGCTGAGGCAGGAGAATGGCATGAACCCAGGGGGCAGAGCTTGCAGTGAGTGGAGATCGCACGACTGCACTCCAGCCTGGGTGATGGAATGAGACTCCGTCTCAAAAAAATAAATAAATAAATAAATAAAAATAAATAAAAAATAATTTTTTCCTAAAAATAAGTCCCATAAAATAATGTAGTTTTCCATTTAATGAACATGCTAACATCATCAACTTTAATTTTCTTCCAAATGTTCAATTAAAAGAGAGAAACAACATAAAAATTATATAAAAAATCACCAGCTCATTAGGTAAAAGACATACGCTGAACTTTCGTGTTCTTAGATACTAATGTACTGTTGGCTTTTAAGTGACCTAAGAGTCACATTAAACATAAATAAATCACAATCATTTTGCCTGTTTTGTCAAGACTGAATTGCTCTTGTGGTCATGTGTTGGTGTTCTGCCCACCTTTGGGTTATTAAATACATTTTCAAAAGTGAATTAACAGACTTAGTTATGTCTATGGGGAGTAACAAGACAGAAACAAGCTAAATATCCAAAGAAGGAACTATTTTCCAATGGCTTTGTGGTTTGAGTGGCTATTTCACCTATTTTCTCTTAAATCTTATTGACTATCTAAACAATACAAAAGGTAGGCATTTGAATCTTGTGAACCAAATACTTGGACCTAGGGAAACCCTGGTCTCCTGGCATGATCAAGTTCAGTTGTAGAAGCATTCTTACCTATAATGGCTGTGCACTGTCATGATTAGAAATCTTTTATCTGCTAGTTTCAGACATGTCTGTGATGTTCCTGACATGATCACCACACCATATATACATCTCCTCTAATTGTACTTAACTTCTATTTCCTCTACTGTGAAATCTAAAAGGACCCAGTTATAGGCTGTTATGTCAGGACTCAGTATAGGTACTTGTTAAATGTACCTATACTGGTACCTTTTTATACTGCTTGAAGGTTTTATAGTCACTCTCATAGTTTTTTTCTTTTTTTTTTTTTTGTAAGGGGAAGGGAAGATTCTCATTTTCATTCTTTTTTTATTATTTTCTTCTGTAATTATTCTGTATTTTTTAAAGAAGTGCTTACTTTTGCAACAGTAACAAAGCAATAGCATACACCCTTTCTTTCCCACACACTAACATGAAATAACACATCTGAGAGTTGGTAGCAATAATTTAGGTTGAGCTGAAAAAATCTGACCTCACTAACTAGAATAATTTTTTCCTTAAATAAATTTTTTTCTTAATTTTGGTGTGATTAATTTTTAATTTTTGCCGAGAGCAGTATACATATGTTTACTATTAGCTGCATTTGGAAGATACATTCAAGATTTCGGTGGTATTCTGCTGATTGACCGACAATAGCTGTTTTTATTCTGTAACTTGATGTTCATCCCATTGGCATGTATGGTAAAGTATTTCTTGAGTAAGAATGTTTTTGTCCAATTAAAGGAGAAAAAATAGACCTAAATGCTAAAATATGTCTAGCTCTCTTGTTGCCCATTTCTTTGATTCTTGCAAACACTGTCTCTCAAGACTAGAAAGGATCAATGAATGGTTTCAGCTTTTATGGAGAAAAATCTCAACCTGGTAGCCAAGGCAGTTTGGTTAACAGTGCCTCCCACCTTCAGGTATGTCCTGGATATACAATTTGTTTCCTCCACTCCTTCGTATGCTTTTTCCTTTCTGTTTTCTTCTTGCTGGCAGGAAGTCAGTATTGAAAATTGCAATTCTCTAAAAATAAAAAGTCAAGCATATTAACTGAATTATTCAAGAAGGAATTAATTAGTTCTAGTACCAATTTTCACTAAACAAGGGACAGTGTTGCCTATTTAAAGAGAAGAAAAATTTAATAATAGATTTTTTTTTAATAAGCCTCTTACACAATAGCCTTTTTAAAAATGCCATCTGATATGGCAAAGATATTTGAGTTGGAGCAGATATCATAAACCCTGGAAAAGTACAAAAATGTCATATCCTGTTTGAGAGCCAGCTTTTTTTATCCATACAATAGTGATAGGAACTACCTCCCAGGGTTGGTTGAAATATTCTGTGTGACTATATTACTTAATAATATCACAATTCAGTTTCCTAATTTTAAAAATGGGGATGACAGATATAGATATATATATATATATATATATATATATATAGATATATATATAGATTTTTTATATATATCTATAGATATATATATATATATATATAGAGAGAGAGAGAGAGAGAGAGAGAGAATATATTTTTCTGGGCTAGAGTAGGTCTCCGCTGAGATTGAATTCCATTCACGAGACTCATACCACATTATGTTAACGAAGAAAATGTTACTGTTTTGTCAGTGAGTTGACTGTCGAACTCTTTAACTCTCTTCTGATTGGGACGATGTGTATACTGTTAGAGAGGAGTCTATATATCCAGTAAAAAGCATCTAAATGGTAAAAAAGCACTTAGATCTGGAACCTGCCAAGGGAAATTAGGGAGTAGGTAGGTGAATACGGACACTCAGAAGGAGAAGAAAGAAATGCACTTTAAATCTCATAGATCATTTTACGCCCCAAGATTTCTCTGAAAATTTTAAAAATGTACCTTCACTCTTAATTCTCTTGCTGCTACTTCATGCCTAATATGCCTCTTCTTCTCCATTTATTTGATATTTTGTGTGAGCAAGATTAGATATTGTATATTAAAAAGTCACTGTCTTGCATTGTTCCTTTGCCATATTCTAAGTAGGCCTCATTCTACTTAGTCTCAAAGGTATCTAGGAAATTATGTTAACTCTATCATCTTTAAAAAACTCCTTAAAATTTCCTAGAACTTAGGTGTGTTATAATAACCATTCTGCTACTATTAACTATTTAGGCTAAATGGGAAGATAGAAAGTCAATATTAGGCCTTTTTCAGGCCTAAGATTGAATACAGAGTACTTTTCTGTAGGTTTTGGGGAAAAAATATGTTTTCTTTTTTGATAAACTGAGCTGATTAGAACCATACATCTCAAATTTTCCAAAGCAGTCATGATTTCAAACATTTGTTTCCATCATTCCTATGAATGAAATTATACTTCAGAGGCCATGTGTCCCATTTCTGATATTTGAGTTTTATTTATTCAAAATATATTTTTGAGTACCTGCTCTGTGCTAAATCATTGGGTACATATCCTTTGTAAATAAATAAGCTAGGATTATGCTTTTAATATGATTAATTAATAAGATAATGCATTCAACAAGTATGTATAGGTTGCTTACAATGTTCCAGTGATGGGCACAACAGACCCATTTCTTGACCTAATAATGCCTTTTTTCAAGCAGGGCAATATGATATTCTGTGTTCTTAACAATGAGTGTCCAGGTTTGTCTTCTGTGTTTAAGCAACTGTTTCCCCTTTGTGCACTTAGACTTTACTGCCTTTTTCCTCTATCTTCAGAAGTAAGAGCTAAAGTCCTGCTTAGTAGATTAACTAAAATACATCATTCAATCCACTTCTTTTGGCTGTCTTCAGGATTTTAATGTTTTTATAAAGTGTTTTATAATTTATTTCTCGTTTTTACTCTCCAGATTTATACCATATAAACACTGTAAAAAGATGGCTCTCCTAAAATGGAGTGAGAAAGAAAGATAATGGAAAGTCTGGAGGGAATAAAAATGATTTTATTATTTTGTCCATCCTCATATTTTTCTCTTGTTGGAGTTTTAAAAGAGCTTATTAAATCCTCTTTCTGTACACATCCATCTTCTTCTTTCTCCTGCTTCTGCCCTTGAAAAAAATAGGGTATATTTTTCCATTGTCTCACACCCACATATAATTATGTGTAGAAGGAATGATATCATATTAAGATTAATTCTTTCTTGATGGACATCACGACCCACTGACTCATTTCGTCTCCCACAATTACCTATTCAAAGAAATTGTAATTACTTGCTTTTTGAATGAGTCTTTAGATAATTTTAAATTCTTTCTGTTTCTAGGTAATTAGTGGGAGTTTCACATATTTTTTAAGTTTTTAAATTTGAGATGGAAGTGGTATTTCAGGTTGAATTCCCCAGAAGCAGACTATAAGATGAGAATGAATGTGCAAGTGATTGATAAAGGAAACGTTGGTGGAAGAAACCAGTTAAGAATTACAGAAAAATGAGCAGGGACTATGAAGAGGACAAGTTAAGGTACAATCTCAGATTTCAGGCAAAGTCCTTTGAGACCAGTTGATTGTAAAGGGGAACTCTATTCCTGCTGTCCTGACAGGAATAAGGGGTCTGGGCTTTCATACTTTTTCACAAACCTGTCACTGGCCAAGGCCCCCCAGGGAAGTGGGTAGGGGAAGTAAACTCCCAGGCAACAAGACGATTTGCAACAAACTGATATCAGATCCCAAGGAGTCTCTTGGGAGTCAAATATTGGAAGAAAAGTATATGAAGGCTGAAAGAGGGTTGCCCAGAATCATTAAAAAAAAAAAAAAAAATCAGACCGAGGGGATCTGAGGAACACCAATGTCCATTACAGGAATCATTTAACATAAGTAAATGGTTTTCAACCCAAGAGATAAAGCTTGCCTACCAACCTGTCTGGCATTGTATCTGTCAGTTAGTGGCTGTTCAAAAATATTTATTGTTTTTACTTTATAAGCACAAACAAGCTATCCACAGAGACAAATGAATATTGTGTGACTTCACCTTTTGTCATTTTGCCTTATTTTATACTCAACTAGGATGAACCACTAATCAGAGCAATGTAGATTAGTTCAATTGTTATCTTATTTCCAAGTTTGTTGCAGAAATTTGCAGCAAATGTCAAGATGTAGAGCAATCTTTATGTGACGGGGTGATTCTAGAGTCATTCTTCAGGGGTGATTGTCTTTGGGCTAACTACAGTGGTTATTCCGTTTCCCTCTGTGCCCAGTGGTATTATATAGATAAAAGTAGATTTATGGTAACATCAGGAACAACTCTGAAGGGAAATTAGGTCACCAAAAACCATCCTAATGGGCTCATATAAAAATGGAAAACATGCAGTCATATGAATCATGCTTTGGTTTGTGGTAAGCTTGGTGGTAGGTATGATAACTGATTACATGTATAAATCTTATTAAATTCTTATTAAATCTTATTAAATTCTTATTAAATCTTATTAAATTCTTATTAAATCTTATTAAATTCACCAGGTTAAATCACCTCTTCCACTAACTTCCAGCCTACTTCCAAAGTTATTGCTCAGCAAACAGCAACAAATAGGACTCCAAATTGTTGAATTAGAGCACATTTGCTGTGATTCGCCATATCATAGGTACAACTCTTGAAAATCAACACATTTTTATTATACCTCCCAAGAAAATGAACAATAAAGCTTCAAAGTTATCAGCTGATCAGATATCTAATTAGGTTGATGTTTGTTTAGAATATTTCCAGTGTAATTTGTTGATGATTTTAGATCCTAAGACTTAGATAAATTCTTCAAAAAGCAGTCCAAGGACTATACTAAATGAAAGTATATTTTCCTAACACTTTCCATTTTAGTCCAATATTTATAAGATAAGATAAAGTTCCTAACCACATAGCAACTCAATTACTCCCAGTCTTTCTTTGGCATGGAGATCTTTAAAAACTTGCTTTGAAATGAATAAACTTAATTTTCTGATAATTATTATAACTGATGCCTTTTGAGAAATCTCACTGTTGCCAGATTTTAGAGACTCGCATCTCAGGATAGCAGTCATGAAATAATTGAATTTTAATTGTGATTCATACTGAGATTTGGAAGAAAATTTGGACCTTGGGGTAGGCACTGGTAATTAAAATTCAAGAAAAGAACAACTACAGGCAAATCACCTGATAGCAAGCTGAGCTCTGTAGCTCTCCTACCTGACACAGATCTTAAACGCATTGTAGAATGCAGAATAAATAATATAAAAGTATAGTGCATTCCTGGCAAAAACTCTAGTTGGCTATGGTGTATAACTTTTTATATAGTATGATAGTATGACTTTGGGCTCTGTTAAATATTTTATTTAGAGGTTTTGTATTAATATTCATGAGTGATATTGATCCAGTAATTTTTTATGGGACCAGCGTTCTACTTGCTTCATTAAAAAATTGGACATTTTCCTTCATTTTAAATGCGTGTCTCATTAGGACTATCTGTTATCTAAAAGTATAGTAAAATTGCTCTGTGAAACCACCTGAACTAGGTACTTTTACGAGGAGTAGTTTCTTGATAACTTTTTCTATTTTTATGATGTAAATTGGTCTGTTTAAGCTTCCTATCTCTACCAGGTCAGTTTTTGTAAACTGTATTTTCTTAAAAATTATCCACATAATCTAGATTTCAAGTTTATTTGCAAAAGTGTGTACGAAGTAGATTCTTACAATTTTTCCTTTTGTAGCAATAATTATTTCCCTCTTGTTATTTCTTTTTTTTTTTTTTTTTTTTTTATTTATTTATTTATTTTTTTTAATTTATTTATTATTATTATACTTTAAGTTGTAGGGTACATGTGCATAACGTGCAGGTTTGTTACATATGTATACTTGTGCCTTGTTGGTGTGCTGCACCCATCAACTCGTCATTAACATCAGGTATAACTCCCAGTGCAATCCCTCCCCCCTCCCCCCTCCCCATGATAGGCCCCGGTGTGTGATGTTCCCCTTCCTGAGTCCGAGTGATCTCATTGTTCAGTTCCCACCTATGAGTGAGAACATGCGGTGTTTGGTTTTCTGTTCTTGTGATAGTTTGCTAAGAATGATGGTTTCCAGCTGCATCCATGTCCCTACAAAGGACACAAACTCATCCTTTTTGATGGCTGCATAGTATTCCATGGTGTATATGTGCCACATTTTCTTAATCCAATCTGTCACTGATGGACATTTGGGTTGATTCCAAGTCTTTGCTATTGTGAATAGTGCCGCAATAAACATACGTGTGCATGTGTCTTTATAGCAGCATAATTTATAATCCTTTGGGTATATACCCAGTAATGGGATGGCTGGGTCATATGGTACATCTAGTTCTAGATCCTTGAGGAATCGCCATACTGTTTTCCATAATGGTTGAACTAGTTTACAATCCCACCAACAGTGTAAAAGTGTTCCTATTTCTCCACATCCTCTCCAGCACCTGTTGTTTCCTGACTTTTTAATGATCGCCATTCTAACTGGTGTGAGATGGTATCTCATTGTGGTTTTGATTTGCATTTCTCTGATGGCCAGTGATGAGGAGCATTTTTTCATGTGTCTGTTGGCTGTATGAATGTCTTCTTTTGAGAAATGTCTGTTCATATCCTTTGCCCACTTTTTGATGGGGTTGTTTGTTTTTTTCTTGTAAATTTGTTTGAGTTCTTTGTAGGTTCTGGATATTAGCCCTTTGTCAGATGAGTAGATTGCAAAAATTTTCTCCCATTCTGTAGGTTGCCTGTTCACTCTGATGGTAGTTTCTTTTGCTGTGCAGAAGCTCTTTAGTTTAATGAGATCCCATTTGTCAATTTTGGCTTTTGCTGCCGTTGCTTTTGGTGTTTTAGACATGAAGTCTTTGCCCATGCCTATGTCCTGAATGGTACTACCTAGGTTTTCCTCTAGGATTTTTATGGTATTAGGTCTAACATTTAAGTCTCTAATCCATCTTGAATTAATTTTCGTATAAGGAGTAAGGAAAGGATCCAGTTTCAGCTTTCTACTTACGGCTAGCCAATTTTCCCAGCACCATTTATTAAATAGGGAATCCTTTCCCCATTTCTTGTTTCTCTCAGGTTTGTCAAAGATCAGATGGCTGTAGATGTGTGGTATTATTTCTGAGGACTCTGTTCTGTTCCATTGGTCTATATCTCTGTTTTGGTACCAGTACCATGCTGTTTTGGTTACTGTAGCTTTGTAGTATAGTTTGAAGTCAGGTAGCGTGATGCCTCCAGCTTTGTTCTTTTGACTTAGGATTGTCTTGGAGATGCGGGCTCTTTTTTGGTTCCATATGAACTTTAAAGCAGTTTTTTCCAATTCTGTGAAGAAACTCGTTGGTAGCTTGATGGGGATGGCATTGAATCTATAAATAACCTTGGGCAGTATGGCCATTTTCACGATATTGATTCTTCCTATCCATGAGCATGGTATGTTCTTCCATTTGTTTGTGTCCTCTTTGATTTCACTGAGCAGTGGTTTGTAGTTCTCCTTGAAGAGGTCCTTTACATCCCTTGTAAGTTGGATTCCTAGGTATTTTATTCTCTTTGAAGCAATTGTGAATGGAAGTTCATTCCTGATTTGACTCTCTGTTTGTCTGTTACTGGTGTATAAGAATGCTTGTGATTTTTGCACATTAATTTTGTATCCTGAGACTTTGGTGAAATTGCTTATCAGCTTAAGGAGATTTTGGGCTGAGACAATGGGGTTTTCTAAATATACAATCATGTCATCTGCAAACAGGGACAATTTGACTTCTTCTTTTCCTAACTGAATACCCTTGATTTCTTTCTCTTGCCTGATTGCCCTAGCCAGAACTTCCAACACTATGTTGAATAGGAGTGGTGACAGAGGGCATCCCTGTCTTGTGCCAGTTTTCAAAGGGAATTTTTCCAGTTTTTGCCCATTCAGTATGATATTGGCTGTGGGTTTGTCATAGATAGCTCTTATTATTTTGAGGTACGTTCCATCAATACCGAATTTATTGAGCGTTTTTAGCATGAAGGGCTGTTGAATTTTGTCAAAAGCCTTTTCTGCATCTATTGAGATAATCATGTGGTTCTTGTCTTTGGTTCTGTTTATATGCTGGATTATGTTTATTGATTTGCGAATGTTGAACCAGCCTTGCATCCCAGGGATGAAGCCCACTTGATCATGGTGGATAAGCTTTTTGATGTGTTGCTGAACCCGGTTTGCCAGTATTTTATTGAGGATTTTTGCATCGATGTTCATCAGGGATATTGGTCTAAAATTCTCTTTTTTTGTTGTGTCTCTGCCAGGCTTTGGTATCAGAATGATGTTGGCCTCATAAAATGAGTTAGGGAGGATTCCCTCTTTTTCTATTGATTGGAATAGTTTCAGAAGGAATGGTACCAACTCCTCCTTGTACCTCTGGTAGAATTCAGCTGTGAATCCATCTGGTCCTGGACTTTTTTTGGTTGGTAGGCTATTAATTATTCCCTCAATTTCAGAGCCTACTATTGGTCTATTCAGGGATTCAACTTCTTCCTGGTTTAGTCTTGGAAGAGTGTAAGTGTCCAGGAAATTATCCATTTCTTCTAGATTTTCCAGTTTGTTTGCGTAGAGGTGTTTATAGTATTCTCTGATGATAGTTTGTATTTCTCTGGGGTCGGTGGTGATATCCCCTTTATCATTTTTAATTGCGTAGATTTGATTCTTCTCTCTTTTCTTCTTTATTAGTCTGGCTAGTGGTCTGTCAATTTTGTTGATCTTTTCAAAAAACCAACTCCTAGATTCATTGATTTTTTGGAGAGTTTTTTGTGTCTCTATCTCCTTCAGTTCTGCTCTGATCTTAGTTATTTCTTGCCTTCTGCTAGCTTTCGAATGTGTTTGCTCTTGCTTCTCTAACTCTTTTAATTGTGATGTTAGAGTGTCAATTTTAGATCTTTCCTGCTTTCTCTTGTGGGCATTTAGTGCTATAAATTTCCCTCTACACACTGCTTTAAATGTGTCCCAGAGATTCTGGTATGTTGTATCTTTGTTCTCATTGGTTTCAAAGAACATCTTTATTTCTGCCTTCATTTCGTTATGTACCCAGTAGTCATTCAGGAGCAGGTTGTTCAGTTTCCATGTAGTTGAGCGGTTTTGATTGAGTTTCTTAGTCCTGAGTTCTAGTTTGATTGCACTGTGGTCTGAGAGACAGTTTGTTATAATTTCTGTTCTTGTACATTTGCTGAGGAGTGCTTTACTTCCAATTACGTGGTCAATTTTGGAGTAAGTATGATGTGGTGCTGAGAAGAATGTATATTCTGTTGATTTGGGGTGGAGAGTTCTATAGATGTCTATTAGGTCTGCTTGCTGCAGAGATGAGTTCAATTCCTGGATATCCTTGTTAACTTTCTGTCTCGTTGATCTGTCTAATGTTGACAGTGGAGTGTTGAAGTCTCCCATTATTATTGTATGGGAGTCTAAGTCTCTTTGTAAGTCTCTAAGGACTTGCTTTATGAATCTGGGTGCTCCTGTATTGGGTGCATATATATTTAGGATAGTTAGCTCTTCCTGTTGAATTGATCCCTTTACCATTATGTAATGGCCTTCTTTGTCTCTTTTGATCTTTGATGGTTTAAAGTCTGTTTTATCAGAGACTAGTATTGCAACCCCCGCTTTTTTTTGTTCTCCATTTGCTTGGTAAATCTTCCTCCATCCCTTTATTTTGAGCCTATGTATGTCTCTGCGTGTGAGATGGGTCTCCTGAATACAGCAGACTGATGGGTCTTGACTCTTTATCCAGTTTGCCAGTCTGTGTCTTTTAATTGGAGCATTTAGTCCATTTACATTTAAGGTTAAGATTGTTATGTGTGAACTTGATCCTGACATTATGATATTAACTGGTTATTTTGCTCGTTAGTTGATGCAGTTTCTTCCTAGCCTCGATGGTCTTTACATTTTGGCATGTTTTTGCAATGGCTGGTACCGGTTGTTCCTTTCCATGTTTAGTGCTTCCTTCAGGATCTCTTGTAAGGCAGGCCTAGTGGTGACAAAATCTCTAAGCATTTGCTTATCTGTAAAGGATTTTATTTCTCCTTCATTTATGAAACTTAGTTTGGCTGGATATGAAATTCTGGGTTTAAAATTCTTTTCTTTAAGAATGTTGAATATTGGCCCCCACTCTCTTCTGGCTTGGAGAGTTTCTGCCGAGAGATCTGCTGTTAGTCTGATGGGCTTCCCTTTGTGGGTAACCCGACCTTTCTCTCTGGCTGCCCTTAAGATTTTTTCCTTCATTTCAACTTTGGTGAATCTGGCAATTATGTGTCTTGGAGTTGCTCTTCTTGAGGAGTATCTTTGTGGCGTTCTCTGTATTTCCTGGATTTGAATGTTGGCCTGCCCTACTAGGTTGGGGAAGTTCTCCTGGATGATATCCTGAAGAGTGTTTTCCAACTTGGTTCCATTTTCCCCCTCACTTTCAGGCACCCCAATCAGACGTAGATTTGGTCTTTTTACATAATCCCATACTTCTTGCAGGCTTTGTTCATTTCTTTTTCTTCTTTTTTCTTTTGGTTTCTCTTCTCGCTTCATTTCATTCATTTGATCCTCAATCGCTGATACTCTTTCTTCCAGTTGATCGAGTCGGTTACTGAAGCTTGTGCATTTGTCACGTATTTCTCGTGTCATGGTTTTCATCTCTTTCATTTCGTTTAGGACCTTCTCTGCATTAATTACTCTAGCCATCAATTCTTCCACTTTTTTTTCAAGATTTTTAGTTTCTTTGCGCTGGGTACGTAATTCCTCCTTTAGCTCTGAGAAATTTGATGGACTGAAGCCTTCTTCTCTCATCTCGTCAAAGTCATTCTCCGTCCAGCTTTGATCCGTTGCTGGCGATGAGCTGCGCTCCTTTGCCGGGGGAGATGCGCTCTTATTTTTTGAATTTCCAGCTTTTCTGCCCTGCTTTTTCCCCATCTTTGTGGTTTTATCTGCCTCTGGTCTTTGATGATGGTGATGTACTGATGGGGTTTTGGTGTAGGTGTCCTTCCTGTTTGATAGTTTTCCTTCTAACAGTCAGGACCCTCAGCTGTAGGTCTGTTGGAGATTGCTTGAGGTCCACTCCAGACCCTGTTTGCCTGGGTATCAGCAGCAGAGGCTGCAGAAGATAGAATATTTCTGAACAGCGAGTGTACCTGTCTGATTCTTGCTTTGGAAGCTTCCTCTCAGGGGTGTACTCCACCCTGTGAGGTGTGGGGTATCAGACTGCCCCTAGTGGGGGATGTCTCCCAGTTAGGCTGCTCAGGGGTCAGGGACCCACTTGAGCAGGGAGTCTGTCCCTTCTCAGATCTCAACCTCCGTGTTGGGAGATCCACTGCTCTCTTCAAAGCTGTCAGACAGAGTCGTTTGCGTCTGCAGAGTTTTCTGCTGCTTTTGTTGTTGTATAGTTGTGCCGTGTCCCCAGAGGTGGAGTCTACAGAGACAGGCAGGTTTCCTTGAGCTGCTGTGAGCTCCACCCAGTTCGAGCTTCCCAGCGGCTATGTTTACCTACTTGAGCCTCGGCAATGGCGGGCGCCCCTCCCCCAGCCTCGCTGCTGCCTTGCCGGTAGATCACAGACTGCTGTGCTAGCAATGAGGGAGGCTCCGTGGGTGTGGGACCCTCCCGGCCAGGCGTGGGATATGATCTCCTGGTGTGCCTGTTTGCTTAAAGCGCAGTATTGGGGTGGGAGTTACCCGATTTTCCAGGTGTTGTGTGTCTCAGTTCCCCTGGCTAGGAAAAGGGATTCCCTTCCCCCTTGCGCTTCCCCGGTGAGGCAATGCCTCGCCCTGCTTCAGCTCTCGCTGGTCGGGCTGCAGCAGCTGACCAGCACCGATCGTCCGGCACTCCCCAGTGAGATGAACCCAGTACCTCAGTTGAAAATGCAGAAATCACCGGTCTTCTGTGTCGCTCGCGCTGGGAGTTGGAGACTGGAGCTGTTCCTATTCGGCCATCTTGCTCCGCGCCCCCCCCCCTCTTGTTATTTCTTATTTGCTTGATTTTTCAAATTAGTGATTTGTTTTCTTTTTTGGATTTTTAAAAATACATGATGTTAATTAATTAACTATCTTTATGTTTTCTACTTCACTAATTTCTAATTTAATCTTTATTATTTCTTTACTTTCTTTTGGTTTACTTTGTTTTTCTTACCTTTTTGAGTAAGAAATTTAATTACTTTCTTTTCACTCTTTTATTTTTATTGATGTAGGTTTTTAGTACTGTAAATTTCCTCTGATCATTGCTCTAAATGTATCCCATAGATTCTGGTATGTAGGGCTTTCATTACTATTATTTTTCAGGGATTCTGTAATTTGTGTGTATGTCTATGTTTGCACCAAGATTTGTTTAATAGAAGGCTTTTAAATTTCCAGGTGGAAGGATCTTTTTATTTTGTTTTGTTTATGGTTTGTAATTAAATTTCTAGTTTTATTGCACTGTGATTACATATATAGTTTGGTTTGTAATATTTGTACTTTATGAAACCCATTGATCATTTAGGAGAGTGCTGTAATATAGCATAAATTTTTGAAAAAGTTAAATGTGTTCTTGAGAAGAAATTATATTTTCTATTATCAGTATATGGTGTCTAGGATGCCTTATTGCTTTCGCAATTTAGATTATTAATTAATTAATTAATGGTCCACATTACTTGTCTTGTACTGAGAGAAGTGTGTTGAAATCTTCTACCAATTATGCATTTCTATTTATTTTCTTTGCAGTTTCTATAGTTCCTACTTTATATAGGTAATTGCTATTATTTGGTACCTATTCATAACTATTTTATCTTTAATTTGGATTGTGACTTTCAGCACTATGAAGTATCTTTCTCCGTCTCATTTATTACTTTTTATCCTGAATTCTAATTTGATGACAGGATTGCAAGTTTCTGTTTTCTTATTTTTTCCATTTCAATGGTAAATATGTGTTCATATCTCTATTTTTAGATTATTGGAATCCTTACATTTTTGATATTTCTCTATATACAGTATAGAGTTGTGTTTGCTTTATGTGCCAATTTGAAAAACATTTTTTTTAAACAGATGAGTTTAGCCTGTTCATATTTATTAATATGACTGACATATTTTAATTCATCATATTAATTTGTGCTATAATTTTTCCTCTTGTTTTATTCTTTTTTGGTTGATCTTTACAGCTTTTATTACCTTTTTGCATTTAGGAAATTTGAACTTTTAGTGTTTACATTTATATTTCTATCTTTCATAGTAACCCCATCTTATAAAAAATATTGTTTTTTTCTCTTTTTTTGTAGGTCAGTCTAGCCAGAAGTGTATGTATCTCATTAATCTTTTCCAAAACAGATTTTGCTTTGATAACCATATCTGTTTAGTTTTCCTATTTTAGTAATTTCCATTTTTAGGGCTAATGTTTCATTTCTTCTGCTCTTCACATTTATTCTATTGTTTCCATTGTCATGAGTTGGACAGAACTCATGTATTTCTAAACTTTACACTTCTCTAACCAATGACATTAAGGCTACATGTGGGCAACTTTAATCTGTGCCAACCACAAGTTATTACACATATTTGGGTATTCCGAAGACAGAGGTCTTGATTATCATTATTGACAGTAATTTCTAACTATAATGACAGGTCAAACAACAGTTTCAACATGAAAATAGGTGAAATCAGGTTACCATTAACTAATTTAAAAATTTAAAGCTTGAATTAACCAGGAATACAATTTCAGGATAATATATGCCTCACCAATGCTCTTAAAAAAAGACTTATTTCCAAATGAATTATCTTATTTACTTAACAGAGATTATTATAATCAAACTAATTATATTTCTATGTGACACAGGAGTCACTGTTGAAATAAATATTCTCTTGCCAAGTTTCTACTGGCAAATCAAATATTAAAAAGATGAAGAAATTATCCAATTCAAGCAAAAGTAAATCCACAACTCACTGTTGTTGCCTGAAATGCTTGGCTGTATTTCTGCAATGCATTTTGTTTGCATATATTCCTCCCCAGTCTTTTTTACAATTGCCTCAAGCCTCCACTTGGCATGGCCAGTGGACATTTCAAACCTCAAATGCAAAATAACAACAACAAAAAACTATGAAAGAGACTGGTGTCCCAAAACCTCAAATGCAAAATAACAACAACAAAAAACTATGAAAGAGACTGGTGTCCCAAAACCTCAAATGCAATATAACAACAACAAAAAACTATGAAAGAGACAGGTGTCTCAAAATCCAAGACCTATCATTTTCACCTGTGGGTCTCTGAATTTCCTCATAACCAACAAGGTAGAGGGCTTCCCTTCTAGATGCTATTCTTTGATTCTGGCAGGGTAGAAGCAAAGTATTTTATGTATCAGGAATGCACTGATGGTGAAAGTAAGAATTGTGACATTCTTATTCAACTTGAACACTGAAGTGTATATAATAGGCTACATGGCACTTAGACAACATGGTGACAGGGTCCTCTCTATGAATATAACATTTTGGTTATTCTTGTGGAGTAATAAAAAGAAATGCAACATTACTAATAATTGTGTAAGAATTCCTGGGTCTTAAGTTGAGGTGTTATATAAAACCTTTTAGAAAATATTAGGAACCCAATTTAAAAATACTCTTGCTTATATTTGTTTTGTGCAAGTGTTTTATAGATTATTCTACACAACATCTCTGTAATTTAATTCAATACTGCTATCTTAATACTGCTGACCAAAAACTGAGGAATAAGCTGAGTATTTAATTAACCCAACAGAATTCTGGACAGCTCTGAAATTAGAATTTCTTAGATTTATATTATATGTATTTCTTAGTTTGCTTAGGTTGCTATAAACAAATACCATGAACTGGATGGCTTGAACAATAAACATTGATTTTTCATAGTACTAGAGGCTGGGAAGTCCAAGATCAAGGTACTAGTATATTCTGTGTCTGGTGAGAGCCCATTTTCTAGGTTGCAGATGGCTATCTTCTCCCAGTGTCCAAACATGGCCTTTTCTCAATACATGAATACAGAGAGAGTTCTCTCTCTCTTTCTCTCTCTCTCTCCCTTTTGTTATTAAGGCACTAATTCTATCATGAGGATTTCATTTTCATGACTTAATCTAAACTTAATTACTGCACAAAGATGGTATTTACAACTAAATGCCATCACATTAGGGGTTAGGACTTCAAGATATAAATTTTGAGGAGACACAAGTACTCAGTCCATAACAATATCTAATATTGATGCCGATTTGGAGCAGAACATATTCCATACTTTTTGCATTTCTGTGAAGAGAGGGGAGGCCTTAGAACTGTGATTATGATGTTTCTGGGACAATTTGGCTAGGAAAGGAGCGCTATCCTTTTTGGTGTGTGAAGATATAGAATGTAAATTATGCCATGACAGAGAATTATTACCTTCCATAAAGCTGAACAGAGCAGACAGATGCCAGTATCTCTACTCAGGAAGATTTATCCTCATTTGCAAACAAGCACTAAATCACAGCTAAATATAGACATATGATCTCGTCCAACTCAGGCAAATGGTCTATCTGAATAAACCATTTTATTCTATTAATTTGAATCTATAGAAGATGACTGAGTCTTGAAAAGTGCTTTTAAAGATATTAAAATTATGGAAGAAGTGATTAACAGCATGTTAAATCATATAATTTTGTTTGGATTTTCCTCTTGGTGTAGGACATGTAGAAAACTCAACTATATATTTACAACCAAAGTTTTATACCTGATAAGGTAAAACTTCTGCTTGCAATCAGGATGGAATTACAGAAACTATATTTACTCTACCACCGGAAAGTTGCCAATAGCCAGACAAAATAAATGAAACTATGTTTTTCAAGACATTGTACAACAGTCAGTGAAGGAAAGTGAGCCTTAAGAAATGGGAAACAAAGGGAGTGAGCCCAGTAACTCCAGTTTACTACTGTGATAGAGTTTCCAGGCCATTGGAAGGAGAGGGGAAACCGAGATAGAACCTAGAAGACTCTGAGTTTTATGAATGAGCTCAAGTGTCCAGAGACATGAAGGCAGATAAAATTTATAAGACAAAATATCAATGAGGAGAGAAATGGGCAGAGCAAGGACTCTAGGGAAGCACAGAGGGGCCAACTTCAATTATTCAGCAGAGTACTAATGAGGCCATGTATGTGAGGAAACTATCCAAGACTTGTGAAGAACCCTCCAAAAGAATTAAAGAGAACAGTGCCCCAGTGTTCATACAGGACCAAGCATAGTGCCTTGTTACCATCAGTTAGACTGTAAAACTTATAATCCATGGAACATTAAGTAAAGTACTTAAGAAGGTCTTGACTTAGTAATGGGAAATAATTAGCCTTAGACTGATCACTGCTTTGGAATTGTATTATAAATCATAAAAACAAGAGCCAAAAGATCACACTGTACCCAAGTAATATTCTTTTCAAGTGCACATAGAACACTTACCAAGATAAACCATTTTCCAGGCCATAAAACAAGTCTTAATAAATTTAAAAAGTTTAAAGCCATATAAAGTGTATTCTCTGACCACAAGGGAATTAAATTAGAAATCAATATCAGAGAGATCTCTGGAATAACCCTGAATATTTGGGAACAAGATAACATACTTCTAATAACCCATGGTCCAAAGAATACCTCAACAGAGAAATTTTAAAATATACTGAATCAAATAAAAATGAAAACAAAACATATACATACAAATGTGTTGGGTGCCACTAAAGCAGTATTGAGAGGAAATTTACTGTACTCAATGCTTGTATTAGAAAAGCAGAAAATTGTTAAATCAGTTACTTCAGTTTCTACCATAAAGTAGTACAAAGAGACCAAAAAACTCAACATAAATAGAAGAAAAAAAATTTAAAGATTAGAACAGAAATCTACAAATTAGTTAAGAAAGAAAAGATAAAATCAATGAAACCAAAAGATATCTTTTCGAGATTGATAAAATTAATAAACCTCTAGCCAGCCTGTTCAGGAAAAAAATATCAAGGACACAAATGATCAATATCATAAATAAGAGAAGTTCACTCTCTCACCATTACAGAATCTACAGATTTTAAAAGATGATAAGGGAATGTTGTGAACAACTTTATGCCTATAATTTTAACAACTTAAATGAGATGGACAAATTTCTTGAAAGACACAAGTTACTGAAAGCTCATTTAAGAAGAAATATATGACCAGAATAATCCTAGATCTATGAAATAAATTCAATATGCAACTCTTCTGTAAATCTAAAATTATTTAGAAATAAAAAATATTTTTTAAAAATGGGCAGAGTTTTAAACTGACACACCACTGAGGCAGAAATAGAGACCACTATGTTTGGCATACGGTGCTGTAGGTCAGCTCTATTCATTTATATGTCACAGAAAATATAGGGAAAGGAACAGAAACCAGTCAGAGAACACTCCTAAGAGTTGTGCTTATTAGATTACATCAACCAGTAATGGGACCTCTACTTGACACACAGGAGTTTTTCATATCTTGCTTGCCAAGGTTTTCCTCCAGCATTAGCAAGAAGCCTCAAAGATGGTGACATATTACTTGTTTCCTATTTAGTTTTCTTTGAGTTAGTGGTTTTCTTGGCTCTAAAGGAAGATCATGTTAAAATATTCACTTCAAATGAAGGAACTGAGGCCAGTGTATCTCAGGAGAGTGGAAAGAGGAATATGTTTAAGGGAAAATGGCAGAAATAACCTGTGTATCTTTATTTTTTTAATCAATTTATATTTATTAATATTGGCAAATATTTAAAATATTTAAACGTATGACATACCACGTATAGATAGTATGTGTATTAACAGAATCTCTTAAACATTAGTGGTAGGTAGGACTGTAAACTGTTAATGACTACTCTGGAAATCAGGTTGGGATTATCCTTTAAAACTGAACATTCACATTTTATACAAACTAGTATTTCATTCAGTAAAAACTAACAGGCACTCTTTCACATTAATACCAGGAGAAATGTTCAAGATTGTTTATAAAAACACTTCATGATACAACAAACAAACAAACAAACAAACTGAGAAAATAGCCCCAGTTCCCCCAAACAGGAAAGTATGTAAATGTTGGTATGTTCACACAATGGAATATTATATGGAAATCAGAATGAATGAACTACTTGCATAACACATAATAGGTATGCCTCTTAGCAATATAATATAGTGTGAAAAAGCAAACACCTTTAAGAGAGAATGTTGCAAACATCCAGTATAGAGGTTCTGATTTTTAGAATTGAGAAGAACATTGTGGGTAGTTTTTAAAAGCATGGAAAAATTGTTGACATTTCAGATTGCATCTAAACAACAAAAAACCTTTTAAAATATTCTCTGAAGAAAATGTGATTACACAGAGTTTTTGAAATATATACACTGGGCAGGGTTCTTTTTGTAAGGTGACTTAGGGAAGGTGAAAAACCTTTTGCAGAGTTTTTGAAGAGTGTGGATTTGGGGAGGAGATACGCATGCTTAACTCCAGAACCTGCTCATGCCATGGCAGAGCAACAAGTGTCCTTTTGAGTGCAATCCTGATGTGCCACAGGAAAAACCTTTAAGCAACTTTGTACTCATGGCCTCATCCTTGAACTTTTAAGACTCAACCAAAAATGGCAGCAAAAGTTGCTTTTACCCTCTGGATAAGTGAAGCTCCTGAGGAGGGCAGCAGATGACACACTTTGGGGTAGAGAATAATTCAGGCACCCAGGTTCTAGGCCTGGATACTGGCAGAGGAGACCAACTTTGATTGAAGAATCAGATGGCAGCCTCAAACCTTTTAACCTGCCATGAGAGATCTGATCTTTGTGCCTGTAGGAGGTACAAAGTATATAAAAAATTGGAGGAGTAAGCTCTTAATTAAAAGAGCTGTAATATTGGTTGTAGTGAGTTCTCTCAATTGAGAATATAGTGTGTGTGTGTGTGTGTGTGTGTGTGTGTGTGTGTGTGTGTGTGTGTGTGTTGGGGTCCAAAGGGCCCAGTGTCACTAGGTCTGTATTGGCAGTGAAGACAATGACAAGTCCTAGTGAAATGCCTCATACTTAAAGCCCCATGTAGCCAGAAAGATGTGGTACCATCAATTGCAATATCTGAATTGTGATGACCAAGAAGAAGTCATGAGCCTGTACTGATTCAGCCAGGGGAAATGAGGGGACCTGAAGAAAGAATGGCTTGAAGCCCCAGAAACTCTTCTGGGGGATGCTCTGAGCTAGTGAGTATTCTCATAATTATCACCACTCTAATGCACATGACATCCACAGATTCACAAGTCCTCCTTAGTTTCACATGCTGTAATCTGGAGAAGCTAGGGTTACTCAAACCTCACACTGTCAAAATGTCTGAGGATTAACAATAGAGAGAGAATAAGACACGGCAAGTATGTGTGGAGAACTGCAATATTCTATGTTCTTGGGGAGAGCAAACACAAATTTTCATACAAAAAATTCAAAAAATAGTTAAAAGCATAAGGGTCATTAATACCATAAGCAATAATTGAACACCTACAAAATTTCAGATACTATGCAAGATGGTAGAAATATCAGGTCAAGTAAAGAACATTCTTGTCATATGTAAATAACTACACTACTTGCGTATGACTAGAGCTGTGAAAGAGAAGAAAATGAAGTGTTTTAGATTTAAAAAGGAAGAAATTTAAATAGTTATAAAACAGCAGCACAGTGGCATATTGAAAAGAGCAGTGGATTTGGGGTCAGCAGTTATTAGTGTGGGGTTTGAGTCCTAATTATAGCCTTTAAAATTAGAAAACCATATTAAGGAAAGCAATTTACCCAAATTGCAAGGTTAGGATATTGCTAGACTAGAAATTAGCCCTATTACTCCTAGTCCATGCTTCTTCCACTCCACCTTATCTCTGGGCAGTATCCTAGAGTCTTAGGATGAAGACACTTTTACAGAAATACTTAATAAAAAAAATTAGAGATACTAACAGCTACGTGCTATTTGGTCTCCTGGGTTATAGGGCCTGTGTTCAGAGAAGATGACAGCATGTGCTTAAAAGCTATAGCTTGCCTATTATTAAATATTAATGACCTTATTTCTTTAGCAGTCTTGTGGTTCTTAACACAGTAAGACTTCTCAGTTCAGGTGCTTTCAAGGGGGCATAGAATTACACAAATGCTTTATTATAAAATTCTAACTAAAATTACCTTTGTCATAAAAAAAAATCATCTTCTTAATGAATACACCCTGGAACCCTAACAGCAGTACACCATGGTCATTTGGAATCAATCAGGCAGTTAGTGAAAAAGAACCTGTCTCCCTTCATATATCCCTCCCCCACACACTGTAGTGCAGTAATGGGCCTGTTTCCAAACTGTGAAAATGTGTCTCTGGGGATATTGTACTAGGCAAGTGAAAGCAATAAACTTTTCTTGGGAATCTGTTCTACCTCTTTAGGGGAAGAAAAAAAAAAAGCATTAAGTCAATACCCAGACTTTTGAGTCGGATTCTTGATTATTTGGTGAATGTGTTAAATGTGATATGGAATACAACTTTTCTAATATGCATTCCCTTCAGTCTCCCTACTCCTCCCATTTAAAAGGGACTTCATTAATGGACAAAAAGCAAGCAGATGGGGTTCATCTCACTTGTGCTCAAGTCTCCTCCAATGGTGCTCAAGATCAACAATACCTATTAAGAATACTCTGGAGGCCACTGGGACCCAAAGCCTTTCTTCATTCATTAAACGGTAACCAGCATCTGGTAGCAATTTTTTTTTTTTTTTTTTTTGAGACAGAGTCTCGCTCTGTCGCCCAGGCTGGAGTGCAGTGGCCTGATCTCAGCTCACTGCAAGCTCCGCCTCCCGGGTTTACGCCATTCTCCTGCCTCAGCCTCCCCAGTAGCTGGGACTGCAGGCGCCTGCCACCTCTCCCGGCTAGTTTTTTGTATTTTTTAGTAGAGATGGGGTTTCACCGGGTTAGCCAGGATGGTCTCGATCTCCTGACCTTGTGATCCGCCCATCTCCCCCTCCCAAAGTGCTGGGATTACATGGTAGCATTTATTTTATGCTATGTATTTTGCTGAGTTCTTTGTACATTTTTACTTCATTTTTTAAGCCTCACAGAAGTAAATAATTTATTCCTACATTTCTGCAGATGAGAAAATGAGGCTAGAGAGGCCAAGTGACTTGTCCCTGGTTATGCAGCCTGTAAAAGGGTAAAGCTGACTCATACAAGCCTCTTGCTCTTGAATTTGATAAAGACAATGGAATAACTTCTTAGTCAAAACAATATCTCCTAGCCCTTTTCATGTAGTTTGAGACTTAGGTCTAACCTATAAAAATCCTGATGGTGCCACTGAAATGAGAAATTAGGAACAGAAACATCACTTTCTCACCTTATGAGAGTTCAGGGTTTACATTCAACTGAAAAAATGTGTTTCAATTATTTTTCAAGCACTGCATAGGCTAACAACATATTAGTAAAATCAATCAATCAATGAATTAATCAAACACCCTGTGATGTTTAATACTGAGTGGCAACTTGATTGGATTGAAGGATGCAAAGTATTGATCCTGGGTGTGTCTCTGAGGGTGTTGCCAAGGGAGATTAACATTTGAGTCAGTAGGCTGGGAAAGGCAGACCCACCCTTAATCTGGGTGAACACCATCTAATCAGCTGCCAGCATGGCTAGAATATAAAGCAGGCAGAAAACCATGAAAAGACTAGACTGACCTAGCCTCCAAGCCAAAATCTTTCTCCCGTCCTGCATGCTTCCTGCTCTTGAACATCAGACTCCAAGTTCTTCAGTTATGAGACAGACTGGCTTTCCTTGCTCCTTAGCTTTCAGATGGCCTATTGGGGGACCTTGTAATCATGTGAGTTAATACTTAATAAACTCCCCATACATACACACACACACGCACACACACACACATCATATAAGTTCTGTCCCTCTAGAGAACCCTGACTAATACACACCCACATGCCATTTCTCAGATATTCTCTTTCCTGCTTCCTCTCCCTCAATCCTTAGTCAGTTTCTCAAATTCTTGTGTGGATATATTTAAATGAGATTAAAAATTTCCTTAAAATCTTCAATACATTTTTAATTCTTGGCATCCAAAGAATTATATAGGAAGGAAGGAAGGAAGGAAGGAAGGAAGGAAGGAAGGAAGGAAGGAAGGAAGGAAGGAAGGAAAGAAGGAAGAAAGAAGGAAGGAAGGAAGGAAAAGAAAATTAAAGACAAAAGAAACCAGGACTTCTTGAAGAAATGGCTGATTATAGAACTCGGGTAGAAACTATATGAGAGACACTTGGAGTATCTTGCAGTGCCAGAGACTAAGGAAGTGCTCAAAGTAGCCGCAATGATGGTATATATCAAAGAGGAACAGGAATCAGCTAAAAGAGCTCTCAGTGGCCAATGCTGGAACAATTTGAGCAACAAAATAAAATAGTAGATTACAGCCCAGAGTATAAAATAAATATTCATGAGTCCATACTGATATAAAAGATTAAATAAATGAATGAACACATAAACAAATGAAGGAGAATAGACGAATTTCCCATGTAGAAGAGTTCCAAATAACTTATGTGGATACTTCACCCTCAAGGAGATGGAGCATAATTCCTCACTTCTTAAGTATGGGCTACATCTAGTGACTTGCTTCCTAAGGATGCAATATGGAAAGGGAGAAAAAAAAAGAGTCATTTTACAGTGTAGAAACCTAACAAACACTACCTCAGCCAGGTGATCAAGGTCAACGTCAACGTTGGTAAGTCGTGCCGATAGTATAGTATATACCCTTGATAAGATGTGATAATAAGAGCACTTCATCTCTACGATTTTCCTCTAACAAACCCAAAACCTCATTCTAATTATGAGGAAAACATCAGACAAATCCCAATTGAGGGACATTCTACAAAATACACGTCTAGTGCTCCTCAAAGCTGTCAAGATCATCAAAAACAAGAAATGTATGAAAAACTGGCACAGCCAAGAGGCGCCTAAAATGACATAATGACTATTATATAGTAGCCTGGATGGAATTCTGGAGCAGAAAAGGAAAATTAGGTAAAAACCAAGAAAATCTAAATGACGTATGGACTTCAGTACATGATATATTAATATTAGCTCATTAATTGTGACAAGCGTACCATAGTGATTTAAAATGTTAATAATAAGGGAAACAGAGTATTGGGTATAAAGGAATTCTTGATATTATACTATTGCTGCAATTTTCTGTAAATCCAAAAGTATTTTAAGATAAAAATTTAACAAAATGAACTAAAGCCAATTCAAATCGTACTGTACCAGTTCCCTGGAGAAAGAGGTGGAAACTAAATATGGAAACTAAAATAATCCTTTGCCTACCTGTAAATCACATTTTATTGAAGCTCCCCAACTGAATCAAATTTGTGGAATTTTAAACCAATCTGCATTGCTTTCCATAACTCCAGTTGGCATATGGGTGGTAATGGAGCTGGCTAATGTGGCTTTCTACAGTCAGATCCAGGACACTTCTTTCCCCACTTGCCACTACCCCCTCCACCCCCTTAAGAACTCAGCAACAGCATTAACTCAAAGAAATGTCACTTTAGAGGACCTCTTTATAAAATTGGTACCACAGCACCCACTAGATTTTCACCTCCAACAGTATTAATTTAGTTCTTTAAAAATGTTTTTTTTCTGTTTCAGCTCCATTACTTTTTCTAGGTCTGCTCTACCCAGTGTAAGTAAACTACCAAATCCAAATCCAAAACCTCAGTTGCTTTTCTCTTAGATTTTTAATTTCAACATCCTTTTGTCAGCAATGAACATGGTGGGAGGGCTTGACATTAATAAAAGAGAGACTGTCTAGAATAGCTTGAGAAAATATTGTATCCTAAATAGAGTTTGCCCTCTGCACTGCTTATATCCCTTTCTAGATTTCTCTGATTGGAGTCTACTCTCAGAAACCTAGCTCCATTGTGATTCCCCAGCAAGGACACCCTACCTGTTCAGTTCTTCTAAAATAGAGCCTAGTGATACGGTTCTACATCTTTTACTTCTCTTTTTAAGGTTTTATTTTATGCAGTGCTTTAATTTTTGTCACCTGTTAAAAAGCAATTCATATACTTGTTTATATTAAGGTATGACTGGTAAAAAAAACAAGTGCTGTTCTCCTTGAAGGTGTTGCATATTGAAAGGATTTTCTGGAATGGTGCTCCGTTGGTGAATGGTGTCACAAACAGTTGTGGGGATATTATTTAGTACAGAGGTCTTTCTTATATTCGCCAAGATTAGGGATACCATGCATTCAGGCTTGCCCAGGACAATTCCATTTTATACCTGTTACCACTGAGCAAATTATTCATAGAACCCCCTTTTACTCTCAAAATTACCCCAATTTGTATGATAAATTATATGAACACACTGCCAAAATCACTTAGGAGAAAATCCTGCTTTACCAAGGTTTTATAGAGGTTTGCCAAAGGAAGTGCAGAAGTGGCACAGAAGCCAGCTAATGGTAGTTACTGGCTAGTTTTGATCCCCACCATTAAGCACACCCTACTGACAACAAATTGAATTAATGATGGGATATCATTAATTTGTTTTGAACTGTAAGTTATTTTGATTTGTCTGTAAAATTAACTCAGAAGCCCAAATAGTCTTCACTTTCAGTTCTACATTTTGAGAGAAGTTCTTTTGAATGATTGAAGTTCCTAGGAACAATAACCTAGTCAAAATACCACCTAGCCCATACTCACAGGAAGTTCCCCATGCACATCTATCTTTCTTTCAGATCTTTGTGAGAATGTAAGCAGAGACATCAGCTGTGAGATATTATTATTTAAACTTCTTGCTATCTGACAGCATCAACTTCTCAGAAAATAAAAATGAAGATATAAAGTCATCTCAAGGGTAGGAGAGTAAGCTATAAACTGGACTCTGTGAGACAATATCTCTTTGCTTGTTCAAATTGGGTTGCCCTGGGACCCATGACATTGTGTGTGGCTCCCTAGGAAAGACTGACTTGCTTCCAAAAATTTGGCTTTGTTCATGTGTTTGAGGGCTTTGGGAACAAAAGTTTAGGGCTGTGGTTTTCAGGTATTTTATTGGCAGAGAAGCTCCACCATATGAAATAGAAGGAAAGTAAACTCTACTGCCTTCTCACCCCTCTTTCCCCGCCAAACTCCAAGAGAGTCTTTGACAAACTCTGTTCTAGGGTGAAGTAATGACAGTTACTTTGGCAGCACTAGGTTTGCCTGGAGCATCTGGTGTGATCAGGGCTCATACTCACAGACTACCATGGACAGACTGAGAGAAGGGAGGTGGGAGAAAGAGGACTGAATGTCAGAAGGGTCACTTGCTGAAGATCATCAGTGACGTGTGGCTGAGTACCCTCTTTTCCTACATTCTGAGAGAGGAGAAATCTGACGAATATCCAACATCTGGTAATTATTCACCTGTGTGCTGGCTAATGATTGTGGTAATGAGATGGAGCAGGGCCAATCTTCCTCCTGCTGTGCTTTTCTTAGTGAGAAATACCATCTACTTGTCATATTTCCATTTTTGCACAATGTACAACTTAGGAGAGGAGAGAATAGATAAGGTGCATTTGAGATAATGGGGTAGAGAAGTAGAGAATACTTTGGGGAAATAAGTAGTAATGGGACAGTCAGCCACTTGGGGAAAACGTTTGCTGGGATGAGAGAAGACAGGAATGGGGTGAAGCAGGTTTTTGCTAGAGAAGTGGGAAAGAACTAGAAAACATATAGTCGCCTCCCTCCAGTTATCTAGTGCTGTGTAACAAACAATCTCAGAACGAATGACTTAAAATAACAATGATTTCTTCTCAGAGCTCAGCTGAATTTGGAACATCCAAGATCTCCCTCATTCATCATCCAGTCTTCTAACATCTTTTCAGCATGGTTCTGGCTTCAAAAAGGAAGCATTCCGGGAGGAACTGTGATTTTCTTTACTTCTATGGAGCTCATATTTTTCTTCTTTGAAATCAGGGAGTTGACTAAATGATTTCTAAGCTTCTTTGTAGTTTATTTATAACAAATATTCCATTATTGTTCCCAGGAACCTTAGGTGGAATCTCAAACCACAGTAAAAAAATAGCATACTGATTGTTGCTACCTCATGGTCCAAACCAACCCACTCTCAACTGTTACTGTTCCCTTAAACAATCTGCTTCAGTCCAGCAGACCTGTCAAGTGTTTCACCAAACTTTCCTTCTACTTTCTCAGCTCAGCTATTTCATTCATGCCTATCACAAAATGTCAGTTTATTACCCATATTTGTTAACTTCAAGCCTAGTGTACTTTTCAGTATAGCTTTCTCACTTGTAGGTATGCCATCACTCACTCCCATCCCCCTAAACTTTAAACCCTGAAATCCTCCCTAATTTTTCAACGCCTAACTCAAAGTATAGTTCCTGCATGGTTTGCCCCTTCAGTCCAATGGTAAGTGACATCTCCCTCCTTTGAACTACTTTTTCTAGAGCTGATTATTGGTTCTACTCACATGATACTCATATGTATGGTTTATATTTCCAAACAGAGTATGACATAAGAGACCACTTTACAAAATTTATCAAAAGCCTAGTTGAAAGAATTGGTCTTTATGGTGGATTGTTATACAGATATTCAAGCCATGTATTTTGCTACACAGTCTAGGACTTATCTATGGTTCAAGCTAGACCATTAAAGCTGTATCTTTGTACTGAATTGTCTTGTCCTCACTGTGAAGCTGTTTGCACTGAGTTGTTGTGTCTTCATATTTCAGAGAATGATGTTATAAGAGCCTATTGATGTAACCAACATCTCATCAACAATTCAAGTGTCTCCTATCTCAGAAATATATTTTAGAGTACATGTTTCACATCCTCTGAGATACTATTGGCTTTTATTTTTTATTTATGAAGAATGGAAACTAGAAAATCAATTCTGTTGTTTTTTATTGTTTTTAATTGTTGCTGTTATTATTAAGTTTCTGGTTTACTTTGGTCACCAGGATGCCTGGAGCCAAAGTTGTGATACAATGACAATTGTGGTCTTGTTCTTATTCATTGTAAATGGGCAGAATGTTTCCATTCCTTGAATTGACCATCTATTTTGATAGCTATTTTGTCCTTTTTAAAAATTCATTAATTTTTTGTTTTTTACTTTGTTATATTCTACCATTTTTTTGCAGATATAGATTTTCTGTCATTTAAAATACATACAGATTTAAAAACTTTCTTTATTAACTGACATCATAGAGATCATTCTGTAGCAGTGACTTTAAATAGGTCTAAGATACTCTTTAGGTTATTTCCAATTTTTCACTTAGATAAAAATGCTTCAATAAGCTTTACATGCATCTTTATACTCCAGTTTAGGGATTATATGGATATATTGCCATATAACTGGAAATGCAACATGTATATACATATATATTTACACACACACACACATCTTCAGAAAGGCTTTATCAATGCGTACCTCTCCTGACATGTAAGATAGTAAACATGTCTCATTATCTTCAACAAAATTGGATATTTTAATTCTTCAACGTTTGTGCTTCTGTCAGAATTATATTTGGGTTTATAGTTATCTACTTATTCAACTTATGTAATACATAGTCTCTTTTGACTCCTTTAACCTCAACTGTTACCTATACAAAATAAGAAATGTAGAATTCTTTTCTTTCCCATAGTCTTTGCTTCCATACTTCCTAGTTTTAAAAAATGTTATCTGGATTTTTATAGCCAGATAATTGCTATTAAATATATACATAACTCATATCCCACTTCTTTCAAAAACTGTATTTTATATTTTCATTCTCTTTTATAAGCCTACTTTTAATAATTACTGTATGGTTAACTAGTTTCAATGGTTAAAATTACAGTATTTAACACTATTTTTTTCTTCAGCTATTTATTTTTAT
Organism: Macaca fascicularis; assembly: GCF_037993035.2. Taxonomy (NCBI): domain Eukaryota; kingdom Metazoa; phylum Chordata; class Mammalia; order Primates; family Cercopithecidae; genus Macaca; species Macaca fascicularis. The sequence goes on along the minus strand of NC_088395.1, from coordinate 43,159,037 downwards.
TCCTCAATTGGTGCTAGAATAAGTATTTTCCTATTATTTAATGAATGTTGTCTTAGGGCAGGTTCCCTCGTAGCAGACTCTGAGACAGAGATATACATGCAGGAGGTTGATTAGGGATGGGATGGAATAACCCTTCAGGGTTGCCCCAAACTTTGAAGTTGGGGCAAAAGGGCCAGGTCTTTGGACCTCCATATGGACTAGTCATTCATTGTATGTGGTCTGCCCTCAGAAAGGAGTGTAATCTTGGGCTTGGTTGGGCGAAGATTCCTAGAGTGGGATCTAGCTGTGAGTTCTCAGTAGCCAGCACTCGCAGCAGGTAGGAGAATGAGTCCTATAATGGGAGATCCATAGCATCTACTACAAATAGCAAATTCACCTAAAGAAAAAATGTTTCTCTCTCCAACTTTGTCCCCTCAAAATTACCTGGATACAGTTACTTGCTCTCTGGATTATAATGGTGCAGGGAATATATGAGGCTGGTCAGATTCTTATTCTTTTATAATTAACCTGTTTTGTCTACTTAGATGCAATTTTCCTTTTTCTCAAAATTTAAAACTTGCACTAGAATATGTCAGACATGAATTTCTATTCATTAGTCATGTTTTATATTCAGCAATTGAAGACCATTTTCTTCTCTTGTGGTACACCAATTACTGTACCATTTCTTTTGTTTCTTCTTCAGGAATGTGAATTTTCTTTGAGAAAGCAAGTCTCTACACTCTTGTCTTCAAATCTATCTTCTCTTTCTTTGATATTGTCTCTTGTCTATTTTTTTCTGTCTTCAGTGAATGCTTCTTAATTTGTTCTCCTCATCACTGATTAATTTCCTGCAGTGTTAAATCTATTCTTTTTTGATTGGGTTCTGAATTTCAGTTTTATTTTTAAATTTTTATATCTTTGGCTGTCTTTCCCTTTCTCAGCGACTTCTTTCCTCATCTGAGCCTATATCTTATCAAATTCTTTGTCATATCGGCTAAGTTTCCTCTCATCTCAACCTCTTTCTTCTTACAATTTATACTTTCTTTGTTTTCCTTAAGAACAACCAATGCTTTTTTCCTAAAGTTGTCTATTGTAACATGTAGCACAGTTCTAAAAAAGTAGGATTACTTCCTCTACCTTCAAGTTAATACTGGCCTTCCCCTTATCTAATCACATCTTTTTTAAAGGATCTATTTTATTTGGTTTATTTTCATTTATTAATAAATGATAAGATATTAATCCAAGCCCAGTGTAACTCCTCTTTCCCTTCCCACCGTCCAATTGAATGCTAAGAGCATCCCATTCCATGATATTTAGCTGAAATTACAGTGAATATACATAGCTTCTACTCAAATATGTTGAGTCTGGAAATGGTTAATTCCTTGTACTTATACTAACCAAGAAGTGTTTTTCTCCTGCTTCTTTGAATTTTACTCTTTGAAGCCTAACTTATTCCTGAATAAGGAGAGGCATTTTAGGATATATGTGTGTGTGTGTGTGTGTGTGTGTGTGTGTGTGTGTGTGTGTGTGTGTTTCTTTGTGTGTACATGTATGTATATGTATTATTTTACTAACTTAGTGCATAAAACCCCATAGATTCTGGCATGCATAGCCCTGCTGCATCTCTGATAGCTTAAGATTTCTGTGATTTCTCTGATAGCTTAAGTTGCAGAAGGTAATTTACCACTGTTTTGATATTTGAGCACTGCTTATGTTGCATTTCTAAGAACTTAAAGTCTTCAAGTTATTTTTTTAAGACGCACTATACGGGGTGGAACAACAGCCCTAGCAAACTTGTATGCAAGTCTATAGTGGTGCTACCTTGTTCCTGGTGGGGTATGTCTCAGAGACAGAGTGGTGGATACCTAGTGGCAATTGGTAGATATTTTTCCAACTTTCTTCTTTTTATATTTTCAGTGTTTAGGTTCACAAGTTAGAGTGTGCCTTAGCCTCTAGTGATATGCTGCTCATTTACCTATTTTCTTTAGTTCCAGTCTTCACCTTTGCCCGGTTCTGCCTCATATTGTAGGGGGTAGACCATTACAGGCCGTTTTCCCCACATTTCCATGTTAGCTGGCTTCTACCTGGTTTCTGCCAAAGAGAGATACCCATAGCAGATAGGGAATTTGAGGGCCAATGAGAAGGCGCGGTATTTCTTTCCCCCTCTCTGTTCCTCAGGCAGTGCTTTGGCAGCAGCTGTGGTTCCTTCATAGCTTCAGTTCTTTCAGTATCCCATATTTGAACAGACATTTCCATCCACTCTCACCTTGCAGATTCCTCCTTGATTCCAATGCTCACCCCTTCTTAGGAATGAAAGCAGCTTCTTGATCCTGCCAACCTCTGAGTTGTCTCACTGTCCTGTGTTTTTCTTCTCTGTTCTTCCATCGCCGATGCCACCAATTCCCTGTGTTAAAGTCCTCCTTTTGGAAAGCCTAAAGATGCTCCTGTTTTCTTGACTCAGACCCAACCTGTTTAATTTCTCAAACTGTTTTGTTTGTTCGTTTGTTCCTTCTGGAGTCTGGAAGTTATTAAGTTCCAGTGTTGTTGCAACTTTACATGCCTCTTCATGGTTTTTATGTGTCAGTATTTCAATGGAGAAAGTACAGGAAGGCAAATGAGATTCCATTGTCTAACAGCTGCCATAATACATGTGTCCCTGGCTACACAATTAACTATAATTGAATTATATCCTAACATCATTGTTCTTTGCTGGAATCCATCCCCAATTACAAGGAAAACCGTTGAGAAAGAAAAGTCTAAGAGTCATTATTTTAGTTAAAAGCTAGTTTCATAATACGTTTCTGTGCGACTGTGGGCACTCTGCTATGAAAAATTCATGTTAGAGCAAGAAATTTTTTTAGGAACACAATACCCATAGGAAGTGATAATGTAGTTAATCAGGGTTTGCCAGAAATTATTGCTATTTATGGCATAATCTGATTAATTTCGCATGTTATTTCTGAAGACATTTGGCATGGTATCAGCAGAGTGCAGAAATTCCCTAGACCACCCTCACTTCTGGCACCAACTGCAAGCTTGGGGAACCCCAACACCACCCTCATGTCTAAAACCAATTGCAAGTTTGGGATACCCAGAAACACCCTCATGTTCAGCAACTTGTTGAAACAACTCAAAGTACTCACTGAAAGCTATTATACTCACAATTTACTGGAGTAAAGGAATACAGATTAAAATTAGCCATAGGAAGAGATACATGAGGCAAAGTTTAGGAAACTTTCAAGTGGGAAGATTCCAGTTTTTATTTCCCAGTAGAGTTACGAGCAGTGCTAATTTTTTTCTTGACAATAATGTGTGACAAAATATACAGAATATTGCCAACCACAGACACATACCTGAGCCTTGGTATACAGAGTTTTTATTGGGGCTTAGTTACATAGACATGGTTAGCTGCTGACACGTGGCTGATTTTTAGTCTCCGGCCCCTCTGGAGGTCAAGCTGATACTGAATGGTCCAAAACCCCTGCTATAAATCACATTGTTAGATGATCCAGTGTGACCCAAGGCCCTGAGGTAAACAAAGACATTCTTACCAGGCAGGACAATCCAAGGCCTTAGAGATCACTCCCAGGAGCTGAGGGCAAAGGCTAGATCTCTCTTTGGGTCTAGTTAATTGCTTACTACACAGTATACAAATATCCAGAATTACTCTGGAGTTCAAAAATTTTATGGAAATGATGGAACTTAAACTTACTGGGGTTTAGGAATCAGGTAATGGGAAGGGAATCAGTAGACTGTACAATATGAGCTCATGGATGGCCTATGCCTGTAGTTGACACAAGCATCCAGCATTGCAAGGCTAAATTTCCAGTGTGGCTTTGTACCTCATCAAACACAAATGGTGATAAGTGAATTCTGATTGGAATCTCTTGTTAAACATTTGTGTTTTCCCCCTCAGAACAGTAAAATAAATATTGGAAAAATGGAAATAGATTAGATAATTCAACTATGGACTCTGTTTCACAAATCCCATATGAAATTATTGTAAGAATAAATTGTAGGCTTGATGTGTACTTGAATTTTATCTTGATTATCAGAAAGTATCAGGAAGTCTTATTTCATCTGAAAGACAGTGAAAAACTGCAAAGCAATTTAATTTATAACTTATAAGTCTTAGGGTTTTAATCCTGTGATGAAAGTACTGCTACTGGAAAGATTGTCAGGAACATTATGAAAGGAATGCACTGGCACTTTCCAAGGTTGAACAGAGTAGCTATTACTGCTTTTGTTAGATATTCCAGATTTATATCTATATCTATATTTATATCTGCATATACTTATATCTCCTTACAATTTATTGATAGAGGTATACATGCCCAACATATAATGAAAGTATGTTCCCAGAAGAGCAAAAAGAAGGCATGTGAATAACTTAATTGGAACTCACAACCCAAATGTATAGAACCTCTTGGTCTGCACTTGGTTTCTTGGTGTTTTTTTATATTGGAATATTTTATAGAACCTCTTCATCTATACTTGGTTTCTTGATGTTTTTTCACAGGATGAGTACAATAGAATGACAGAGTAAGGGACCCTGGCATGATATGATTTGAGAAGGGACAAAAGCAGCTGACTTTTAATTTTTTCTATTCTTGATCTCTAGCGAAGCTGTCCTCCATTCTCCACTCTCCAGATACACACACATGAACACACACACACACACACACTTCACTGCACCCACAAGAAAGTCAAGGACATTTATTGAGGTGAAGGGTGCAAAGGACTCTCTGTTTTTCCCTCCATAGTGGAAAATGACTGTCTGCAGAAAAATCCCACAAAGCATCTTCCTCCTCCACTTTCAGCAACCTGTGTGGTGGGCCAATTAGATAAGCTCTGCTCTGGGTCTTAACAGTACACTCATAGCCTGTCTCTTTTCTCATTTGTTCTTCTGTGAGGTAGATTGCCCTTTCTTCCACATTGGCATGGTAATGCACTTTCCTGAACAATTTTATATTTCTGTCTTAAAGGTCATGACTAGCTGTTAGTGTATTATTCCTCTCCTCTTTATCCAGTTGGTTACTCCTGAGATTTGGGGAGAAACTCTGTGCCTCAATTCCACATGTAACAAGTTCTACGGGACTCTTACTCTATGAAAATAAATGAGAGAGATGTTAGTGACAGTGATGCCAGCTGCTATGACAGATAAATGGAACTCTCAAAGGCTTAATAAAATTAAATTGTGTTTATTTTTGTCAATTGTATCATAGTCTAATACAGTCAGCAGGGGACAAGTCTTCACATGGTCACTCCGAGACATAGGTTTCTTCCACCTTTTAATGCTACCTTATAATTCCATTATATTCAATTTGTGGCCTGCAAGATTTCTACAGAAGGGAAACAGAGTGAGACAGATAGGGAGTTTTATGGCCTGGCCTAAAAGTGGCCTGCATTACTTCTGTGTATATTTCACTGGTTACGGAACTCAGCCATATGGACTCTACCTAACCTCAAAGGGCTGGGAAATGTAGTCTAGATGTGTACAGGGGGGAAAGAAAAAGGATTGGTAAACATAGACTAGTGGCTTGGTGTCATTGTCTTTTCTTGCTCCTATTCTTGAGAACAATATTATAACAGAGGGCCCACATGGCCCAAAAGTTTACCCTCACACTGAATTTTTGTAGTTTGCACTATAGTATTTGAGCCCCCTGCTAGTGTGGTGCACATACAAACTCAAGAGAAGCGAGAACTGGTAATGACCTTGGTATGTCTGTTTAAAATTTGTACAATGTATTTCTGTAGTACATTACTGAACATTTTTAAATAAATGTGTTACAACTATAGATAGCTTCAAGGGTCTGTTAAAACACAAAGGAAACAGAATATCCTAAATGTCAGTTACCATGAGCCTCATTAGACACTAGTATGATAGGGCTACTTTGAGTTATACAACTTTTCCGTCCTTTTGATTTCTAAGACTTCAGGGTGTAGGGTAGGAGGGTGGGCCTTGTGCCAACACGGACGGATAGCCAGATATTACAGCTATGTATGGGAAGTCTAACAGCCAGGGGCTTACACAATAATGGGAGAAAGGTGGGCATTGAATGAAAAGTGCTCTCCAGGAAAAATGGCAACATCAGCCAGCCAATTGCTTTCACAGCTGAAGTTGGGGCTAGAAAGGAAATAGTTGATCTCATGGAAGGGTATGAAGAACAATCTTTGTTATACAGTAAACTACCTTCATATTTTTTTAATGAAATGATAAATTGCACCAGAGTCATATTTCCTTTCTTGATCTATGCTCTTTAATCCCTTAGAATCTTGTCGATCAGAGCAGCTGAAGTTAACTACATGATTTCCTGTCTTTGATATCAGTGAGAGAAGAGTGGTGGTTTTTAAATCATGTCTGCAACTTCTTTGATACACCTCTCATTCAGAGGCAAAGTCAAATTTCCTTCTACTTGAATATGGTGTGGCCTGACTGACTTGCCTCTTATGAATAAAATGAAAAAAAAAAAAAAAAGCGATGCTTCTGTGACTTCTAAACCTAAATTGTAAAGGCTTTCACTGGGCTGTCAGCTTCTCTTGGGATCTTTGCTCTTAGAACCCAGTTGCCATGCTATGAGAAAGCTCTCGCTCAGACAGGCAAGATATGGGCATTTGGCTGACAACCCCAAAGTGAGGTCTCAGCTGGCAGCCAGCACCAATAGGCAGAAATTTGAGTAAGGAAGCCTTCCAGATGACTCTAGCCCCAGCCACTATCTGACTGTAACTGCAAGAAGTAACTCAAGCAAGAGCCGCCTAGCTGAACCCAGACAACCCCCAGAACTGTGAAAAACAATAATAGTTGTTGTTTTTTGTCTACAACTAAGTTTAGGGTGATTTGTACACATCTATAGACAAGCATAAGAAGAAGCAATCATACAGAAAATCATCCTCATTTTCCTTAATTTTTTTTTTTCACATATTAAAGGCACTATAAATTGTATTATTTGAATACTTGGAGCCTGGGGGACCGAGGGCAAGGTGATTCAGACTGGCTGGGCCTTGAAACCCAGCTCTGCAACCAGTGGCATTGCCAAGGAGTGAGGGGGAGATTCTTTCCTGAAATATCCAAAAGGGACACCCCAGAGAAAATTAAAGAATATTGAACTGCAGGATGTATGTTTCCTGGGTTTTGTGTAAAATGTCAATGAGGAAAAGCATCTTTGGAAAACTTTTACATTTTGATTCTTCTGTCATAAGCAATCTAAGTAAAAACATGTACTAACAATGCAAATTCAGGTTCCAGAAAGAGGTTGTAGCCATTCCGACTCCCATCCAAAAGTAGATGGCTGCCCTTAAGCCATTTATCCTCTCTGAATCTTTTGTCATCATCTGTCAAATATTGATAACATATCTCCCTTGCAGGATTCTTTTAAAAATCAATTGGGATAATGTATATAGCTCACTGAGCCCAAGGCTTGACAACACCAAGTAAATGTACAGCAAATGTTAACCAATTTGATTATCTGGGGGTGTAAGTAAGATGCTCTATCAGCAGCATCTCACTCTGAAAAAATATCACTGTTAGTTCACAATCTATGTCTAATAGCCTCCAATTGAGTGATGATTCAGCAGTATTTGTGCGGTTGTTTATCTCAGAGGGACTCGAGACCGGTGGTAGAGGCCTGGTTGCAGTTCAGCTAAGTGCTGGCTGGATGACTTTGAACAAGAACCTCAACCTCCTGCATTTCCCCATCTGGGAAATGGGAGTGATAATGGCTACTCCACAGGATGCCTGTGGGAGTTACATGAGACTACGTGGGGATGAAAGCCATTCTGAAGTCAGGAAGAGAGACAGTTGTGTCTTTTCATACAGTAATGCTATTTGCATTTTCACAATTTGTAACTTTTAAATAAAGTGATAAGAAATAAAGTTATTAGACAAACAAAGCAGTCAGCCAAGCGCGGTGGCTTGCGCCTGTAATCCCAGCACTTTGGGAGGCCGAGGCGGGCAGATTACCTGAGGTCAGGAATTCGAGACCAGCCTGGCCAACATGGTGAAACCCCGTCTCTACTAAAAATACAAAAATTAGCTGGGTGTGATGGCACATGCCTGTAATCCCAGCTACTCGGCAGGCTAAGGCAGGAGAATCACTTGAACCCAGGAGGCAGAGGTTACAGTGAGCCGAGATCGTGCCATTGCACTCCAGCCTGGGTGACAATAAACAGTCTCAGTAACCTTTTTTTCTTTAAGTTCAACTACTATCTTTTATTTTGTCTTGAATGTTTACAAGTGCTGTGGAGGGGACACTACACAGGTTCATATCGATGTCACAAAGCCATGTGCCATAAACAACAGAGCCTGTGCATGGTAGAGTCACCACATTGACATGGCAAAGCTCCAGAGCTGGCACTGTTTGTCCTCTGTTCCCAGTAGTCCAACATTAAAACTCTTAAAAGGTACACTAGCTCTGGAGATCCAGTGTCATTTCACTGAACTAATTCAGCATTCTTTCATTCTTTCCCAATTAAAAAAAAATACCATTTTCTCTCGTCCTGTCCTCTTTTTAACAGAAGTGGGTGAATATATTGCCACTTACTGAATATTTCTGAAAAGGACTTTAATTGCGATAGCTCTACAATCCAATTCAATCCATCACTGCACTTGTACACTCTCATTTCTTCTTCAGATGGAACATTCCTTCCCATATTTATTCCCAGTAAACACCACCCCACCCAACTCCCCACCTCCTGTAGGAGAACTATCTTGTAAAAGGACAATATTCAAGCTTTATTTTTATTTACATTATTCTTGATTTTCCTGAGTACTAACAAACATGTTAAATACTTGAAATTGTCAATATTGATTCAGACTCAGGAAAGTATATATGTTATACTTCAATATGTACTTTAAGAATGTATTAATTTTTAAAAACCCAAATCTTCTAAGAATGTATTAATTTTTAAAAATCCAAACCTTCAGATTATACCACAATTTGGCAAAGTAATATTACTCTGTCTCAATATTTAGAATAAATTTAACATACTTTTCTTTTTCACTCTCCACACCCAGTTTTGGCAGTAAAGAATTGAATTTCGGCCGGGCGCGGTGGCTCAAGCCTGTAATCCCAGCACTTTGGGAGGCCGAGACGGGCGGATCACGAGGTCAGGAGATCGAGACCATCCTGGCTAACACCGTGAAACCCCGTCTCTACTAAAAATACAAAAAACTAGCCGGGCGAGGTGGCGGGCGCCTGTAGTCCCAGCTACTCCGGAGGCTGAGGCAGGAGAATGGCGTAAACCCGGGAGGCGGAGCTTGCAGTGAGCTGAGATCTGGCCACTGCACTCCAGCCCGGGCTACAGAGCAAGACTCCGTCTCAAAAAAAAAAAAAAAAAAAAAAAAAAAAAAAAGAATTGAATTTCATATCAAGGCGTAGTACTAAAATAAAGAAGGGGATTTGTAAATATTAATTATTCAAATGCAAATCCACATATTGCTATTTTCCTTACTGACTTTAACACTGTCAACGTTCAGGCAAATTGGTTTCTCTCGCAACATTTTTCAGTAACACATTAACTTATGTTAGACTGTAGGAAAAACGGGAGATTCAGTAACAAGAATGAACTCCACTAATGAGGGGAAAGTAGGTGTTTGAGGAAAAGAGTGATTTCAATAGCTCATAAATTTTCAGCCAAAAAAAATGATGTTCTCTTTTTAGACCTTCAATACTTCTCCAAAGCTGCAGAACCCACAGTAACATAGAAATTTTCAGTTACTTCCGATTAAACTATGATTCAAAAAGCAAAAATTATGGTTGAATACATGTTAATTTCTTTAAGTCGTTTTGACCTTATGAATGAAAGTTCAGAATTTACTTCCTCTGTCGCCTTTGGCATTTTCTAAGGTAAATGCGAAGAAAATAATGATTGAGCAAAGATACTACTCTTAAGTTTTAAATGTCAGGCACAGTCCACCGAGGAGGACTTAAAACTAAAATTATTAAATAATAATAAAAAATAAAAAATAATTAAAATTCTTATTACTAAATACTAAGAAATATATGACTGTTTATCAAATATATGTAAGATTAAAAACAATAATGCAAGGAATACCCATGTATCCTTCACCCCATTTAAGGAAAAGAATAATATGTATAATACCCTCTTTGAGAACTACCTTAATCTCAATCCCAGTGCCTCTCACCTCAGAGGTAACGCCCTCATTTTCTTAATGGTTTACCACATACGTTTATATCCCTCAAGGTAAAATGATTAAATTTTACATGATTTTTGGACTTTATGCTTTGAAATTAATGTACAGATTCTTCTGCAGCTTTTTTGGCAGAGCATTCTTTCAGAAATTCATACACATGGCTACATGTAATTGCATTTCATCCATTTACGTTACTAAGTACTATTCCATAGTATGAATGTGCCACAATGTTACTTTTCCATTCTACCATTGATATACTCCTGGAGGGAGTCTTGTGCTATTACAAACAATGCCCATTACCAACATGAACATTTTTGCAAATGTATTCTAATATGTATGTGCATAATGTCTCTAGGATATATACTCACAGTAATCAATTTCTGGCCCACAGAGTATGTACATTGTAGTTGATCAAATACTGTTGAATTTGTTTCCAAGGTAGTTTTAAAAATTTATTACATTTCCCTCCTTCACTACCAGTAAGTGTATGATATTGTCAGAATTTTAAATTTTGGCCAGCTGGCCAGTATATAATAGTATCTATTTTCTAGTAGTTTAACTTTGCTTTGCTTCAGTCACTAATGCACTTGATTACCATTTCATGGTAATTGATTGACGGTCACTAATATTTCTTTTGTAAAGTGCCTGTTTAAGATTTCTTTCTGTCTCTCAATCTTCTGTCTCTCCCAAATCACAGGATAAAATTGTTCTCTGAAGTTTCCTTATCTGTCTAAAGTCCAGACCCACCAAAGAGGAAAACTATTATCTCTGGTCCCTCCCCTGAGTTTTCATTAACTGAATTCATATTGCAGGAAGAAAGACTGAAGTCTGTCAGCACAGCTGGCTGTGCTTTGTCCCAGGCCATTTTACATTCTTCAAGCCCATTGAATTTTCCTAAAAATCATTTACTACTCTCCCTAAAACCATCCACATTTCCCCCTTTCTCTTTCCCCTAATAAAAAGAGTATATAAGCATCCATATTTTATTGAGGAAAGGATAATCTTTCTGTGATTCCCTTCTCTCATAGACATTAAAACTTTGTATGCCTTGGGAAGCTGAGGTGGGCGAATCACAAGGTCAGGAGATCGAGACCATCCTGGCTAACACGGTGAAACCCCAACTCTACTAAAAATACAAATTTAGCCAAGCATGGTGGCACGCTGCTGTAGTCCCAGCTACTCAGGAGGCTGAGGCAGGAGAATCGCTTGAACCCAGGAGGCGGAGGTGGCAGTGAGCCAAGATCACACCATTGCACTCCGTCCTGGGTGACAAAGCGAGACTATGTCTAAAAAAAACAAAACAAAACAAAACAAAACGTTGTATGCCTTTCCTTCAATTTATCTGCCTTTAGTCACTCGATTTTTAGTAAACCTTCAGACGGCAAAGGAGAAGTTTTTCCTAGACTCCCTAGACGACTTAAAATCTCCCTGTATATTCTGTGATAGCTGCATCCTATGTAATAGTAGATAAAATTCCATCATTGTAATTCAGTTATAAACATTTTCCAGTGTCTACTATTACTTCGTCTTTGTTTTATGTAAGTAGTGTATGTCTTAATATTAAAGCACTTGGATTTTTAAAGTAATCTTTATAACATTGATTTCTAACTTGTTTTGTAGTCAGACAAGATAGTGTCTTGAGCCTTTTGAAATTTATTGAGACTTGCTTTATATGCTAGTATATGGTAAATTAAAATATATTCCAGATTTGTGTGAAATTGTATAGTAAAGAATGTAACCTTGACAAAAAGGTTGTGATAAAAGTTTTAGTTACTGAGTTATAATATTTAAGTTATACAACTGCTTAGTTTTTCAATTTTTTCTTGGATTAGCTTTAATATGATATTAATAATTTAATTAGTTTTATATTTGACTTTATATTTCTTCATCAGCTATTGCTAATTAACTGTTAAACCCATTCATTTTTTATTTCAATTATTATATTTCTGACACTGTGAAATGCTTTACTAATTTTTCAGATCAAACTGTTCATTTGCATAGTTTCTTACTCTTTATTCACATTTTAACTCCTCTTTTATATTTTTAAAAGTATTGAGGCCGGGCACAGTGGCTCACGCCTGTAATCCCAGCGCTTTGGGAGGCCAAGGCGAGTGGATCACCTGAGGTCAGGAGTTCCAGACCAGCCTGGCTAACATGGTGAAGCTCCATCTCTACTAAAAATACAAAAAAAAAAATTAGCCGGGCATGGTGGCACGTGTCTGTAATCCCAGCTACTCAGGAAGGCTGAGGCAGGAGAATTGCTTGAACCTGGGAGGTAGAGGTTGCAGTGAGCTGAGATCGCGCCACTGCACTCCAGCCTGGGCAACAAGAGTGAAAACCCTGTTTCAAAAAAAAAAAAAAAAATTATTGAACCTATTTAGAAAACTATTGTGTGTTTAATAATTCAATATCTGCATCCCTCTGGGTCTGTTTCTTTGCTCTATTGTTTTTGTTGCTTTGTACTCATCATGTTTGCTATTTTACTTCTTTTGACTGTGAGCTCATAATTTTGGGAACTTGATATAAGGGAATTCTTTGAGGTGAGGGTTGAAACTATGTACTCAAAGTTTATTTCTGTCAAGTACCGATAGCATTTTTAGCCCTGGACCACTTTAACTAAATCTCTTTAGATTTTCTTAGATCAACTAGATTGTATGAATTCCAACTGCAATCCAACATGAGGAATAACCTATTGTTATATAGATTCTCAAAGGAGATTCTCCTCCCCAACTCCATTCATCACCAAATTTTAATATAAGCCTTTTCTTTTACTCTCCTTGTGGTAAGAGTTGTTTAATTTACTATTATTTTGAAGGTATAGCATGTTGGGTTCCAGCATTATACACGCATGCCGGTATATGGGAAATCTCCTATTAGACTCCCTGGTCTAGGTGGACTCAAATGTTTGTATCGTATTTTCTATGCCTGTGAGGCCAGGGCATCTTAAGTTGAAGTTCACCTAGTTTAGCAAATGCTGTGTCAATTTCAAAGCTAGGTTAATGGTTCCTTCACCTCTCTGAGTTTCTGCTTTAAATTAATTTTAGCTCTGAGCAATTGCTACTAATTTGCAGGCTCGCTGATATATTTAAAATAATTAAATATCTCATGTAACAAGTTTTTTTAGTTATATTCTGTGAGGGAGGTTTTTTAGGGTATGTAGACTGCTAATACTGCTGCATAGGAAAGTGATTTTCACATATATTTATTCTCAACTCCCTCAATTATAACTATGTAAAAATCTTTTGTTTTAGATTTATTTTTTTTAACAGAGTCTCGCCGTGTTGCCCAGGCTGGAGTGTAATGGTGTGATCTTGGCTCACTGCAACCTCCACCTCCTGGGTTCAAGCAATTCTCCTGCCTCAGCCTCCTGAGTAGCTGGGACTACAGGCATGAGCCACCGCCCCTGGCTAATTTCTTTATTTTTAGTAGAGATGGGGTTTCACCATGTTGGCCTGGCTGGCCACGAACTCCTGACCTCAGGTGATCCGCCCACCTCAGCCTCCCAAAGTGCTGGGATTACAGGCGTGAGCCACTGTGCCTGCCCAGATTTTTTAATCTCTATTTTTTTTCAGGAAACTGTGTAAAATAGTTAATTGATAAACATTCTTTTTCTTTTTAAATTTTACTTTAAGTTCTGGGATACATGTGCTGAATGTGCAGGTTTGTTACATAGGTATACATGTGCCATGGTGGTTTGCTGCACCTATAAACCCCTCATCTAGGTTTTAAGCCCCTCATGCATTAGGTATTTGTCCTAATGCTCTCCCTCCCCTTCTCCCTCACCACCGACAGGCCCTGGTGTGTGATATTCCCCTCCCTGTGTCCAAGAGTTCTCATTGTTCAACTCCCACTTATGAGTGAGAACATGTGCTGTTTGGTTTTCTGTTCCTGTGTTAGTTTGCTGAGGATGATGGTTTCCAGCTTCATCCATGTCCCTGCAAAGGACATGACTCTTTTTTTTTTTTTTTATGGCTGCATAAACATTCTTATATATTTGCTTGTTTCAAACAACAAAACCATTAAAACAGATCCAAGCTTCTAATCTGATCTACATAAGTAGAAAAAATACGTTTTATGGAAATAATGTTCCCATGATAGTCAAAATTTATTGATTATTAAGATTAAGAATATGTATGAGTGGAAGTATTATATACTGTATTATATGTTTTAATTCATTTTTTCCTCTTCCCTATAACTAGATTATTTGACTCCACTTGTTGCCATATGACTTACCATACCTTCTATAGGAACAGTGTACATCCACAATTCATTCCTGGTTGAAGAAGAAGAAAAATTAAACTGTTTTTGAAGTCAATCAAAATTATTGAGTACCCATCATATAGAAGAGATTCTGATAGGTGCTGTGGGAGATATAAGTATGAATGAGACCACTTCTCTGCCCTAGAGTGGCAAATAATGTCATGGGAGAGACAGATGTATTCATATAAAAACTAAAATGCAGGGTAAACAGCAATAAGTGCAACAGACTGCCCAGAAAGTATAGGGAAAGGAGGGATAAATTCCATCAGGAGAAATTGGCAATGGTGTACTGCTAAATGTTTAACAACGGACTCTCTGGGGATCAAAGCCCTGACTTGTAGCAGTTCATATTTCCATGGTATAAACACTTTTACCATGACTAATTTGTAACTACCAGTGTATGTTAACTGGCTCCAAAGTTTCTGAAAATATAACAATTGACCTGTGCAATACTGGTGCAAGGTGGCTCCAGAACACTACTGTATTGAGGACCGCTTCTTCCAGTAGGACCGAGGTGTATCAAGAAGAAAAGATAATATGCTGGTTTATGTGTGGTATACGTGTAGGAAAGGGCATTCCAGGCAGAAGGAAAAATCCTAGAAAATACAGAAATGAGGGAAAATCCAAGACATATTTGAATGACACCTTGTATGCTGGCATAGGTGGCTCCAGCATACATGGTGGAAAGAAGGAAGAGAAGGAACCATAGTAAAAGATGACTGGGAGCTGCTTTGATTGATCCTGTCCTTACCAGCAGACACATTAGAATGACAAGAAACACAAGCAAACTTCAGGCTGTTAGTCTCTGATATAAATTTTTCAGATGTATAAATGGTAATAAAAGCAATAACCATGTACCCACCATTCAACTTAAGAAATTAATCATCAATACATTTGAAGAATAATATACATGTATGCACACACACACACATATATATTCTTTCCCTTTCATATAGACATATATAATTATAGATCTATATTAACAGTAGTTTAGGTATGAATACATATTTATAATATATAATATTGCTTACATAGTTTTAAGCTTTATGAAAAGGATTTTATGGGAAGACCATATGTTATATTTACATTTCTGCAATTTGCTTTTCCCTTCCCATTAATATTTTATTTGTTTTATTCTCTTATGTTGACATTTCTTGTTCTAATTCATTCATCGTACTGCTGTATAATATTTCATTGTATAAATAGAACATGTTTTTTGATTCAGTTTCCTGTTAATGAGGATTTAGGCTGTTTCTATTTTTTTCTTTTTTATGTGATACTACAAACACTTCTGCTAAGGGCGTTTTTGTACACTTCCCCTTTTACATATGAGCTAGAATCTCTCCAGGTCAAATAACTTAGGGTGCATGTGCTGCTTCATAATGTATGTTCATTTTCAACTTTACTAGGTTTACCAGGTTATTTTCTGAAAGTGGTGTTATAATGACACGTCCACCTGTTTTTGTTCTACATTAGTACCAATCTTTGATATTGTCAGAATTTTTTCCACTGATATTGGAGTGAAATAGATGTGAATAACATCTCATTATGTTAATATGTGTAACTTATTACTTGTGAGGTTGAGCATGTATTCATTTTTTAATAGTCATTGTTTTTACTCTTTTGTAAATTTAAGATTCATATACTTTCCCCATTTTTTCTATTCATGTGTTTGGTAATAAAATTTAAAAATAAAATAGAGTGAAATATAAATTTGATGCAAATTAAGATGACTTGAAATGCTGGATTGAAGTAGATACAATGAGATTTTTAAGCTAGAAATGTATCTTGACTCCTCATTTCTGTTTAAAGGGAGAATGGTGAGTTTAGCACACTGAGATTCATTGAGGTTCTACACAGGATGAGAATTATTAATAGGATGTTTGCAAGACACTTTTTGGATATTATTCCCTTAGTCAAAACATCACTTTTCATATGTAGCTTTAGATTTGGCAAGTTTATGTGTAAGCCCAACCAGAAAAAAACGCTTGCCTTAATTTGGTGTATTTGTTATACTCTTTTTGAATCAAGTCATGTAAAACAGTGTTGATAGATGTGCTTATACATGTTTAGTTGAGATGGGATATTTGAATACATATATATTATATATACACACAAATATATATACATATATAAACACACACACATATATACACACACAACTCAAGACAGCTGTTCAGGATAGAACAGATATTTTACATATTGTTCTAATTTAAAGAGATACATCTAGTGACATTAAATTTGGGAACCCTCAAACAAAATGACTACATCCCAACTAATCACCAGATGAAACTGCCCCACAGCCGTCAAGCCCTGCCTGTGTCTACAGAATAAAGTCAATTTTCATGTGTTCCTGTATTAAATCAATAGACAGGATGGATTACATGACAGTCAAGAAAAACAAAGATCATGGAATCAAAAATAAAAATGAACAGAAAAAAGGAACCTGGAGATGAGAAAGCAATAGCAGAAAACAAATGAAAATATAATTCAAAAACTTCCAAAGATAAGATCTTCAAAGAAGATCACATTCATTTATTAGGGCAGTTGTAACAAGGTACTACAAACTGGTTTACTAAAGTAATAGAAATTAATTCTCATATTTCTAGAGCATAGAAATTCAAAATCAAGGTGTCAGCAGGGCCACACTGTCCTCAAAGCCTCTAGGGAAGAAACCTTCCCTTTCTCTTTTAGCTTCTGGTGGCCCCAGGCATTCTTTGGTTTGCAGCAGAATAACTTCAGTCTCTGCATCTGTAACATCTGTATTCACATGACTCTTCCCTTGGTGTATGTCTGTGTCAAAATATCCCTGTTCTTATAAAAATACCAATCATTTGATTAGGATCCTCCCTAATTCAGTATGACCTCATGTTGAATTTATATGCAAAAACCCTATTTCCAGAAAAGATCACATTCACAGGTAGCAGGGGTAGAATTTGCACATATCTTTTTGGAGGACACAATTCATCCCACAATAAAGATCTTCTAGGAGTTAAAAATATGAAAGTTTGAAATAAAGTTGAAAAAATTCACAAAATGCAGGAAAAATATCTTTGGGAATGGAATATAAAATTAATCTAGGAAATCCATTATATGAATAATAGAAGTTCAAAAAAGAGAAGAGAGGGCATCATCAAAGAAATAATTCAGGAAATGTAGACACAACCAGAGAATATGCAGCAAAATTAATTTTTAATAAAGGTATGGGTCTGGGTAAGAGGGAGTAAGCACATGTCACCTGTTTATTTCATTATAGAATGCATCATAAAACCTGTATGGAATTCACGGAACAGCTATTTGAGAACTCTGAAAAATAAATATCAGTAGGCATAATGGAAAAGAACACCAGAATTCAGAGTTTCTGTCTGGATACAGTGGCTCACGCCTGTAATTCCAGTACTTTGGGAGGCCATGGAGGATGGAGCACTTGAGCTCAGGAGTTCAAGACCAGCCTGGGCAACATGGCAAAACCTTGTCTCTACCAAAAATATAAAAAATTAGAATTAGCCAGGCGTGATGGCATGTCCCTGTGGTCCCAGCTACTTGGGAGGCTGAGGAGGTGGGAGTATCTTGAGCCCAGGAGGCAGAGATTGTAGTGAGCTGAGATGGTGCCACTACACACCAGCCTGGGTGACAGAGTGAGACCCTATCTCAGAAAAAAAAAAAAAAAAAAAAGCAGAGTTCCAGTGAACATGAACCAGCACCAAGTTAACCAATTTCCCTCTTAGTATCTCTCAGCCTGAACTTTAACGAAGTCCAAGCTCCAAGAAAGAGCACTGTGATGCGGGGAGAGATAAAGAGAACTTCAGGAAAATGTGTCTCGTGTGACTCATGGGACAAGAAGGGGACTGCTAATACTCAAATTATATATGAAATCCCTCTATTTTTTCTCTCCCGTTTTCTCTGTTCCTTCATGCCCTACCCCCCAAGACAACTTCATGGTGGAGGCAGTAGCAAAAACAAAAACTCCTGGCATTGGGAACCTGCAGGAACAAAATCCTTGAGGTTGTGTATACTTACTCTCCCATTTGGTGCAGCTGTAGCTCCCGAGGACAGAGCCAAAGTCTGTTGGTTTTGTTTTACTCTCTTGGTCCTCCACCACTTGGCTATGGAATAACCACAGAAGTGGGTGACTTCTGACAATTGGACCAAAAAGAGTGCTCCAAGGAAGTGAAAAGTATCGAGTTGATAGTAGAAAGAAAAGAATCTCAGGAAAGCAGCCCTATAAAATTGCTTATAAACTTCTAGCTCATCACCCTTCATCTGTGGATGAATGAATCTCATTATAATTAACATGCCCAAAACATTAAAATCTGAACTAACAGATAGACCTCTACCCAGGTCTCAGATGGACCACTGGCTTGTACACATGTGGGACAGATCTGAATAGCACTGAAAAGGCTTTGAAAATTGAACTGATATTGGGACTAGAGCCCATAGACTATAAGTCAAAACTTGCAGATTGGATTAAGCAGGTCAAGTGCCTGCTAAAACAAAACTATCTACATTCTCCATCAAATATAAGCAAGACCCAGAGATTCACGATATAATATTCAAAATGTTCAGGATATAACCCAAAATTATGTGATGTATAAAGAATCATTAAAATCTCAGTTGAATGATATTGGAGACTACAAACAGTAGAAGGATTGGAGGGTGGTGAGGATTGAAAAGTTACCTATCGGGTACAATGTTCACCTATTCAGATGAGTACACTAAAAGTTCAGACTTCACCACTATGCAATATATGCATGTAAGAAATCTACACTTATACTCCCTAAAAATCTATAAAAACAAAAATAAAAAATAAAAAGTGCTACATACATTTTTAAAACTGAATCATTAAAATCTCAACCCACATGAGAAAATACAATCAACAAATTTCAATACTGAGATGGCATAGGTTTTAGGATCATCTGAAAAAGACTTTTAAAACTCTATTTTAAAAATGCTTGAATAAATAATCATGGACTCTCCTGAAGCAAAAGTTAAAGTACAAGGTATCAGCAAAGAAAGAGAAAATATAAATAATGAAATAAAAATTTTAGAATGGAAAAATAACTTTAAAAACTCACCAGATGGATTCAATAGTAGAATGAAAACGACAGTGGAAAGATTCAATGAACTTGAAGGTAGATCTTATAGAAATTATCTAATCTGGACAGCAGAGAGATAAAAGATAGAAAAACAGTATAGAGTCATAGGGACTATGAAGCCACAATAAAAGGTCTAACAATGTCATTAGAATCTCAGAAGGAGACAAAACAGAATAAGGTGCTGAAAAAGACTCCTGAAATACACAAAAACTGAAAACTTCCAAAGATTGAAGATGATTCAAGAAGCTGAGTGGCCAAGTTCTGTGGCTCGTACCTGTAATCCCAGCTACTTGGGAGGCTGAGGGTGGGAGGCTCGCTTGAGGCCAGGAGTTCAACACCAGCCTAAACAATATATAATTAGCAAGACATTATTTCTAGAATTTTTTTTTTTTAATTAGCAAGGCATCATTGTGCATGCCAGTAGTCCCAGCTACTTTAGAAGCTGAGGTGAGAGGATCACTTGACCAGGAGTTTGAGGCTGCAGTGAGCTATGGTCATGCCACTGCACTCCAGCCTGGGCAACAGAGTGAGATTCCATAGCTTATAAAAAGAAAAAAAAAAAAGCTGAGTGAACCTACAATAGAATAAATCCAAAGAAATCCATGCTCAGACATATTATAACGAAAAGTCTGACAACTGAAAATGATGAAAACAATCTTCAAAGTAGCTGGAGAAAAAGGACATGTTACCTGTAGGAGAAATTGCATTTTTCATCTGAAAACAGTGAAACCAGAAGTGGCACAACATTTTTCAAGCACTGAAATAAAAGAGCTGCCAACTCAAAATTATATAGCCACTAAAAATACCCTATAGAAATGAAAGTGAAATTAAGACTTTCTTGGATGAAGGAAAATTAAGAGAACGTATAGCTACAGACCTACTGTAAAATAATTTCTAAAGGAAATTCTACAGATCAAATGAAAGGAAACTTGGAATATAAAAATGGTGAAAGAACAACAAAAATGATAAATGTTAGGGTAAATAGTCTTCTCAGATAGAAGACTATCCTCTCTTGGTTCTTTAAAACATATTTGATGGTTGAAAGCAGAAAGTGTAATATTGTCTAACGGAGTTTCCAATGTATATAGACACAATATATGTAAGGCAACTGTAGTATGCAAGGGGTGAGGTAATGGGACCTACATGGAAGTAAGCTTTCTATATTCCTACTGAAGTAGTAAAACTTTGATTCTAAGTAGACCGTAAAAAGTTAAGTACATATATTATAGTCCCTAGAGCAACCACTAAATAAATTATAGAAAAGATATAGTTAAAATCACAATAGAGAAATTATAATGGAATGGTAAAAATTGGGTTCGAAGGTAGGGAAAGAGGAAATAGAGGGGCCAAAGACAGAACAAATAATACAGTGATAGACCTAAATCTAAACATATAAATAATTCAATTAAATGTAAATAATAACACATTCATTAAAACAGAGATAATCAAAATGAATTTTTTAAAAAATGACTCATATGCTGTCTATAGGAAACTTCAGATATAATTAGATAGTAGATTGAAAGTAAAAGAATAGAACTGAACATGGTGGCTTGTGCCTGTAGTCCCAGCAAGACAGTCACCTAAGGCCAGGAGTTCAAGGCTGCATTTTGCTATAGTACCTGTGAATAACCACTGAATTTCGGCCTGGGCAACATAGTGAGACCCCATCTTGGAAAAAAGAAAAAGGAAGTAAAGAAAAAAGATATACCATGCAAACACTAATAGAAAAAACTGGAGTGGCTACATTAATATCAGACAAAATAGTCTTTAGCACAAAGAAAGATAGCAGAAATAAAGAGAAATATTACATATTGATCAAAGAGTCATTTTATGAAAAATGTATTTGTAAGTGAATACATGGAATCCTAAGTGTGTATTCACTTAAAAGCAGAGCTTCAAAATAACACGAAGCAAAAATTTACAGAACCAAAAAAAGCAAAAAAAAAAAAAAAAAAAAAAAAAAAAATCCAGTTATAGTTGGAGATTTCAACACTCATCTTTAGTAGTAGAAGTCCTAA
The DNA here is from genome assembly GCF_037993035.2 of Macaca fascicularis. Lineage (NCBI taxonomy): Eukaryota > Metazoa > Chordata > Mammalia > Primates > Cercopithecidae > Macaca > Macaca fascicularis. Next base: position 43,137,531 of record NC_088395.1, on the reverse strand, counting down.
ACAAAAAATCAACAAAGATATTGACCACTACCACCAACCAACTGGATCTAACTAGCATCTATGGAACACTTCACCCAACAACATCATAATACATATTTGTTTTATGTGCACGTAAAAGAGTCACCAAGACAGATCATCTCCTGAGGCATAAAATAAACCATAAAGAATGTAAAATAATTCAAATCCTATGAAGTATGGTCTTTGTCCATAATAGAATTAAATAAAAAATTAATAACAGGAAGCTAACAAGAATGTCTCCATATAACTGGACATTAAACAACATACTTCCAAATAATCTGTGGGTCAAAGAGTTAGTCTCAGGGAAATTAGAAAATATTTTGAACTGGATGAAAATGCAAATGCAATATATGAAAATTCACAGAACATAAAGCTTTGCTTAGAGGGAAATTTACAGCATTAAATGTTTATATTACAAAAAAAAACTAAAATGTCCTAAGTATGCCATTACTAGGTATCACAAAACTGTGGGCCAGAGACTGTCTTTAAAACTTTCAAAGAGAAAATAAGAACAGATTATACACTTATAAAGGAACTGAGATCAGAATGGCATCAGATTTCTCAAGAATAAACTGAAAGTCATTGAGAAATTTCCTCTAAATTCTGAGGGAGAATGATTTACAAGCTAGGACTTTTGGAGTTTCTGCCAAATTATCAATCAAAGTTAAAGATGAAATTAATAAAAGTTGGAAATTTTAAGGTATCCAAAATGGTTTCGGTGAACCACTCTAAGAAAGCTCCTGAAAGCTGTAGCTAAACTAGCTGAGAGAAGAAACTAAGAATGAGAAAAAACTGAGATCCAAATGACAGAGGAAGTAATAATAGCAGAGAGACAAAGGTAATTTCCAAGATTATAAAGAAGGGGAGTATTAAAATGACAGCAGGCCTGGCATGGTGACCACGCCTGTAATCCCAGCACTTTGGGAGGTTGAGGCAGGAGTTTGAGACCAGCCTGGGCAACATGGTGAAACCTCATCTCTACAAAAACACAAAAATTAGCCGGGCATGGTGGTGTGCGCCTGTGGTCTCTGCTACTTGGGAGGCTGAGGCAGGAGGATCCTTGAGGGCTTGGGAGGTCAAGGCTGCAGTGAGCCAAGATCGTGCCACTGCACTCCAGCCTGGGTGACAGAGCTAGACCCTGTCTCAAATAAAACAAATTTTTTAAGTTGAAACTGAAGGCTGTAGTAATACAGCATACCTGAAAAGCACATAATCAAGATTTAATCAGGAAGACAGGGTCTTCAAGCGAATATTTCTTCCCACTATTCCCTTAAATAAACTGATGTATTTGACTAAACTGAGGAATTTCATAGTTTTATTGGTGAGTGTCGAATTAGTGATAGGTAAATAGAAAACTAAGCAATTGAACAAATGTAATTACATTAATTTCCAGAAAAAATAAAGGTATACAAGAAAGGAAATGCAATTATTGTATGCAAGTGGCTTAACTCTGAATAATGCATATGTAATCATGATAATATAGACTCAGAGTATTTATTAAAAATATGCTATAAGTATATTGGAAGAATGGAAACAGGCACGGAAGGGGAAGTTAATTGTGGAGTAATGTCATAATGCCAAGTTCTGAGTTTTTATCACAAGGAATTACTATATGATGTGCAAAAATGGAAAAAAGATAGCAGCATAGTATGTTATTTAGAAATACGGAAATAAATACTAAAAAGTAGCTAGAAGAATTGAGTTGCTCCTTCTGGGGAGAGACGATCACAGAGAATATGGCAAAAGGTAGTTAGGCTGCTGTTTAATTATAAGTTTTTAGTAATATTTGACTTTTTAATCTATGTATGTTACTTACTTGATATCAATAAAAATGATGATCAGTACTGGAATATAATTACAGTTCCTTTTAGTGAATAGTAGCAGCAGTAGTAGTACTAGATAATCTTTGTATAATGCCTACAAGGTGGCAGGTCCTATGCTGAGAGCTTTTCATTCGTTATCTTATATAATCCTCACAGGTATCATTTGAAGTAGGTACAATTTTTCAGAAAAGGACTTAAGGCTTAGAGAGATTTTGTAAATTGTCCAAAGTTAGTATAGCTTGCAAGTGGCTTTGCTAAGGTAAGAATCTTAGCCTTCTGACTACAGGACCCTGGGTCCTAACTATATTCACATTTTATAGTTTTACCCGTCTTATTCACCTTCCTGGAGTTTTGTAGATTTTCAATGAGACAAGTGTGGAAGATCTTTAAAAAGATTTAAAAAGTATGGAAGAGCAAATTGTTTAGAAAGTTTCTGGCTGTATATGAGGCTCAAACTTTCCTGATTTCCTGGATTCCCTGCCTCCATTGCCAAACTTCGGACTTTGCTCCCTGTCCATCTCACCCCAACTGGGCCAAATATAGGCAGTGCCACCAAAACTGCCATGCTTGTGTGCATGAATATGATAGAGAAAGATGGTTTGTTTCTTCTGCTCTGTTACTTCTGCCCCCCAGTGCTTGTCCTAAAAGCAAAGAATTGGCGGGGCGCGGTGGCTCACTCCTGTAATCCCAGCACTTCGGGAGGCCAAGGCAGGCAGATTATGAGGTTAGGAGTTCAAGATCAGCCTGGCCAATACGGTGAAACCCTGTCTCTAATAAAAATACAAAAATCAGCTGGGCAGGCATGGTGGCACATGCCTGTAGTCCCAGCTACTCGGGAGGCTAAGGCAGAAGAATCGCTTGAACCCGGGAGGCGGAGGTTGCAGTGAGCTGAGATTATGCCACTGCACTCCACTCCAGCCTGGGTGACAGAGCGAGACTCTGTCTCAAAAAAAAAAAAAAAAAAAAAAAAAAAAAGCAAAGAATTGTAGGTAGATGTCAAAAGCCACTTTTGTAGCTTATTCTTTTTGTCTTGAATTTCTATAACTGTGTTATTACACATATTTAAACAACATAAATGATGTAAAAACTCCCTCCTGGAACTCTTTAAAGTGACAATGTAGATTTGGATGGCAGATAGTAATTTTAGAAGGATTTTTGTAGGATAGAAAAAGAGGCTTATTCTTACATACTCTAGTCTTTTTTTAAAAAAAGTAAATTTGACATTTGGGTACATTTAAACTTCTAAAAATACCTTCTGGTGAATCAAATTTTCTTTGCCCCGTCACAGCTTTCCATTGTTGGCCAGTGCATTCTGGAAAGCATCCCAAATATTCAAGTCTGTTCTTCATCTCAATTCCGTGTCTGCTTATTCAAGATGAAAATCCAGGGACAGAAATAACTCAGGAAAATAGCAAAGGAAGAGTATTTATCAGCAGGAAGCTAAAGAAAGCACATTCATGGATCAATCTCTTTTAAGTCAGCAAAAATGGAGCTCTTCTCCCCAGTGCCACAGACCAAGTGTAGAGGGCAATTTAAAAATAAACATTTAAAGAGATGTCAAAATGACTTTTCCGTACAAATAATAAGTCTCTATGTTAACAGCGTTGATCACCATTCTCAGACACAATGCTAATGTTAAAATATAAATTTTGGTTGTTTCAAGAGACTGTCTCAAAAAGTTTACTAAAGGCCATCATTGTTTCTAGGAATTGATGTTAGTTCATCAACACCATCAAAATACGGATTTTAGTAGTCTTTAGAGATCATTTACCGCAATGATTTCCAAAAGGCTTCTAAGGGCCTGGGGGAATGGGGAACATGAGAGAGAGGTTCCCAATGTCCTGAATTTCAGAGAAGTCTACTTTCGAAGTTTTTTCTTTGTTATGCTCACCCCCAAAGATCACCAGGATCACTTGTAATCAGTAAGGTTAAGTTTCTTATTGCTGTGCCAAGGGAGACTAAACACCATGGAGAAATTGTGGGGCTTTTCTGAAAGACAGAATGGTTGAGGGGTGGGGAGGTCTATTATAGGATTGTGGCTTGTGTTCAGGTTTTTTTTGTGTGTTTTTTTGTTTTTGTTTTTTTGGTGGGAAAGTTCAGGAGGCAAGAATCTGTTTTGAATTAGCCGAGGCCAGAAATCTGAGGCAATTTGTTGATTGACTGCCTTAATTTTTATCTAGGAGGTTGGAGGGGAAAAATGGGGTGTTCACTGAAGCATAACAGTTGTTACTCATGTTAACTGAGAAAGTGGTATTTGGGCACTTCGTGATTGTCCAACATTTCCACTTATATCTTTATTTGGGCATGATTATGGAGTGTGGAGTTGTCTTTCTATTGTTTTGTTCCATCGCAGTCACGAGGACTCCTTTTCTGATTTGAGATTCTGTAAAATCCTCACATCCAACAAAGGAACACCATGTCCTAGTTGGAAGCAACTACACGAGCTACTAGCTGTCAGCTGTCAAGATTGCCTTTTGTTTTTTAAAAAAACAGCTTTATTGAGGTATAATTGACATGCAAACTGCACATATTTAATGTGTACAGTTTGATAAATGCTGACATATATACACCCTTGAAACCATCACCGCAATCAAGATAGTGAATACCTCTACCGCCTCCAAGTACTTTTTGGCATCCTTTTGTAATTCCTCTGCTGCCCCTTGTCTCTCCATGCAGCCTGAAGTGATCATTGATCTAATTTATATCACTATAAAATAGTTTTCATTTTCTAGAGTTTTGTAAGTTGAATCATACAATATATAATCTCTTTTTGGGGGACTTCTTTCACCAAGCATAGTTATTTTGAGAGTCACTCATCTTGTGTGTATCAGTAGCAAATCCCTTTTTATTGGTTAATAGTATTTCATTGTATGGACGTACCACAAATTATCTATTTATCCGTTTTTGGATATTTTTGTTGTCCCTAGTTTTTGGCTATTACAAATAAAGCAGCTACGAATATTTTTGTAGAGGCTTTGTATTGACATATGCTTCCATTTCTCTTGAGTAAGTACCTAGTGACATGGGCACACAGCAGGGAAGTGCTGGGAAGAGAAAGTTGTGGTCCCTGGCAAGGGCTCCACCCTTGGGCCCATACCCATGGACCTAGGTGAGGACAGGCACTCTTGTTTTCATGCCCAAATGTTGCATTTCCAAAGAACACCCTGGCCTGACATGCCCCCATTCTGTGCCTATATAATCCCTGAGACCCTAGCGGGCAGAGACACAAGCGGATGGACATGGAGAGGAACACACTGGTGGAAGAACATACAAATGACTGGATGTCAAGAGGAACACACTGGTGGAGGAACACACTGGTGGAAAAACACACAAGCGGCTGGATGTTGAGAGGAACACACCAGCGGAAGAGCATACTGGCAGACACCCGCAGATGCCAGCAGGCCATTGACTGGCAGAATGATGTGGTGCTTGGCAGGCAGGGGCAGTCGGAGGAGAGCCCAGCTGCTGAGTGGCTCAACTCCAGGGGAAAATGACCTTCCCACTCTGTCCCCCTTCTGGCCTTCCCATCTAGCTCACTGAGAGCTACCACTCAATAAAACCCTTGCACTCATTCTCCAAGCCCATGTGTGATCTGATGCCCATGTGTGATCTGATTCTTCCAGTACATCAAGGCAAGAACCCTGGGATACAGAAAGCCCTCTGTCCTTGCAATAAGGAAGAGGGGCTAACTGAGCTGACTAACACAAGTTGCCTATAGACGGCAAAACTAAAAGAGCGCATGGCAACACATGCCCACTGGGGCCTCAGGAGGTGTAAACATTTACCCCTAGACATTGCCGTGGAGTCAGAGCCTCAAAGCCTGCCTGTATGCATGCTCCCCCTAGAGGTTTGAGCAGTAGGACACCAAATAAGTGAGCCACACTCCCATTACATGCCTTGCAAGGGGGACAAGGGAAGTTTTCCCATTTCAGTACGAGTAGAATGGTTGGATCATATGGTAGATGTATGCAGCAATTTTCATGAAACTGCTGGGCTGCTTTATCTTTCTCAATTTTTTAAGCTTTGTGTAAAGTGTCAAGTGTCTTAAAATGTTCCAGTACTTGAGGGAGATGGTATTTGAAAACCACCCTTCCAGCTAAACCATTTTATTTATAGATGAAGTAACTAAGACCACAAATAATATGTAAATGCTAATAAGTAGATACCAGAGTCAGCATAAAATCCCTGGTCTTTTAGTTTTGATTTCCTACTATGGTTCCAGGATTACTATCTTTTACTCTGTGGAAAAGAAGAAACCCAACAATCAAATCAGAATAATCGTGTTTATATTCAGGTGGTTTCATAGTACCATCTCTATGTTATGTTTTATTTTACTTCAAAATGTCTCTCTTTCCATTATCTTTATCATTTTCCTATTGGGGGAACCCGCCTCCAGTATTTCAACATAGGTTCTTTTCTATTTTCCGTTAAGTGTCGGCCAGCTGAGAAATAGAGACAGTACAAAGAGAGGAATTTCACAGCTAGGCCACTGGGGGTGACATCACATATTGGTAGGACCATGATGCCTGCCTGAGCCTCAAACCAGCGTTATTATTAAGGGTTTCAAAAGGGAAGGGAGTGTAAGAACAGAGAGTAGGTACAAAGATCACATGCTTCAAAGAGCAAAAAGCAGAACTACTAATAAGGGTCTAACAAAGATCACATGCTTCTGAGGGAACAGGACAAAGGGCAAAAGCAGAACTACTGATAAGGGTCCAACAAAGATCACAAGGCAAAGGGCAAAAGCAGAACCACTGATAAGGGTCTCTGTTCAGTGGTGACGTATTGTCTTGATAAACATCTTAAACAACAGAAAACAGGGTTCAAGAGCAGAGAACCAGTATGACCACAGATTTACCAGGGCAGAGTTTTTCCCCACCCTACTAAGCCTGAGGGTACTGCAGGAGACCAGGGAGTATCTCAGTCCTTACTCAACTGCATAAGACAGATATTCCCAGAGTGGCCATTTATGGACCTCCCCCCAGGAATGCATTCCTTTCCCAGGGTATTAATATTAATATTCCTTGCTAGGAAAAGAATGTAGCAATATCTCTCCTACTTGTCCATCTGTTTATAGGCTCTCTGCAAGAAGAAAAATATGGCTCTTTTTGCCCAACCCCACAGGCAGTCAGACCTTATGGTTGTCTTCCCTTGTTCCCTAAAAATTGCTGTTATTCTGTTCTTTTTCAAGGTGCACTAATTTCATATTGTTCAAACACACATGTTTCACAATCAATTTGTACAGTTAACACAATTATCACAGTGGTCCTAAGGTAACGTACGTCCTCAGCTTATGAAGATAACAGGATTAAGAGATAAAAGTAAAGACAGGCATAAGAAATTATAAAAGTATTATTTGGGAACTGATAAATGTCCATATTAAAATGAAATGTTCACAATTTATGTTCCTCTGCTGTGGCTCCAGTCGGTCTCTCCGTTTGGGGTCCCTGATTTCCTGCAACATTTTCCTAGGTCAGATCTCCATCACCTTGTGTCTAGATTTTGTAACATCATTCTTCCCTGGCTCTATGCTTTCCACATTCCATACCTCTCTGTATAATGATGATGGATTAATTTCCTGTCACTACTCCCCTATTCCTTTTCTATTGAATTTGATCTCCTCTTTCCAGTTTTGAACATTATCTTTCACCTGATCATGCCACTCTTGGGCTTATTTACAATCTATGCTCATTGATCTCCCTAGTGTCCTAAAACAGGGGTCCTCAACCCCTAGCCATGGACTGGTACCAGTCCCTGGCCTGTTAGGAACCTGGCCACCCAGCAGGAGGTAAGCAGTTGGTGAGTGAGCATTACTGCTTGAGCTCCACCTCCTGTCAGATCAGTGGTAGCATTAGATTCTCTTAAGAGTATGAACCCTATTGTGAACTGCACATGTGAAGGATCTAGGTTGCACTCTCCTTATGAGAATCTAATGCCTGATGATCTGAGGTGGAACAGTTTTATTCCAAAACCATTCCTGACCCCCATCCCTGGTCTGTGGAAAAATTGTCTTCGACAAAACCAGTCCCTGGTGCCAAAAAAGTTAGGGACTACTATCCTAAAACATCTTTTACTCATTGTTATATCTTTGATTTCATTTATTACTAAAAATACTTCTAAAATATTTGTAACCATAAAGTTAAATAGAAAACTGTCAAACAATAATGAATTAAAAGTTAAATAAAGAACCAAAAAATAAAAAATAAAATTAAAAATATTAATATGATCAAGGATGTTCCCCTAAAATTAAATTGATTATGTTGATTTTGATGAAAATGTTTTATTATTTTTGTTTAGTTGATTGTTTTACATTGGGAAAGATGGGCCATCATTTCTCATTGCTATTTTTATTAATGAAACTTTTCACTTTAAAGACTGATCTAATTTTAAATTACCAATACTTTGATGATATAATCAACTTAACACTGCACTACACTATTCAATACTGAATAAAAATCTATTATTGCAAATTTACTACTTACTATTTTTCTCTTTCTTCCATATAAAAATAATTATACAATGAATTCATTGTCCTGAATACATTGACTGACTCTTTATCTCTTTTATTTGTTAAGACTTATACTCGAAGGGCTATTTGATGACTCAGTTCTCCATTTAAATCACTGCAAAACGTCCTTCGTGCAGCATGCACTAATATATTCAGCCTTTACTTGTGAATAAGATCATAAACAACTTTGGATCCTGGTACTCTTTGGCAGTATTTAGTGATAAAGTAGTCAACCAGACAGAACAAGATTAAGTCTCTTTCTACATTTTTAGATTTCCATTAAATTGAAATTTTCAAGTTGTTTAAAAAGTTTTACTCTTTAATCCCCAAGAATGTGTCTAAAGAGCAATACATGTCTGGAAACCACAGAATGTAGCATGCTTACCAGGTATTACATTAAATAATATAGTTGAGAAACAGGTGTTTTCTCAAAATCACCTCACTGTGTATTTCATAGAAGAAGAAAAACATCTATATAACAAAGAAAATAGGCAAATAGGAAAAAGCTTCCTCTACTCCCAGTCCTTTCTATCTAGTCATTTTACTGGGTGGTTAACAAATAAATTTAAACATATGATGAATTTATTTTTCCATTTATCAAACAGCCACTTGCATTCTTTTTAAGTGCCTGTAATGCAAAGGTATATGACTATGTGATTTCAAAGGTTCTCTTTGCTTTCTCTGCAGATAACATCCCTCATGCTCAGCAGTCCTTGATAATGTGATTCTGGGTTCAGAGCAACAAATGAGAGGCTGAAAAATCTTTGGAGATTATACTATTTATGTAATTACAGATGAGGTCACCCATCTAATAATTAAAATGAGGCTATAAGGCAGAGTAGAATGTCTAAGGGAGAAAACACAACAGGAAATAGAGAAACAAGAGGTATATTAAAAGAAAATGAGAAACACCCCCAGAGAAAGAAAAAAAATGGGAAAAAGAGATAAGATACCAACCTAAGAGCCAGGTGAATATTCTCTTTTGGAGCCAGTGGAAATATTGCACTTAGTTCAGGCAACATAAATTTTAGTATTTTTTAGTTATTACCTTTGATATAATGAAATCATTTGAGAACACTATAGAGTTTTTATTGATAAATATTCAATAATAAACTTCAGAGGGGGTGGAGCAAGCTGGCCGAATAGGAACAGCTCCAGTCTCCAACTCCCAGCGTGAGCGACACAGAAGACCGGTGATTTCTGCATTTTCAACTGAGGTACTGGGTTCATCTCACTAGGGAGTGCCGGACAATCGGTGCTGGTCAGCTGCTGCAGCCCGACCAGCGAGAGCTGAAGCAGGGCGAGGCATCGCCTCACCTGGGAAGCGCAAGGGGAAAGGGAATCCCTTTTCCTAGCCAGGGGAACTGAGACACACAACACCTGGAAAATCGGGTAACTCTCACCCCAATACTGCGCTTTAAGCAAACAGGCACACCTGGAGATAATATCCCACACCTGGCCGGGAGGGTCCCACGCCCACGGAGCCTCCCTCATTGCTAGCACAGCAGTCTGCGATATCGCAGCAAGGCAGCAGCGAGGCTGGGGGAGGGGCGCCCGCCATTGCTGAGGCTTAAGTAGGTAAAAAAAGCCACTGGGAAGCTCGAACTGGGTAGAGCTCAAGCAGCTCAAGGAAACCTGCCTGTCTCTGTAGACTCCACCTCTGGGGACAGGGCACAGATAACAACAAAAGCAGCAGAAACCTCTGCAGACGCAAACGACTCTGTCTGACAGCTTTGAAGAGAGCAGTGGATCTCCCAACATGGAGGTTGAGATCTGAGAAGGGACAGACTGCCTGCTGAAGTGGGTCCCTGACCCCTGAGTAGCCTAACTGGGAGACATCCCCTACTAGGGGCAGTCTGACACCCCATACCTCACAGGGTGGAGTACACCCCTGAGAGGAAGCCTCCAAAGCAAGAATCAGACAGGTACACTCGCTGTTCAGCAATATTCTATCTTCTGCAGCCTCTGCTGCTGATACCCAGGCAAACAGGGTCTGCAGTGGACCTCAAGCAATCTCCAACAGACCTACAGCTGAGCGTCCTGACTGTTAGAAGGAAAACTATCAAACAGGAAGGACACCTACACCAAAACCCCATCAGTACGTCACCATCATCAAAGACCAGAGGCAGATAAAACCACAAAGATGGGGAAAAAGCAGGGCAGAAAAGCTGGAAATTCAAAAAATAAGAGCGCATCTCCCCCGGCAAAGGAGCGCAGCTCATTGCCAGCAACGGATCAAAGCTTGACAGAGAATGACTTTGACGAGATGAGAGAAGAAGGCTTCAGTCCATCAAACTTCTCAAAGCTAAAGGAGGAATTACGTACCCGGCGCAAAGAAACTAAAAATCTTGAAAAAAAAGTGGAAGAATTGATGGCTAGAGTAATTAATGCAGAGAAGGTCCTAAACGAAATGAAAGAGATGAAAACCATGACACGAGAAATACGTGACAAATGCACAAGCTTCAGTAACCGACTCGATCAACCGGAAGAAAGAGTTTCAGCGATTGAGGATCAAATGAATGAAATGAAGCAAGAAGAGAAACCTAAAGAAAAAGAAGAAAAAGAAATGAACAAAGCCTGCAAGAAGTATGGGATTATGTAAAAAGACCAAGTCTACGTCTGATTGGGGTGCCTGAAAGTGAGGGGGAAAATGGAACCAAGTTGGAAAACACTCTTCAGGATATCATCCAGGAGAACTTCCCCAACCTAGTAGGGCAGGCCAACATTCAAATCCAGGAAATACAGAGAACGCCACAAAGATACTCCTCGAGAAGAGCAACTCCAAGACACATAATTGCCAGATTCACCAAAGTTGAAATGAAGGAAAAACTGTTAAGGGCAGCCAGAGAGAAAGGTCGGGTTACCCACAAAGGGAAGCCCATCAGACTAACAGCAGATCTCTCGGCAGAAACTCTCCAAGCCAGAAGAGAGTGGGGGCCAATATTCAACATTCTTAAAGAAAAGAATTTTCAACCCAGAATTTCATATCCAGCCAAACTAAGTTTCATAAGTGAAGGAGAAATAAAATCCTTTACAGATAAGCAAATGCTTAGAGATTTTGTCACCACTAGGCCTGCCTTACAAGAGACCCTGAAGGAAGCACTTAACATGGAAAGGAACAACCAGTACCAGCCATTGCAAAAACATGCCAAAATGTAAAGACCATTTAGGCTAAGAAGAAACTGCATCAACTAACGAGCAAAATAACCAGTTAATATCATAATGGCAGGATCAAGTTCACACATAACAATATTAACCTTAAATGTATATGGACTAAATGGTCCAATTAAAAGACACAGACTGGCAAACTGGATAAAGAGTCAAGACCCATGAGTCTGCTGTATTCAGGAGACCCATCTCACACGCAGAGACATACATAGGCTCAAAATAAAGGGATGGAGGAAGATTTACCAAGCAAATGGAGAACAAAAGAAAGCAGGGGTTGCAATACTAGTCTCTGATAAAATAGACTTTAAACCATCAAAGATCAAAAGAGACAAAGAAGGCCATTACATAATGGTAAAGGGATCAATTCAACAGGAAGAATTAACTATCCTAAATATATATGCACCCAATACAGGAGCACCCAGATTCATAAAGCAAGTCCTTAGAGACTTACAAAGAGGCTTAGACTCCCATACAATAATAATGGGAGACTTCAACACTCCACTGTCAACATTAGACAGATCAACGAGACAGAAAGTTAACAAGGATATCCAGGAATTGAACTCATCTCTGCACCAAGCAGACCTAATAGACATCTATAGAACTCTCCACCCCAAATCAACAGAATATACATTCTTCTCAGCACCACATCGCACTTATTCCAAAATTGACCACATAATTGGAAGTAAAGCACTCCTCAGCAAATGTACAAGAACAGAAATTATAACAAACTGTCTCTCAGACCACAGTGCAATCAAACTGGAACTCAGGACTAAGAAACTCAATGAAAACCACTCAACTACATGGAAACTGAACAACCTGCTCCTGAATGACTACTGGGTACATAACGAAATGAAGGCAGAAATAAAAATGTTCTTTGAAACCAATGAGAACAAAGATACAACATACCAGAATCTCTGGGACACATTTAAAGCAGTGTGTAGAGGGAAATTTATAGCACTAAATGCACACAGGAGAAAGCCGGAAAGATCTAAAATTGACACTCTAACATCACAATTAAAAGAACTAGAGAAGCAAGAGCAAACACATTCGAAAGCTAGCAGAAGGCAAGAAATAATTAAGATCAGAGCAGAACTGAAGGAGATAGAGACACAAAAAACCCTCCAAAAAATCAATGAATCCAGGAGTTGGTTTTTTGAAAAGATCAACAAAATTGACAGACCACTAGCAAGACTAATAAAGAAGAAAAGAGAGAAGAATCAAATAGATGCAATAAAAAATGATAAAGGGGATATCATCACCGACCCCACAGAAATACAAACTACCATCAGAGAATACTATAAACACCTCTACGCAAATAAACTAGAAAATCTAGAAGAAATGGATAATTTCCTGGACACTTACACTCTTCCAAGACTAAACCAGGAAGAAGTTGAATCCCTGAATAGACCAATAGCAGGCTCTGAAATTGAGGTGATAATTAATAGCCTACCAACGAAAAAAAAGTCCAGGACCAGATGGATTCACAGCTGAATTCTACCAGAGGTACAAGGAGGAGCTGGTACCATTCCTTCTGAAACTATTCCAATCAATAGAAAAAGAGGGAATCCTCCCTAACTCATTTTATGAGGCCAACATCATCCTGATACCAAAGCCTGGCAGAGACACAACAAAAAAAGAGAATTTTAGACCAATATCCCTGATGAACATCGATGCAAAAATCCTCAATAAAATACTGACAAACCGGATTCAGCAGCACATCAAAAAGCTTATCCACCATGATCAAGTGGGCTTCATCCCTGGGATGCAAGGCTGGTTCAACATTCGCAAATCAATAAACATAATCCAGCATATAAACAGAACCAAAGACAAGAACCACATGATTATCTCAATAGATGCAGAAAAGGCTTTTGACAAAATTCAACAGCCCTTCATGCTAAAAACGCTCAATAAATTCGGTATTGATGGAACGTACCTCAAAATAATAAGAGCTATTTATGACAAACCCACAGCCAATATCATACTGAATGGGCAAAAACTGGAAAAATTCCCTTTGAAAACTGGCACAAGACAGGGATGCCCTCACTCACCACTCCTATTCAACATAGTGTTGGAAGTTCTGGCTAGGGCAATCAGGCAAGAGAAAGAAATCAAGGGTATTCAGTTAGGAAAAGAAGAAGTCAAATTGTCCCTGTTTGCAGATGACATGATTGTATATTTAGAAAACCCCATTGTCTCAGCCCAAAATCTCCTTAAGCTGATAAGAAACTTCAGCAAAGTCTCAGGATACAAAATTAATGTGAAAAATCACAAGCATTCTTATACACCAGTAACAGACAAACAGAGAGCCAAATCATGAATGAACTTCCATTCACAATTGCTTCAAAGAGAATAAAATACCTAGGAATCCAACTTACAAGGGATGTAAAGGACCTCTTCAAGGAGAACTACAAACCACTGCTCAGTGAAATAAAAGAGGACACAAACAAATGGAAGAACATATCATGCTCATGGATAGGAAGAATCAATATTGTGAAAATGGCCATACTGCCCAAGGTTATTTATAGATTCAATGCCATCCCCATCAAGCTACCAATGAGTTTCTTCACAGAATTGGAAAAAACTGCTTTAAAGTTCATATGGAACCAAAAAAGAGCCCGCATCTCCAAGACAATCCTAAGTCAAAAGAACAAAGCTGGAGGCATCACACTACCTGACTTCAAACTATACTACAAGGCTCCAGTAACCAAAACAGCATGGTACTGGTACCAAAACAGAGATATAGACCAATGGAACAGAACAGAGTCCTCAGAAATAATACCACACATCTACAGCCATCTGATCTTTGACAAATCTGAGAGAAACAAGAAATGGGGAAAGGATTCCCTATTTAATAAATGGTGCTGGGAAAATTGGCTAGCCATAAGTAGAAAGCTGAAACTGGATCCTTTCCTTACTCCTTATACGAAAATCAATTCAAGATGGATTAGAGACTTAAATGTTAGACCTAATACCATAAAAACCCTAGAGGAAAACTTAGGTAGTACCATTCAGGACATAGGCATGGGCAAAGACTTCATGTCTAAAACACCAAAAGCAACGGCAGCAAAAGCCAAATTTGACAAATGGGATCTAATTAAACTAAAGAGCTTCTGCACAGCAAAAGAAACTACCATCAGAGTGAACAGGCAACCTACAGAATGGGAGAAAATTTTTGCAATCTACTCATCTGACAAAGGGCTAATATCCAGAACCTACAAAGAACTCAAACAAATTTACAAGAAAAAAACAAACAACCCCATCAAAAAGTGGGCATAGGATATGAACAGACATTTCTCAAAAGAAGACATTCATACAGCCAACAGACACATGAAAAAATGCTCATCATCACTGGCTATCAGAGAAATGCAAATCAAAACCACAATGAGATACCATCTCACAGCAGTTAGAATGGCAATCATTAAAAAGTCAGGAAACAACAGGTGCTGGAGAGGATGTGGAGAAATAGGAACACTTTTACACTGTTGGTGGGATTGTAAACTAGTTCAACCATTATGGAATACAGTATGGCGATTCCTCAAGGATCTAGAACTAGATGTACCATATGACCCAGCCATCCCATTACTGGGTATATACCCAAAGGATTATAAATCATGCTGCTATAAAGACACATGCACACGTATGTTTATTGTGGCACTATTCACAATAGCAAAGACTTGGAATCAACCCAAATGTCCATCAGTGACAGACTGGATTAAGAAAATGTGGCACATATACACCATGGAATACTATGCAGACATAAAAAGGATGAGTTTGTGTCCTTTGTAGGGACATGGATGCAGCTGGAAACCATCATTCTTAGCAAACTATCACAAGAACAGAAAACCAAACACCGCATGTTCTCACTCATAGGTGGGAACTGAACAATGAGATCACTTGGTCTCAGGAAGGGGGACATCACACACCGGGGCCTATCATGGGGAGGGGGTGGGGGGGAGGGGGGAGGGATTGCACTGGGAGTTATACCTGATGTAAATGACGAGTTGATGGGTGCTGATGAGTTGATGGGTGCAGCACAGCAACATGGCACAAGTATACATATGTAACAAACCTGCATGTTATGCACATGTACCCTAGAACTTAAAGTATAATAATAATAAAATAATATAAAATAATAATAATAAAGTTCATAGCATTAAATTAAAATTCATTGAGACTAAATGAGTGGTGGTTCACATTACTGATATGGGGACATATGTTATGATTTAGTACCTTCATGAGTTTTAAAACTGAATTCTATGTTATTCAGATCTCACCAGTTTTTCCATTAGTGTCTTTTGTTATGGGATACAATCCAGGATTCTACATTTTGTTTAATTGTCATGTCGCCTTGTTCTCTTCTGGTCTACAATGGTTTTAAAGTCTTGGAAAAATGTTTTTTGACTTTGAGAGTTTTAAGGTGTAGTAGTCAGTTATTTTGTAAATTCTCCCTTACTTTGGGTTTGTCTCATGTTCAGTCCATGATTAACTAGGATTACAAGTTTGGGAGGAAAAATCTTAGATAAACTGCTCTTCTCATCATATCTTATGGGGGAGTACATTTATTTATTTTCAATCACTTATTCAATATGGACTCATTTATTTTGTAGTTTGAGTTAATTTTCATAGAAAGCATGAATTATATGTCAAGGTTTGGTTTTGTTTTACTTTGTTTTGTTTGCAATAATCCGCTATCAGTGGTCCCCAACCTTTTTTGTGGAAGGCAACTTTTCCATGAACTGTGGGGGCAAGGGGATGGATGGTTTCAGGATGAAATGGTTCCACCTCATATCATCAGGCATTGGATTCTCATAAGGAGCAGGCAACCTACATCCTTCACATGCACAGTTCACAATAGGGTTCTTGCTCCTCTGAGAATCTAATGCTGCCACTGATCTGACAGGAGGCAGAGCTCAGGTGGTAATGCTCACTTGCCTGCCACTCACCTCCTGCTGTGTGGCCAGGTTCTTAACAGGCCGTGGACTGGTACCAGGGGACCTCTACTCTATATGGACCATTGTGGAGAAGATAATTATTTCTCCATTGAATTGCCTTTACACTTTTGTCAAAAATCAACTTCAGTCTGGATAAGATCACATAGATCCATTTTTTTCTTCCTCATCCCCATTAAATACAATTATAAGTCCTGGAAATAATGCAAGAATTAGCTAAGAAAGATCTCTGAAAGGTGGTAAGAAGAAGGAAAACTGGTTTGCAAACCCAAGACTGGAGAACCAACACAGTGGCAGGGCATCTTACGTTCCTACATCCGACAGAATAATTTGATCCAGACCCAAAATTTTCCAGTCTCTAACCTAAGAAAATAAGGCAGCCCTGTATTGAATGGGGCCCC
Organism: Macaca fascicularis; assembly: GCF_037993035.2. Classification (NCBI taxonomy): domain Eukaryota; kingdom Metazoa; phylum Chordata; class Mammalia; order Primates; family Cercopithecidae; genus Macaca; species Macaca fascicularis. The sequence goes on along the minus strand of NC_088395.1, from coordinate 43,120,664 downwards.
TCTAACACTAAGTGAGCACAGAAACACTTGCAAGGAGGCTTGGTGAGAGACCTGCTAACAATAAGCAGTCAGGGACATATTATCTTTTCCCACCAGGACTAAGATTCCTCTTTCCCACTGAGAGATACCAAGGAAGAACTGGCAAAAGAAATCTTGCCACAACAAATGGCCAGATTTTAAAAGTTTCTTTGTCCCGTTAGACTTGAGATTCCCCTCACTGGCCCAGAGACACTGAGTTGGCAAAAGGGGCATTGGCAAAAGCGACTCAATTGCAACAAATGCCCAGCCAGAAGAGACACTTTGTTTCTGTGGCCTAAGAATCTCATCCCCACTGAGAAACACATGACAACCCAGACTGAAGAAACTCCTTCTACCTCTTCAGGCAGCGGCAACAGTAACCATTATGAACTCCAGCAGCACCAGATAAAGCAAGTAGACCAAACTAACTCTGCAAATGCTCCAAAAATTAAACTGCCATTGGAAGACAGCCCACAAAAGTAGGTCAGGACCTGCACACAAAATCTAAAAAGACTGACTGTCTGCTGAAGTGATGAATTTAAATGGGATTCAGACTCTGCTAGTATACTACAAAAATGTTTAGGACACAATTGAAAATTACCCATCATATCAAAAACCAAGGAAATCACAACTTAATGAGGAAAAATTATGAACAAATGCCAACACTGAAATAAATCAGTCATGAAAATCGTTCAGCAATTAAAATTTCTCTCAAAATAAATGTAAACTAGGAAATCTGAACAAATAAATAAAAGTTATAAAAAAGAACTAAATGGAAATTATAGGCTGGGAGCGGTGGCTCATGCCTGTAATCCTAGCACTTTGAGAGGCCGAGGTGGGTGGATTGCCTGAGCTCAGGAGTTCGAGACCAACCCAGGCAACACGGTGAAACCCTGTCTCTACTAAGAGACAAAAATTTGACCGGGCGTGGTGGCTCACGCCTGTAATCCCAGAACTTTGGGAGGCCGAGGCAGGCGGATCGCCTGAGGTCAGGAGTTCGAGACCAGCCTGGCCAACATGGTGAAACCCCGTCTCTACTAAAAATACAGAAATTAGCCGGGCGTGGTGGCAGGCACCTGTAATCCCAGCTACTCGGGAGGCTGAGGCAGGATAATCGCTTGAACCCAGGAGGTGGAGACTGCAGTGAGCCAAGGTCGCATCATCGCACTCCAGCCTGGGGGACAAGAGTGAGACTTAGTCTAAAAAAAAAAAAAAATTAGCAGGGCATTGTGGTGTGCACCTGTAGTCCCAGCTACTCTGGAGGCTGAGGCAGGAAAATTGCTTGAACCCGGGAGGCAGGGGTTGCAGTGAGCCAAGATTGCACCACTAAACTCCAGCCTGGGCAACAGAGCAAGACTCCATCTAAAAATATATATATATAATAAAAAAAAAAGAGAAAAATACAACAAAAGAGAAAAACAACTGGCTAAATGGGCCCAATAATAGAGAGGATAAAGAATAGAATAGAATGAGTGAACGTAAGGATGAATCACTAGAATCCGAACAAAAGAGAGAAAATATGCTGAGAAAAATCTGAATAGAGGCTCAGAAACCTGTAGTACGATAACAAAATATACAACATTTATATAATCAGATTCCCAAAAGGAGAAGAATAGATGGGACTTAAAGAATATTTGAAGAAATTAGGCTGAAAACTTCCTCAATTTGGAGAAGATACAAACCTACAGATTCAAGAAGCTGAGTGAACCACAAAAAGATCAACCCAAAGAAACCCATGCCAAGACACATAGCAATTAAATTTCTGAAAATTCAAGTTCAATTGTAATTATGGGTTCATGTGTTTCTTCTTTTAGCTTATCAGTGTTTGCTTCATGTATTTTGAGACTTTACTTTTTGTTGTATACACATTTAGGATTGTTCTAGCTTCCTCATGGATTGATCCTTTTATGACTATGAAATATTTCCCTTTGTCTCTTACCATTTTATTTGCTCTGAAGTATACTTTGTCATACATAAATATAGCCACTCTTATTCCATTCTTTATTAAGGCTAGAATATGTCTTTCTCCATCCCTTTGCTTTCAACTTACCTATATAGTATAATTTGAAGTGAGTTTCTTATATAAACAGCATATAGTTGGTTTTTTTAATCCATCCTGCCCATCCCTATCTTTAGATTGATGTATTTATGCTATTTATACTTAATGTAATTATTGATATGATAGCATTTAAGCATGCCATTTAGGTATTTCATTTCTGTTTGTTTCCTATGGTTTTGTTTCTCTTTTCTTGCTGAAACTGTCTATTTTTTGAAATTCCATCTGGATTTATGTTTTAAAATTTATTTATAATGTATCTCTTTGAATAGTTTTGGGAATTTTTTTTCTGGGTATTTAAATATACCCATGTACCTCATCACAGTCCACAACTATCAACATTTTATGACTTTGAGTTAAATTTGGAAATTTAGCTTCTATTTAGGTCCTTTTCCCTTTCTCAATTTTAATTAATTAATTAATTATTTAAATATTAGGGCACTAATCTGTCACTTTTCTCAGTTTTAAATGTTATCTTGAGTGTCAGATGGTGTTTTAATTATTTGATCCAACCATCAAATATGATATATAAAATTAATGAGGAATTGATAAAACTCTTGGAATACTGTCTTAGTCTGTAAAGGCTGCTATATCAAAATAGCATAAACTTGGTAGCTTATAAAGAACAAACTTTTTTTCTCATAATTCTAGAAATTAGGAAGTCCAAGATTAAAATTCAGGCAGATTTGGTTTAGTGAGGGCCTAGTCCTCATAGATGGTGCCCTTTTGCTGCATCCTTGCATAGCTCTCTTGGGCCTCTGTTATAAGGGCACTAATCCCATTCATGGAGGTAGAGCCCTCATGACCTAATCATCTCTGAAATGCCCCAGCTCTTTTTTTAAAATGACCCATAATAAGTGCACATATTAATGGGGTACATGTGATATCTTGATACACATATACAATGTATAATGATCAAATCAGGGTTAATTAGTATATTAACTCCAACGTTTGTCATTTCTTTATGTTAGAAAATTCCAAATCTTCTCTTCTTGCTATTTTGAAATATACAGTAAATTGTTATTTTCTATTTTTACCCTACTGTGCTATCAAATATTAGAATGTATTCCTTCTATCTAACTGCAGTTTTGTACCCATTAATCAAAATCTCTTTATACTCCTCTACCCCCTATACTTTCCAGCCTCTAGTAACCATCATTCTACTCTCCACCTTCACGGGACCAACTTTCTTAGTTCCCACATATATGAGAACATGTGATATTTATCTTTTTATGCCTGGCTTATTTCACTTAATATAATGTCTTTCAATTTGTTGCTGCAAATGACAGTATTTAGTTCTTTTTTATGGTGGAATAATATGCCATTGTATATATATACACCACACTTTCTTTATGCATTCATCTGTTAATGGATGCTAGGTTTGCTTCCATATATTGGCCATTGTGGATAGTGCTGCAATAAACATGGGAGTGAAAATGTCTCTTCGATGTACTTATTTCCTGTTTTTTGAATATATATCCACCAGTAGGATTACTGAATCATATGTTAGATCAATTGTTATTTTTTTTTTTTTAGGAACCTCCATACCCTTTTCCATAGTAGCTGTAGTAATTTACATTCACACCAATGGCATACTAGCATTCCCCTTTCCCTACATCCTTGCTAGGATTTGTTACATTTGTCTTTTTGATATCTGCCATTTTAACTAGGATGAGATGATATCTCACTGTGGTTTTGATTTGCATTTCCCTGATGATTAATGATGTTGAGTACTTTTATATACACTTGTTGGTCATTAGTATATCTTCTTTTGTGAAATGTCTATTCAGATCATGTGCCCATCTTTTAATCAGATTACTTGTTTATTTTTTATTTTTTATTTTTATTTTTGCTAGTAAGTTGTTTGAATTCCTTATATATTCTGGTTATTAATCCCTTGTCAGATGTATAGCTTGCAAATATTTTTCTCACATTCCATAGACTGTCTCTTCACTCTGTTGATTGCCTCCTTTGCTATGTAGAGCATTTTTAGTTTGATGTAATTCTATTTGTCTATTTTTGCCTTTGCTGCCTGTGCTTTGAGGTCTTTCCTCCAAAATTATTACCCAGATAAATGTCCTGAAGCACTTCCTTAATGTTTTTTTATACTATGTTCATAGATTCTGGTCTGCCAATTAAGTCTTTAATCCATTTTGCTTTGATTTTTGCATATGGTGAGAGATAGGCATCTAGTGTTATTCTTCTGTATGTGAATATACAGTTTATAATAATAATCTTATGATTATAATAATCTTATGAATTTATGTGGCATTGGTTGTAATGTCTCCTTTTTCTTCTCTGATTTTGAGTCTTCTCTCTTTTTTCTTAGTCTGACAAAAGGTCTGTCAGTTTTCATGATCTTTTCCAAAAGCCAACTTTTCATTTCTTTGATCATTTGTATTGTTTTCCTTAATTTCATTTATTTCTGTTCTGATGTTTATACAGCACCATTTGTTGAAAAGACCATCCTTTACTCAATGTTCTTGGTACCTTTACTGAAAATGAGTTTTGCTGTAAATGTGTGGATTTATTTCTGAGTTCTTTATTCTGATCCATTGGTCAGTGTGTCTGTTTTTATGCCAGTACCATGCTGTTTTGGTTACTATAGCTTTGTAGTATGTTTTAAAGTTGGGTAATTGTGATATTTCCAGCTTTGTTCTTTTTGCTCAGTATTGCTTTGGCTATAGTTTTCATTGTATCAGTCTTTCATGTCTTTGGTTGTTTATTCCTAGGTATCTTTTTTTATTGTTGCTATAGTATATAGAATTATTTTCTTGATGTTTTTTCAGATTGTTTGCTGTTGGCATATAAAAATGCTACTGATTTTTCTATGTTTGTTTGTATCCTGTAACTTTACTGAATTTGTTTGTTAGTTCTAATAGTTATTTGCTGGAGTCTTTAGGTTTTTCGAAATATAAGATCATATAATCTGCAAACAAGGATAATTTGACTTCTTCCTTTCCAATTTTCATGCCCTTTGTTTCTTTCTCTTGTCTGATTGCTCTTGTTAGCACTTCCACTACTATGTTGAATAACAGTGATGAAAGTAGGCACCCTTGTCATTTTCCAGGTCATAAAGACTTTCAGTTTTTCCCCATTCAGTATGATATTAGCTGCGGGTCGGTTATATGTGGCTTTTATTGAAGTATGTTCCTTTTATACAAAGTGTTTTCAGGATTTGATGTTGAATTTTATCATATGATTTTTTCAATATCAATAAGTGATCATATGGCTTTTGTTCTTCATTCTGTTGATATGATGTATCACCTTGATTTATTTGTCTGTGTTCAACCCTCATTGTATTCATAGGATAAATCCCACTAGGTCATAATGAATAATCATTTTAATGTGTTGTTGAATTCGGTTTGCTAGTATTTCATTGGGGATTTTTGCATCAATATTCATCAGAAATATTGGCCTGTAGTTTTTCTTTTTTGATATGTCTTTGTCTGGTCTTGGTTTCTGGATAATACTAGCCTTGTAGAATGAATTTGGAAGTATTCCCTCTTCCTCTGTTTTTTGGAATAGTTTGAGTCAGATTGGTATTAGTTCTTTAATATTTGGTAGAATTCAACAGTGAAGCCACTGGGTCCCGGGCTTTTGTTTATTGGGAGACTTTTTATTAAGGCTTTGGTTTTATTAGTTGTTATTGATCTATTCAAGTTTTGAATTTCCTCATGGTTCAACCTTGGCAGGTTACATATATCTAAGTATTTATTCATTTCTTCTAGATTCTCTAATTTATCGACATATAGTCGCTCATAGCAGCCACTAATAATCTTATGAATCTATGTGGCATTGGTTGTAATATCTCCTTTTTCTTCTCTGATTTTGAGTTTTCTCTCTTTTTTCTTAGTCTGGCAAAAGGTCTGTCAGTTTTGATTATCTTTTACAAAAGCCAACTTTTCATTTCTTTGATCATTTGTATTGTTTTCTTTAATTTCATTTATTTCTGTTCTAATGTTTATTATTTCTTTTCTTCTACTAATTTTGGGTTCAATTAGGTATTTCTTTTCTAGTTATTTAAGATACATCACTAGGTTGTTTTAATTTTCTTTTACTTTTTTGATGTAGATGCTTGTTGCTATAAACTTCCCTTTTAGTACTGTTTTTGCTGTATCCCATAGGTTTTAGTATGTCGTGTTTCCATTATCATTTGTTTCAAGAGATTTTTCAATGCGCTTCTTAATTTCTTTATTAACACACTGGTCATTCAGGAGCATATTTTAAAACTCCCATGAGTTTTTATACTTCCCAAATTCTTCTTGTTAATGATTTCCAGTTTTATTTCATTGTAGTCAGAGACAGTGATTGATGTTATTTTAATTTTTTGAAAGTTTTGAGACTTGTTTTTTGACTTAACATATGTTGTATCCTTGAGACTAATCCATATGCTAAGGAGAAGAATGCATATTCTGCAGCCATTGGATGAAATGTTCTGTAAATATTAGGTCCATTTGGTCTATAGTACAGATTAAGTCCAATTTTTTTTGTCGATTTTCCTTCTGGGAGATCTTTTCAATACTGAAAATGTAGTGTTGATGTCTCCAGCTATTATTTTATTGGGGTCTATCTCTCTGTGTAGCTCTAATAATATTTGCTTCTAATATCTGAATATTATAATATCTGTATATTATATTTGCTTCTAATACCTGTATGTTATATCTGTACATTCTGATATCAGTATATGCTTCTAATATCTATATAATAGCATCTGTGAGCCCTAGTATTCAGTTCATATCGTATTTACAATTATTATATTATCTTACTGAATTGATGCCTTTTTCATTATATAATGACTTTATTTATCTCTTTTTATACTTTTAGTCTTGAAATCTATTCTGTCTGGTATAAGCACAGATACTCCTGCTGCTTTTGATTTCCAATGGCATGGAGTGTTTTTTCCACCACTTAATTTTCCGTCTATGTGTGTCTTTATAGGTGAAGTGTGTTTCTTATAGGCAACAGATAATGGGGTCTTATATTTTAATCCATTGAACCACTCTATGTATTTAGATTGGAGAGTTTAGTCTATTTACATTCAATGTTATTATTATTGATAGGTGCAGACTTGCTTCTACCATTATTCGTGTTCTTGTAGTTTTGTAGTCTTCTTTTCTTCCTTTCTATCTTCCTTTTAGGGAAGATGATTTTCTCTGGTGGTATGTTTTAAATTCTTGCTTTTTATTTTTTGCATATCTGTTGTATGTTTTTTATTTGAGGTTTCCATGAGGCTTGTTGTAAATATTATCATATATCCCACTCTTTTAAACTGATGACAACTTAACACTGATTACAAAAACAAACAAGGAAGCAAAAAGAAAGCTGATGGAAACTCTATATTTTAACTTCATCACTTGACTTTTAAAACTTTTTGTTGTCTCTATATCTTATTGTACTGTCACTGTCTTGAAAAGTTGTTGTACTTATTATTTTTTATTGGTTCATCTTTTAGTCTGTTTCCTGAGATAAGAAGTAGTTTATACACCACAATAACAGTGTTATGATATTCTGTGTTTTTCTGTGTACTTATTATTACCAGTGAATTTCGTACTTTCAGATGATTTCCTACTGCTCATTAATATCCTTTTTTTCAGATTGAAGAACTCTCTAGCATTTATTCATTTCTTGTAGGACAGGTCTAGTATTGATGAAATGCCCCAGCTTTTGCTTCTCCTTTATGTTCGAAAGATTTTTTCTTTTTCCTTTCTTTCTTTTTTTTTTTTTTAAACAGATACACTATTCCAGTGTAAAAGTTTTTTGTTTGTTTGTTTGTTTTCTCCTTCAGCACTTTAAATATGTCATGCCACCCTCTCCTGGTCTGTAAGGTTTCCACTGAATCTGCTGCAAGATGTATTGGAGCTCCACTGTATGTTACTTTTTTTTTTCCCCTTGCTGCTATTAGGATCTTTTCTTTATCCTTAACATTTGGGAGTTTGATTATTAAACGCCCTGAGGTAGTCTTCTTTGGGTTAAATCTGCTTGATGTTCTATAACCATTTTGTACCTGAATATTGGTATCTTTCTCTAGGTTTGAAAAGTTCTCTGTTATTGTCCCTTTGAATAAACTTTCTACCTGTATCTCTTTCTCTACCTCCTCTATAAGGTTAATACCTCTTAGATTTGCCTTTTTGAAGTTATTTTCTAGATCTTGTAGGCATGCTTCATTCTTTTTTCTTTAGTCTCTTCTGACTGTGTATTTTTAAATAGTATGTCTTCAAGCTCACTAATTCTTTCTGCTGCTTGATCAGTTCTTATCTTGAGAGACCCTGATGCCAATTGCATTTTTCAGCTCCAGAATTTCTTCTTGATTCTTTTAAATTATTTCAATCTCTTTGTTAAATTTATATTATAGAATTCTGAAATCCTACTCTGTGTTACCTTGAATTTCATTGATCTTCCTTAAAAACAGCTATTTTGAATTCTCTGTCTGAAAGGTAACATATCTCTGTTTATATGGGATTAGTACCTGGTGACTTAATTGTTTGATGAGGTCATGTTTTCCTGATTGGTCTTGATGCTTGTGGATGTCTGGGCATTGAAGAGTTAGATATTTATTTTAGTCTTTTCATTCTGGGCTTGTTTGTACCTGTCCTTCTTTGGAAGACTTTCCATGTATTTGAAGACACTTGGATATTGTGATCTAAGCCATAACTGCATTGGGGGCACCCCAAGCCCAGTAATGCTGTGGTTCTTACAGACTCATGGAGGTACCACCTTGGAGGTCTTGGATAAGATCTGGAGTAATTCTCTGGATTACCAGGCAGATACTCTTGTTGTTATCTTACTTTCTCCCAAACAAATAGTCTCTATCTCTCTTTGTTGAGCCACCTAGAATAGGGGGTGGGGTGAAATAAACACCCCTGTGGTCACCATGAATGGTACTGAACTGGGTTAGATATGAGGCCAGCACAGCACTGGGTTTCCCCCAAGGCCTGCTGTTACTACAACCTGGCTACAGCCTATGTGCTCTCAAGGCCCTAGCACTCTACAATCAGCAGGTGGCAAAGATAGTCAGGCTTCTGTCTTTCCCTTTAGCGTAGTAAGTTCCAGCAGGCTTTAGGCAGATTCAGAGATGCCATCCAGGAGCCAGGACCTGGAGTCCGGAACCTTTGGAATTTACCTAGTGCTCTATTCTACTATGGCTAAGCTGGCACTCAAACCATGAGACAAAGTCCTTCTCACTCTTTCTTCCACAGTTAAAGAAACCTCTCTCCATGGCCACCACCACCACAGGCCGATGGGAAGAACTTCCAGGCTACCACCGATGTTCTCTTAAAGTCCAAAGGCTCTTCAGTAAGCTTATGTTGATCGTTGCCAGCCCTGAGACTCAACCTCCAGGAAAGTGTGTTTTCCTTGGGCCAGGGCAGGTCCAGAAATGCTCTCTAAGAGCCAAGGCATGGAAACAGGGACTCCGAACACTGGCTTGGTGCTTTACCCGACTCCCACTGTGACTGAGCTGGTGCCTAATTTTTGGTTCTTATTAAGGTGCTTTGTTTTTTTTTCTAGAGAGTTGTTAAATTTGCTGTTCCTGTGGGGAGGATGATTGGTGGAGGCCTCTATTTTGCCATCTTGCTCCAACCCCAGCTGTAGAGTATTCTGAATTTGTCTGTTGTCTTTCTTTTCCCTGTGAGTTTTATACCTTCATATGTCTTTGTTGTTATTGTTGTTGTTGGTACACATACGTGTCCACTTCTTTCAGACTGAAGGATTTCCTCATTTCTTGTAAGAGAAGTCCAGTGTTGATTAATTCCTTCAGCTTTTGTTTGTCTGGAAAAATCCTTACCTTCCTTCATGTTAGAAGAATAGCTTTGCTGGTTACTATTCTTGTTTGGAAGTTTGAGTTTGTTTTCTTTTTTTCCTGCAGTATTTTGAATATAACATCCCTCTCTCTTGACCTGCAGGGTTTCTGCTGAGAAATCCACTAAAATTCACATTTTGACTCTGTCAAATGTGTTCTGTTTCTTCACTCTTGCTGGTTTCTGTATTCTTTCTTTGCCTTTGATTCTTGCTAATTTGATTATAATATGCCTTGAGGATTTCTTCTTTGGGTTTAATTTGATTAGTGACCTTTGGCCTTTCTGTACTCGGATGGTGTAATCTTTCTTTAGATTTGGGAAATTTTCAGCTGTTATTTCTTTGTATATGCTTTATGGGCCTTTTTCTCTCTCATCTCCTTTGGAAATCCTATTATGCAGAGGTTAGTTTACTTGATGGTATCCCATAATTCTCATAGGCTTTCTTTAGTTTTCTGTATCTTTTTTTTTTCTCCTCTGATTGACTAATTTTATATGTTTTGTCTTCAAGCTTGCTAATTCTTCATTCTGTTTGAGAAAATCATCTGTTGAAATTTTCTAATGAGTTTTTCAGTTCAATTATTAATTCTTTCTATGACTTAATTATTTCTATTTATTTGTCAAATATTTATTTTTGTTTCTGAATCATTTTCCAAATTTTATTTGGTTTCCTATCCATATTTTCTTGTGATTTCCCAAACTCCTTTTAGAGGATAATTCTGAATTTCCTGTCTGACATTTCATAGATCTTCAATTTTTTTGGATCCATTGTTGGAGCTTGGTCTCTTTTGGTGGTGTCATATTTCCTTGAATTTTAGCAATTCTTCCACCTTCACAATAATGTCTACTTAGTTAAGAAGACAAGCACCTCTTCTAGGTTTTGCAGGTGTTCTTTGGTGGTGGTAGACCTTTACTACTTAGTTTGGGAACTTAAATACTGGCCTGTTATTTCTTCCCATTCTGGAGAGGACTTATAGTCAGAACTGGAAGTAGCTCCCTGCCCTGCCATTGTTTCCCAGTCTGGAGAATACTTAAGTGCCCACTGGAACTTAATCCTGACATTTTAGTTGTTAGGGGCTAGGGGAAGGCTCCACACAAGCACCTGGAATTTGTTTAAAATCTAGCCCAGGGATTCAGGTTTCTCGAGTATTGTGTTCTCTGAAACACTATGGCTCCAGCCAGTTGCTTAAATGTGGTCTTCCTGATTATCAGAGCTCAGAGTAGCCACCAATATCTGCATGCTAGTCACTACAATCAGATCCCTGCTTTTTTGGTCCCCAGTCATCCCAGTGGTTCAGCCCTCCTGGCACTCCAAATACTTTCTGTGTGATAGAACCAGAGTGAGCTTCCCACAAAGACTCCCAGATTCATGGGGAGATTGAACATTCTCCTTCAATTCCCTCCTCTTACCAAAGAAACAATAGGTCTAGGGAAGTTCTCTGGGAGTGGCATTATGCTGGCTTGGGGCAGGGGAAAGTGCAGTGTGACATGACCATTTCTATTACTGATGATGGCTTCTCTCAATTCTGTGAGCTCAGGGAGTTGCTCTGCTTCTTTCCTGAGTTCTGCAGACTGTGAGGTGGTATTCTTGTCTTTGAATTGTTTCTTGTTGTATTTTTGCGGAGGGAGTGATGCTGGAGAATCTTCTGTTCATCATCTAGTTCACGTCCCTTCCCACCTCTTATTACCATTACATTGGTGATTAGGTTTCAAGGTATGAATTGACAGGGGACACAAACATTCAAATCATAGAAAATACTGACAATGATAAAAAGAGAGAAAATGCAAATCACCAACATCAAGGATGTAACAAGAGCTAACACTACATATCTTTTAGCCATTAAAAGAAAACTCTATGCATAACTTTATGCTTATACATTTTACAACAACTGGATTAATTTTTTGAAGATCACAAATCACCAAAACTCAATCAAGATGAAACAAATCAGCTGAGTAGCCTTATAACCATTAAATAAAGTAAACTTATAATTAAAAAGCTCCAGAAAGAGAGCTCTCTAGGCAAAGATGGTTTTCCTAGAGATTTTTAGCAAACACATAAATAAGAGTCAACACTAATTTTACACAATCTCTTCCTGAAAATAGAAAAGGCGGAAACATGTCCTAACTCCTTCCAAACTCATTTTATGAGAACAGTGTTACACTACTACCAAAACCAGACAATGATAATGCAAAAGAAGTCATCTGTAGACCAATATATCTCATAAACTTAGATGCAAAGAGCCTCAACAAAATATTAAAACAAATAAAATCCAACAATTCATAAAAAGAATCTATACAATGACCAAATGGGATTTATTGCAGGTATATAAAGCCGGTTCAATATTAAAAACCAGTCAGTGGAATCCACCATATCAACAGGCTAAATAAGAATAATCATGCCAATTGACACAGGAAATTATTTGAAAAAAATCCACATTCATGACAAATATTCTCAGTAAGTTAGAAATAGGGAGAAATTACCTTAACTTCATAAAAAGCATCTATAGGAAACCTATAGCTAACATCATACTTAATGGTGAAAGACTAATTGCTTTTCCCCTAAGATTAGAAACAAGGCAAGCATATCTATTCTCACCACTCTAATTCAGCGTAGCACTGAAAGATCTAGTCATTGAAACATGCAAGAAAAGAAATAAAGGGAATGCAGACTGGAAAAGAAGATAAGCTATTGATATTTGCAGACGACATGATTGTGTAGAGATCCCAAGGAATCTACCAGAAAACTCCTAAAACTAATAAACAAATTAAGCAAGGTTGCAAGATACAAAATCAACATAAAAGTCAATTGCATTTCATATACTCACAATGAGTGTGAGGAAACTAAAATTAAAAATACAATACACCACTTACAGTTGCTTAAAGAAAATACAGTTCTTAGGTATACACTTAACAAAACATATCCAGGGTCTGTATGCTTTACATTAGAAAATGCTGATAAGGCAAATCAAGTAAGACCTAAATAAATGGAGAGATATACCATGTTCTTTGATTGAAGGACTCAACATCAATCAACATCAATAAATTTACATGAGTAAAGATGTAAATTCTCCCTATATTGATCTATAAGCTTAATGCAAACCCTATAAAAATGTCAGCAAAGTTTATTGTAGACATAGACAAGCTTATACTAAAATTATGTGGAAGGTGCACACCCTAGAATAGGTAAAACAATCTTGACAAAGAATAAAGTGGGATGAATCACTCTGCCATACACTAAAGCTTACTATATAGCTACATTCATCAAGATAATGTGATATTGGTGAAGGGAGAGAGAAATATATAAATGAAACAGAATAGTTCACACAGAAATAGACCCATACAGATATGCTCAACTGATTTTTGGCGAAGATGCAAAAGCAATTCAATAGAGGAAGGAGAGCCTTTTCAAAAGCCTCGACATAAATCTCATATCTTACACAAAAATTAACTCAATATAGATCAATGGATTTAAATGTAAAATGTCAATCTATAAAACTTTTAGAAAAAACACTGGATAAAATCTTAGGATTTAAGGCTAGGCAAAAAGTTCTTAGACTTGACATCAAAATCACAACCAATAAGAGAAAACATTGATAAACTGGACTTCATCAAAATTAAAAACTTTTGCTGTGTGAAAGTCCACATGAACAGGATGGAAAGACAAGCTACAGACTGGGAGAAAATATTTCCAAGCCACATATGTGACAAACGACTAGTATTTAGAATATATAAAGAGCTCATAAAACTGAACAGTATAAATTCAAAAACTTCCAATTAGAAAATGATCAAAAGACTTGAAGAGACATTTCATTACAGAGGGCATACAGGTGGTTAATTAACACATAAAGATATTCCACATCAGCATCCATCAACGCAAATTAAAGCCAAGTTATCCAAATGATCTAAAATGCAAAATAACATATCACTCTGCATTTATTATAATGGCTAAAATAAAAAATAGAGACAACACTGAATGTTGATAAAGATGAGAAGAAACTGGATCACCTGCACATTACTGGTGGGAATTACTGTAAAATGGTACAACCACTCCCAAAAAGTGTTTGGCAGTTTTTTATAAAGCTAAAGATGTAATTAAAATATAAATATGTAGTCAATATGCAAACTAGCAATTGCACTCTTGGGATTTATCCCAGAGAAATGAAACTTATGTTTACAACAAAAATCTGTACAAGAATGTTCATAGTAGCTTCATTCATAAGAACCAAAAACTGGGATCAGCCTGAATGTGGTCCAACAGGTAAATAGTTAAACACATGGGGATGTATCCATGCCATGGAATACTACTCAGTAACAAAAATAAACCAACTTGATACACTCAACAACTTGGACAAATCTCCAGTGAAAAAAAGCTTTAAGTGCCCTGAACCACATGCCAATATAGGCCTCTATATGATGGACAGGAGTTGAAATGTAACTACCCCAGTTTCTTAGGTGGAATGCCTCTTAACTGTCCATTCATTCTACACCATTTCCTGGGGTTCAAAAAAGCCAATCACAAAAGATTACATATTGAAAAGTTCATTTATGTGATCTTCTTGAAATGACAATGTTATGGAAATAGTGACAGGTTAGTGGCTGCCAGGTTTAGGAACAGGGTGGTTGGTGGCATCAGGAAAGTGGTAACTGTGGTTATAGAAAGGCAAACAAAAGGGATGCTTTGGTGATGGAACTATTCTGGATCTTAATGTGGTGATAGATACAGGAACCTACATGTGATTACATTGTATAGAACTAAATACACATACACACACATACATGAATACAAGTAAAACTAGGGAAATCTGAATAGGATTGATGGATTCTGGTTTTGATATTTTGCTATAGTTTTGTAAAATTTTACTATTGGGAGAAACTAGGTGAAGGGTATGAGATTTATTTCTATTATTTCTTAAAACCATAGTGAATCTATAATTATTGCAATAAAACTTTCAATTAAATAATCATATTTTTATTATATTTTCAGTTCTAGGATACATGTGCAGAACGTGCAGGTTTGTTACATAGGTATACACGTGTCATGGTGGTTTGGTGCACCCATCAACCCGTCATCTACATTAGATATTTCTCCTAATGCTATGCCTCCTCTATCCCCCGACCCCCCAAACAGGGCCCAGTGTGTGATGTTCCCCGTCCTGTGTCCATGTGTTCTCATTGTTCAACTCCCACTTAGGAGTGAGAACATGTGATGTTTGTAATTAACCATAGTTTTGTGTGACTACTTCTGGGCTTTCTATTCTAGTCCATTGATCTATGTGTCTATCCTTTTGACAGTATTACCTTGATTACTGTAGCTTTGTGGTAAGTTGTGAAATCTTGAGGATTTTCTTATATTTCAATTGTTATTGCCTATTTGCTCTTTTGGCTAAACTTTAAAATAATTGTGTCAATTTACAAAGACAGGAATTTTGAATGAAATTGTGTTAAAACTTTAAATAAATTTGGTAAGGAATGCAATCTCTAAATAATGTTCTCTTTCAGCTATATGGTATATTACTCCATTTTTTCTCCAAATATTTTCTCTTTTTTGATAAATTTTCAGTCTTATGCACAGAGACTCTGCATTTTCTTGTTAGAATTGTGCCTTTTAGATTTTATAATATTTGATGCTATTATTGATTTAATCTTTTAACTTTAATAGTATTTTCTGGTAAGCATGCAAGTGATTTATTTCTGCGTATTTATCTTTATCCTGATATTTTATGGAACTCTTGAATTCTAAAAGGTTTTCAGTTGATTTTTTGGGGTCGTTAAGTATGTATTTGCAGATAATAGTTACTTCTTACCTTTCTGAAAGTTTTCCCTGTTATTTTGCTATTATTATGCTATTACAAAGACCAAAACTTTCATAAAACTGGAGCATAAGGCCACTAGAAACTCCAGGAGATGGTGTAGACAGCTCAGAGGTATTCTACCTGAGGAATTGGTCCAACTCCTATTTGTCATAGAAGGACATATATCTAGCATGTGGTAGGGGTGAGGATGACTCCAGGGCACTTGAAGTTTTTTCTAAAGGTGAACAAAGCAGTCTGTGAAGACTCGAGAAATTTCTTGGGCAAAGAAATTCAGGTGCTGGCAGTTAGAAATTCAGCACTAAGAGGCTTTGAAGGAATCATAGGTGGTACACCAGCAGCATGTACTTGAGGAGTCTTCTCTCCTCACTTCCTTACACTCTTCTCTCCCCTCACAAGTTCACACTGCCCACCACTGCACACATACACACACTTATCCAGAAGTTGTGATTAGGTACCATAAAAAGAAGAGAAAAATATGATTCTCTGGAATTTGAAAGCATTTGACTCTTGTCTGAGTTTCCAAAACACAGAAATCACTGCCATTCTCACTGATGATGAATCAGTCCTAGGCAAAATGTCCTCCCATGAAGTGAAACATTTTATCTGAGCAAAACATACAAACAAAAAATAATGATTCCACAGGAAAAAGGTGGAATGATTCTCACAATGGTGAGAATGATTTGGAGCACAGCCATTCTCTACAGTGGTGATGTTGGGCCTCAGAGTGCTAGGCTGACCTGCTGGGCCTCCAGTTACCTGGATCTGGGAGTAGCAGCTTCAGGGACTGATTAATATCTTCTCTGAACCCTGGCTTCAGATACTGCTATATTTCTAATGCCCTTGAGACACAATAGGATGAAAATGAGAATTGCTTAGATTTCTTCCCTTCCAACTCTTTTAGATTCTTACTCTATAATGATCATTAAAATAAAAAAAAAGCTTCCTGTTATTCAAATTGATAACGTTTCTACAGTAGGTGTTGTTGATCTCCTATCTCTCAAATTCTGATGTCCTTATCAATGTACTTCCTAATCATAACATTCATTTAAATAATCTCCTGTCTTTGTTATGATTCCTCTCATCTGCAATCTTTATCAGTGTGTCCTTTAACTCAGAATCCACTTAATAAAATGTGTAATGTCATACTAACTTGGAAAGGTTTCACTGTAACATATGGTGATAAAGAAGGAGGCTCAAAGAAGAGAATATTAAAGAAGTAAAATGATTGCTATTACATCAGCCATCACTTAGAATTATATTCATCATCATCGCTATTGTAATTTTAAACTAGTATTTACTGAACATGATGTGAATGGAATGATATTAGGCATATGAATACAGTCTAGGACTTAGAGCTACAGGAATTTGCTAATACATATAAACCACAAAAAGGTGACAATAAGATATGAAACCTCAAATAATAAAGTACCTCTTCAAATACTTGTGATTTTCTCAGGTGATATGTTTTAATTTCTTGCTTTTAATTTTTTGTGTATTTATTGTAGGTTTTCTAATTTGAGATTACCGTGAGGCTTGCCAATAATAGCTCATTTTAACTGATGATAACCCTGATTGCAGAAACAAACAAGCAAAGAGAAAACTCTACACTTAACTTCATTCCCTTTGTTTTAACATTTTGTTGTTTCCATTTATATCTTACTATACTATGTCTTGAAAAGTTGCTGTAATTATTATTTTTGATAGGCTCATCTTTTAGTCTTTATACTCAAGATATGAGTAGTTTATATGCCACAATTATAGTGTTATAATATTTTGTGGGTATTTTGTGTGTGTGTTCGTACCGTTTCTAGTGAGTGAGTTTTGTGCCTTTAGGTGACTTCTTATTGCCCATCAAAGTCCTTTTCTTTCAGATTGAAGAACTCCCTTTAGCATTTCTTGTAGGACAGCCCTAGTGCTGATGAAATCCCTCAGCTTTTGCTTGTCTGAGAAAGTCTTTATTTCTTCTTCATGTTTGAAGAATATTTTCACTGAATATACTATTTTAGGATGAAAGCTTTTCTCCTTCAGCACTTTAAATATGTCATGCCACTCTCTCCTGGCCTGCAAGATTTCCACTAAAAAATTTGCTGTCAGACGTATTGGAGCTCCTGCATGTTTGAAGGGTATTTCCACCAGATATACTATTCTAGGGTAACAGTTTATTTTCCTTTAGCACTTTAAATACATCATGCCACTCTCTTCTGGCCTGTAAGGTTGCCACTGAGAAGACAGCTGCCAGCCGTATTGGAGCTCTATTTTATGTTATTCATTTATTTTCTGTTGCTGCTCTTAGAATCCTTTATTGTTGACCTTTGGAAGTTCAATTATTAAATACCTGGAGGTAGTCTTCCTTGGGTTAAATGTGCTTGGTGTTATATAACCTTCTTGTACTTGTATATTGTTATCTTTCTCTAGGTTTGGGAAGTTCTCTTTTGTTATCCCTTTGAATAAACTTTCTACCCCTATCTCTTTCTCTACCTGCTCTTTAAGGCCAATAACTCTTAGATTTGCCTTTTTGAGGCTGTTTTCTAGATCTTGTAGGCATGTTTCACTCTTTTCTATTCTTTTTTTCTTGTGTCTCCTCTGACTGTATTTTCAAATAGCCTGTCTTCAAGCTCTCTAATTCTTTCTTCTGCTTGATCAATAATTTTGTTCAGAGATCCTGATGCAGTCTTCAGTAGGCAAATTGAATTTTTCAGCTCCAGAATTTCTGCTTGATTCTTTTTAATTATTTCAAATCTCTTCATTAAATTTATCTGATAAGATTCTGAATTTGTTTTGTCTGTGTTCTCTTGATTTTCATTGAGCTTCCTCAACACAGCTATTTTGAATTCGCTGTCTGAAAGGTCGCATATCTCTGTCACTCTGGCATTAGTCTCTGGTACCTTATTTAGTTTATTTAGTGAGGGCTTCCTGGTTAGTCTTAATGTTTGTGGATGTTTGTTGTCTGGGCATTGAAGAGTTAGGTGTTTATTTTGGTCTTTTCAGTCTGGGCTTGTTTGTACCCATTCTTCCTTGGAAGACTTTCCAGGTATTAGAAGGTGCTTGGGTGTTGTGATCTAAGCCAACTTTGCAAGCTCAGTGATGCTGTGGTTCTTGCAGACTCATGGAGGTACCGCCTTGGTGGTCTTGGATAAGATCTGGAATAATTCTCCAGATTACCAGCTAGATACTCTTGTTGTTCTCTTACTTTTTCCCAAACAAATGGATTCTCTCTCTGTGGTAAGCCTCCTGGACCTAGGGTGGAGTGACCCAAGCACCCTTGTGGCCATCACCACTGGGACTGCACTGGGTTAGACCTCAAACCAGCACAGCACTAGGTCTTGCCCAAGGCCCATGGTAACCACTGCCTGGCTACTGCTGATGTTCTCTCCAGGCCCAAGGGCTGTACAATCCACAGGTGGCAAAGCTAGCCAGGTTTGTGTTCTTTCCTTCAGGATGGTGAGCTTCCCTTGGGCCAAGGGGGAGTCCAGAAATGCCATCTGGAAGCCAGGGCCTGGAGTTAAGGAACTTAGGACTCTACTTGGTGCTCTATTCCACTCCACTGTGGCTGAAGTGGCATGTAAGCTTCAAGACAAGGTCCTTCCCAGTCTTCCCTCTCCTTTCCTCAAGCAGAAGGATTTTCTCCCTGTGGCTACTACCACCCCCTCCATGCCCATGGAAAGTACTGCCTGGCTACCATCAATGTTCATTCAGGTCCCAAGGGCTCCTCAGTCAGCCTGTGGTGAATGCCACCAGGTCTGGGTCTCTCTCTTCTGGGTATTGGGCTCCTCTCTAGCGCAGGGAAGGTCCAGAAATACTGTCCAGGAGCCAAGCCCTGGAATCGGAGACCCCAGGAGTCTGCTTGGTGCTCTACCCAACTGTAGCCAAGCTGGTACACAAGCTGCAAGACAGAGTCCCTTTTACTCTTCCCTCTTTTTTCCTCAAACAAAAGGCATCTCACCCAGTGGCCACCATAGCTGGGAATGTGCTGGGTCACCCTTGATGCCAGCAAGGCTCTGGGTCTCACCCAAGGCCCACAGTGAATACTGCCCAGCTACCACTGATGTTTCCTCAGGGCCCAAGGGCTCTTTATTTAGCAAGTGATGAATTCTGCCAGAACTGGGTCCTTCCCTTCAAGGCAGCAGGTTCCCTTCTGGCCCATGGTGTATCTAAAAATGTTGTCAAGGAGCTAGGGCTTGGAATGGGGACCTCGGGAATCTGCCTGGTGCCCTGTCCTACTGTGGCTGAGCTGGTATCCAAGTTGCAAGAGAAAGTCCCCTTTACTCTTTCCTCTTCTCTCCTCAAATGGAAGAGAAGAGTCTCTCGCAGAGCTGTTGGGGATTGGGGTAGGTGTAATGCAAACACTCTCTTGGTGGTCCAGCTGGTATCTCAGCAGGTCATCTGTACCCTAAGTCCACTGGCTATGAGTCCAGCACAGTACCAGGACTTGCTCAGGAATTGCAGGCCTTGTAGGTTGGACTGTGTTTCAAGTTTATTCAGAGGCCAAGAGCACTATAGTCCATGGTGGTGAGGTTTGCCAGAACTCAGGTTCCAGTTACTGGGATGGATGATTCTCCTCTGGCTAGGGCTGGTCTAAATGTTCCCTTCGTGAGCTGTGGCTGAGTTTTGCCCCATGTTGCTTTCTGCTGTGACAGAGCAGCACTGAGTTCCAATGCGAAGTCCCACAATCACTACACTCTCCTTTCCACAAGTGCACGGGTTTTCTTCCCATGCCTCAAGGCTACTGCCAGGGGATGGTAGACGAGTGATGTAGGCAATTCAATCATGTCTTTCCTACCTTCTTTAGTGACTCTTTCCTTAATATTAAAACCAGGCATTGTCATCACTCACCTGATATTTGGTTCTTGTGAAGGTGTTTTTTTGTGGTGATAGTTTTTTGTGGTGATAGTTCTTCAATTTGGTGTTCCTGCAGGGGGGACAATCACTGCAAGGTTCTGTTCTTGTTCCACCTTTTTCCTCTTCAAATACTTTTCAATAAGGTCAGATGTACTTTGCTTTCCAACTTAAAACACTTAAGAATAAAAACTAAGCCAAAAGCACACTATTTGTATAAGTAATAATGGATGGCCAAGATGTGAGACCTGGTGATGCAATGTTGATTAGCAATTGCAGAGATTACTACTGCTGTTGTCCTCTGAAACTAGAACATTGAATGTATTGCAGAGAAAACAAAGCCTGCAGTCTATTTACCTTTCTTTCTCTTTCAAACCCTTTATAGCTAACACAACACATGCCTCAAAGGTTTGATGTAAATACTGTTTACCTCAGGTAGAAGCTGAAGATTGAATTCATACCTTTGTATAAATTAAGCAAAATTAGATTATACAATTGTTATTTTATTTTGACTTTCTTTTCTGAGCTTCTATCTTTACCTTATTTATAGTCACCCATCTATATAAAGTAAGTTGAATATAGATGGCATATTAATGCATATACCTGTACAGAGATGATGTAACTCAAGAAAAGTCATCATTTTAAATTTAAATTAAATTTCTACTGGTGGAGTTTACAACTGGTATTAACATTTAGGAGTGTATAGCAAATAAAGATTTGTTTTAAACCAATGGCCTCTTTGGAAAAAAATTACTTTTAGAATTCAGCAAGTGTTACAGAAATCATACAAAGGAATGGGAATTGAATTATAAAATGATGAGAACAATTTTTATATAGATTTCTTTTCATTTCATTTCTATGGTGGTTGTGGAATTTGTTATAAGTTAAGAGTCTAGTGAAGGATAAGAAATTGTGTAATTGGCTAGCACTGGAATGTTTTTTAAAAATCTAGCCCTGAATGACAGCTAGAGGGAGAGAGGATGATAGGTAAGAAAGAAGAGAAAACATTCATGTACTTGTTCCAAAGGAGCAAAACCAGCATTTATGTAAGGCAAAAATGAAAGTAGAACACAATAACCCATTCAAGAGCTCTTAGTCATGGAGTGAAGAGGAAATAGATAAGCACAGTTGTTTGGAGTGTTGTACAAACATGCTCCTTAAGAAGAGGGTCTTTATCTGAAAAAGAGCAGAAGTGCCAAAAATGATCCTGAAAACCTACAAACCTACTTCTTTGAGAATAGAAAGGCAAGGAAACTTCTAGAAAGATTTTCATCTGAAACAGTTTAATTACTTTATTGATGAAATAAATTTGTCCTCTAGAAAATTATTTTTGATCCCAAATCAAAAAGATATCTGTCACAATTTCTGATTTGATCTTACTTCCTAGGTGATATGAAATGACTTTAAAACATCAAGGACTATGTAGGCTACTGTAACTCAAGGAAAATCAGGACAGGGGCATGACCAGAAAATAATTCAGGAAACAACAATTAACATGTGTTATTGTATGCCTGCTACCAGGCCCAAGAAGCTTTCTAAGATTTAGTGATGAGGTAATGACTTTAGATCTAAATCCTTGCTGGCCATAGTCAAATATAGCTCTATTTCATGATTTTTTAGTATATCAACATTTGTACAACATGTCTTTTGTTCTACAGTTAGCAAACTGGACGGTTTTTTTTTTTTTTTTTAACCTTGTTGGACTTTCCAACCTAAGCAAAAGAACTATATAGCTTGCAAATTCAACTCTAGGAATTGATGGAGACTATTAAAATCTACTTCTATCACCTAAAATTTTTGCAATCTGGTTCTTATTGTCATTATACGGACTTTTTTCATTTAAAAATCAATAGTGTTTCATTTCTTAATCATTTTGAGATCAATATTAAATAACCAAAGTAGCTCTTAAAAAGGCAATTTAGCAATAAATTTTCACCTAAACTAGAATTGGAGCAAATTGATTATATTCAAGTCTCAGCAGTCTTCCCCACTATATTTTATGACATTAAACCATCGCTATTTAACACTACATAGTGTGACAGGACAAGGTAACAAATGTCTCCTACAGCTTTTATAAAAGCCAAAAATGGATGGTTTTGTAGTAAATACACACTTGAGAAACTTACTGCTGTAAATTGCAGAAAGGCTAAATTATTTGGGAGAAGATTAACCCTGTCAATAATTCACTCTGCTACTATAGGCAGCAGTAAAGTTTCTATGGAACCAGTTAATAGCATTGACAGTCATTGTGCTGTTGAGAGTAACAAAATAGAAATAACACAGCATGATATTCTTCCACTGTGAGACAAAGTGGTAAATAAAACTGTATAGGTATAAGGTATGTTAATCACTTCAAGAAGGCTAAGAATGTATCGATAATTCTATATCTTGTTGGTTCGCATAGTATTTGGTTTCTAGATTTTCAGAAGCCCCACTGAATGTATATATTCTATTTTATGGCATTTATCATAATTATAATTTAAAAGGGGGTTATCTAATTGGCGATATATTGTCTGTCTCTTCTAATAGAATCTAAATTCCGAAAGAACATGAAACTATGATCCATGTATGCTCTTTTTACTAATATGTCCTTGGTGCCTAGTACTGTGTCTAATATAGAAAAAACATTCTATACTATTTGTTGAAAAAAATACAAGAATTGAGTAGATGAGTCATTGTTTAGTACAAACATACAATTTGAACAATTCACAAATAATCTGCAAAAAATACATTTAACACATTCAGCAAAATGATAGACTCATCACAAGTCTCATTCCTCAGTTGAGTTTTTACAGTTGGTCTCTCAAGCCTCACTGCAGTCAAAAGATACATCCTGTAATCACCTCAGCTGCTGAAGCATCTTGACCCTTTAGACAATAAAGAGAAGCAACATACACTTCACCCAGAAATATGAGCTGAGAAAGATTTCCCCCTTGGTTTCAAGGTTGTGAATGGGGACATGGAGGGATTAACTCACTCAGGCACATTCAAGAACCACTACCACTATCTTAATTTGCTCCTCCCCCTACCCAAAATAGACATCAAGATAAGGACCTGGGTGCATGTATTTTGTTTAGGAGGTGATCCACAGCCACATGAGTGATAAAGAGTGGGAAGCAAGACAGTGAGGAGAAAAGCCAATAGAGGGTGCATTAAAGAACAGGTTATTGCAGTGGGCAGCTGAAGCAATCCTGATGGGAACTGTATTAGTCAGGGTTCTCCAGAGAAATAGAATCTATATATATGTACCCTTATGTGTGTGTGTATGTGTGTGCATGCGCGTGCGTGTGTGTGTGTATATACAGAGAGAGAGAGGAGGCAGAGAGATATTTATTATAGTAATTAGCTTATGAAATGATGGAGACTGAGAAGTTTCACTATTTGCAAGCCGAAGGAAGGACTAGGAAAGCTGACAGTATAACTCCCATCACTAGTCCCAAGGCCTGAGAACCAGGAACTCCTATGTCTGACGGCATGAGAAAATAGAAGATGGGAGTCCCAGCTCAAGAAGAGAGAGCATGTTAGCATTTTTGTTCTATTCAGGCCCTCAAGGGATTAGATGATGCCTGCCCAAATTGATGAGGTGGTCTTCTTTACTCAGTCTACTGATGCAAATGCTAATCCCTTCTAGGAACACTCTCATAGATATATGCAGAAATAATGTTTTACAGCTATCTGGGTATCCCTTAGCCCAGTCAAGTTGACATACAAAATCATGAGAACCATCGTGAGAACCCTCAGGGAAACTACATGAAATACACTCCAGAATCTTCCTAGAGAGTGATGGGGAGACTAAGGCATTTATCTACCAACTCTGATTCCCTATTGTTTGAGGGTTGTCCTGAGGGGTGTTAACTTTCTACAACTTCCACTTGCATCCATGTACACTTAAGCAGGCTCCTGTGGTGCCAGAGAAAGCTCTCAAGCAGAGAAGCAGAGTCACAGGTGCTTGAGGTAGGGTTCATGCACAGAAACAGCTGCAGGTGAACTCAGAGGTGGGTCAAAGGACTATACAGGATTACAATAGTGTCTGCTCAACCATTTTATTATGTTTTGTGCTTTTGTACTTACAAAGCCCTTCTTCATATAGTTATAATCGAATTCTCACAACTACTCTACTCTGCACTGTTGATATTATTCCTAATATTCCTCATTCATTTCATACTTAAAGAAGTTGACATTTTAGGGAAGTGAAGTTCCCTTCTTTAGGCAATAAACAGCTGATCTAAGTCTCAATCTCACTCTTCTGACTTCAAAACCCATACACTTTGCCCCTTGTTACATCACCTCAGGAAAGATAAGTTGGTTGGCTTCTAAATAAACAGTGATACCAGTCAGTGCATGATGTGCTGATGTTATAATTTATTTTCATGGCAGTTTCTGTCTCTTGTAGCAAAGGTGGAGGATGGTGACCCATATTTCAGGTTGAGGCTAAAAACAAGGTCCATCAGAAGAGGCAACTACAAAGGCTCTGCTCCAGCTAAAAAGAATTGTTCGATAGAGCACACCAGAGTGGTTCGTCCAGTAAGGCACAAGGAAATCATTGAACTTTTCTAATAGAAAATAAATGACTTCTTTGGGGGGGGACTTTCATTTGAGGAGAAATAAAGTATCATTAACCAATCTGTTCAATAACACCAAAGAAATGCTAGCAGATAGTCATGTTCCCTAGAAACAAATATATATTTAGAGTCATTTCTTAATCATCTGTAAACTTCCACAAGATAAGTATAAGAGGGCTGTACTGTGTTTGGTTATGTCTACCTTTTATTTCCAGGAAACTGAATTTATTTTTGATTCAGATCAGACTAATACTTTAGTCTGTACATTATATCTAACTGCTAATATTTGCCTAAGATATATGTAGGTATATGTCATTGATTTTGGAATGCTTGCAGAAATTCATATGCCACATGGGTAAAATTTGTGCAAGATGTTGACACTATTTTTCATAGGTGACACATTTCCCTAAAAACACATTGCAACACTGAGGTAAACTATTTTGTTTCTTCAACAGTGTAACATAGACACTGGGACCCTTTCCTCTAAGGTCCTTTCAAGATTAACAGTTAACAGTTGTAGTACCAAACAAAGTATGTCAATACTAGGAAACTTTAAGAAAATCTTTTTAGCTTCACCAGCCCTGTCTTTGACTTCTGTGGTTACACACGGGTAGTCTAATCTTTCATGCAGAAGTCTTGACTATATTGTCTTATTCTTCATAAAATAGTGTAGTAAGCTAGAGAACACTGGAATCCTGAGTATCCTAGGACAGTCTTCCTTTCTACATCAGCTGCTCTCCTTGCTTCTCCCTCTTTTCCTTGTTAGCACATCAAGCAGATGATAGGCCAAAGCAGCAAAATAAATACAAAGAAAGAAAATGTCATTGTACTTTGTGTTGGATTATTTTGCTTTTTATGATGTCTTATATATTAAATGAATTCACACTTTGATACTTCCCTATCAGAAATTAGACAAAGAAATCCTCAGGGAGACTGGACAATCACAATTTTTTTCTTTCTATCAGAAAAAGTCAGTAACTAATAATAGGCAATCTTGGTAGAACTTTGATTTTGTCCATTTTCCTATGATTTGCACTTATGTGTATATATGTGTATATTTGAAAACAACTACTAGCATCTTTTGCTCATAGCAATGTTGATAAAAATACATTAAGATTCTCATGTGCTCTTCCGGTTCTAGGCGCTTCGGGAGCCGCGGCTAAAGGTGCAGACATGGCCAAGTCCAAGAACCACACCACACACAACCAGTCCCGAAAATGGCACAGAAATGGTATCAAGAAACCCTGATCACAAAGATACGAATCTCTTAAGGGGGTGGACCCCAAGTTCCTGAGGAACATGCGCTTTGCCAAGAAGCACAACAAGAAGGGCCTAAAGAAGATGCAGGCCAACAATGCCAAGGCCATGAGTGCACGTGCCGAGGCTGTCAAGGCCCTCGTAAAGCCCAAGGAGGTTAAGCCCAAGATCCCAAAGGGTGTCAGCCGCAAGCTTGATCGACTTGCCTACATTGCCCACCCCAAGCTTGGGAAGCGTGCTCGTGCTCGCATTGCCAAGGGGCTCCGGCTGTGCTGGCCAAAGGCCAAGGCCAAGGCCAAGGATCAAACCAAGGCCCAGGCTGCAGCTCCAGCTTCAATTCCAGCTCAGGCTCCCAAAGGTGCCCAGGCCACTACAAAGGCTACAGAGTAGGTATCTCTGTCTGCCAACATGAGGACAGAAGGACTGGTGCGACCCCCTACCCCCGCCTCCGGGCTGCCATCTGCATGGGGCTGGGGTCCTCCTGTGCTATTTGTACAAATAAACCTGAGGCAGGAAAAAAAAAAAAAAGATTCTCATGTGGTTGACGCTAGCATTTACATCCAATGTGAGATGAGAAAGGAGGTGCCAGCTAAGGAGGTGTGAAAGAAGTATTTCATTATTTTTCAAGGTCAAAGATATCACACATCATATTTATGTTAAAAAATTATGGCTCGCTTCTTCACTTCCATCCATTTCAATGTTATTTGCTATTTACTCTCTGGTGTATCCACTGTCCTATAATATTTTCTCATTCAGAATAAAATTTCTGTTTTTGTTTGGCTTTCTTTTATCTTCTTAAACTGTTTATTGATGTACAATATACATACAAATAGTGCACAAATCATAATGCATATCTATTTTTTTTTTTTTTTTGCCAGTTTGTTTGTTTTGAGATGGAGTCTCACTCTATCACCCAGGTGGGAGTGCAGTGGCACAATCTTGGCTCACTGCAACTTCTGCCTTCCGGATTCAAATGATTCTCCTGCCTCAGCCTCCTGCATAGCTGGGACTACAGGCGCGCACCACCATGCCTGGCTAATTTTTTTGTATTTTTAGTAGAGATGGGGTTTCACCATATTGGCCAGGCTGGTCTCAAACTCCTGACCTCATGATCTGCCCGCCTCAGCTTCCCAAGGTGCTGAGATTACAGGCATGAGTCACTGTGCCCGGCCACATCTAAGGTTTTTAAAAACTGAACATACCTTTGTAACCTGCACAAGATAAAGAAATTGAACATCATTAGAACTCCCAGGGCCTCCAAGGGACGTGGAACTGTCTCTTCTAGTCACAACCCTCTCCACAAAGGTACCCTGTATACTAACTTCTAACCACATGTGTTAGTTTTGTCTCCTTTTTAATTTTATATAAGTGGACTAATACAGTATGTACTCTTTTGTGCCTGGCTTATGTCCCTCAACAATTTGTGAAAATAATCTATATTTTTGTATGCAGTTGCAAATTATTCATTCTCATTGCTGCATACTATTCTATTGTTCAAATATATCATGGCTTATTTACTAGTTTACTGTTGAAGGACATTTGGGTAGTTTTCTGATTGAGGATATTACAAATAGCATTATCATATCCTTGCATATGTCTTTTGGTGAATATATGTATACATTTCTCTTGTGCATCTACCCGTGAGTGGAATTGCTGGGTCTTAGGGTGTGCATACATTCCTTTAATTAGATACTGCCAAATGGTTTTCCAAAGCAGTTGTATTAATTTGCACTGCTGCCAGAATTTTTTTTTTTTTTTTTGCTGTCTTTTGCTATTGATCAGTCAAAAGCATGAACAATTTTTCCAAATTATTGTGATGAGTGGGCTATTTGTGGGTAGGAGAAAGTAGAGGAGGGAATAAAAGGAGAAGGCTTCCATTATTTCCCCTACAAGGATGTAAGCTTAAGAACCGACGGAATGAGGGGCTAGAAATCTAAGTATAGAAGAGAAAGCAGAGTCAAGGGAGAGAACTTTTGCCAAAAGAAGAGTTGAATCCCTAAGAAGCTTGGACAGAGGAGGGGTTTTGAGAACAGCATGGCATTTGAAAAAATCAAAGGTATATTCTGGTTTAGCCATATCATGTATTCTGGGGAATGTGGAAAACTATTATAAAGGAGCTGTATCTGTGAGTTTTTATGGCATTTGGTTGCTATACAGAAAAATAAGATTCCAAAAAGAGATCAAGATGTTCTCTCCACATTGGCTTGGAGCACCATGGGTTTTGGCTACACTTCAGAGTCTCAAGATCTTCGTAGTCATGGCACCAGATGTCACTTATCACTGTCACTTATCACTCTTCAGGTCGTGGCAGGATATGCCAGTCCTGAACAGAAACAACCACCTCTAGGTACCAGGATAGCCATAAGAGACCCTCCTCAACCAAGCAGATAGTGAAAAGGGAGTTCAAGTCTGAGGGGAAGAAAACATCAGACACCCCACTACAGAATAGCTTAGTTTCTATGTTGACATGCCAGATACGCTTTTAAAAGGTCAAATCTTGCCTTCTGTGTCAGGCTTTGTTTTATTTTACTCATTATTGTATCTATAATTAATTCATTTTATTCAACAAAGTGCCCTTTTAATACTAACAATGCGCCAGGCATGGTGCAAATCACTGAGGGTAAAATAATAAATTCCACAGATTTGATATCTTTTTCCGTGGAACTTATAGTTTATTAGGATTCTGTGTAGTAATATTGACTGAAAATTGTGTTTAGATATATAGTATCCCGGCATCCTGGATGGCCTGACTATATTGAGTATTCAACCAATAATAAAGTTCTAGGTTGGATGTTTGTTTGGTGAATGTGAATCAGGGCCAGAAAATGAATGTGAAAAATAGAACCAGCTGTGAATTAGTTCCCCTTGTAACAGATATTTATTTGTGAGGACATGGTCCAGTGAGTGTCCTGAAATTAGCACATGTGGCTCTTGGGGCAATACTGTTTAATCTCGCTTGTTAATGTCCTTAGTTGTAAAGTGGCATCATTGTCTTCTGTAATTTACCTTATAAGGTTACTTTGGGCATCAACCAACATAATTTAACTCAAAGCATTTTTTTTTTTTTTTTTTTTTTGAGACAGAGTCTTGCTCTGTCACCCAGGCTGGAGTGCAGTGGCCGGATCTCAGCTCACTGCAAGCTCTGCCTCCCGGGTTCACGCCATTCTCCTGCCTCAGCCTCCCGAGTAGCTGGGACTACAGGCGCCCGCCACCTCGCCCGGCTATTTTTTTGTATTTTTTAGTAGAGACGGGGTTTCACCGTGTTAGCCAGGATGGTCTCGATCTCCTGACCTCGTGATCCGCCCATCTCGGCCTCCCAAAGTGCTGGGATTACAGGCTTGAGCCACCGCACCCGGCCTAACTCAAAGCATTTTAACAGTCAGTTTGGTGCAATGGAAGATATCATTGCCATGATGACAAACATTACTTAATGTAAAGTGATAAGTGTAACATCCTCTATATTCACAACTAATTCACCAATGTGGAAAACAGAGACTTTTTACTCTTACGTTTTCTACATTATTAAACCTCATGAGAATTACACAAGGTTGATAGTTGACAAAACGTTTGAGTCTCCAGAATTTCCTACCTCTACTTCATTTTACAGATGTGGAAATTTAAGTTTAGATAGGTTCAGCCATCCATTAGGGGTATCACAGTCAAACAAATGAGATGACTGAAACTCATTAGAAGTGTCAAGCACAATAGTCATAGGCTAGTAGCTTGAAGATAGCAGCAAAACCTGTATGACTATGTTAACTTCAGATAATGAGTAAGCAAATCACTTGAGAGACACAGGCAGAATTCCAAAGGTGTGTTGACTATGGAGTAATTAGTAACCTATAAGATATGTTAAGGATGGAATAAATGCAATATATAATGGGGAAAAAAACAAGTGTCTGCTGAGAGAGAGAAAGGAATAGAAGGACCAAGTCATAATCATTATACATAGCTGACAGCTATGTCATTTCCTAAACTGATCATCCATTGGGAAGTACAGTTCCATACAGGCCCCACATGTGCTCTACCTAGAAATGCAAATAAAACGCATGACTATTTAGCAAGTTTACTGGCAAGCTATAGCTATGGCCAGGTAGGTGCACTTGTCCACGCATCTCTGCAATAGCACAATTTTGTGCCATTAGCCTGGGGCCCCTTCTGTCTCTGCTTCTTCTTGTTTGGACCTCAGTTCTGGTCTTACAAGCACACCATCAGTAGGAAAGGCTGATAAGCAGAGAGAGACAAGACCATTGCTGACCCCAGGATTCAACCAGTGTGATTCTTCTACCCACTTGTGTGTGTGAACCTACTCCGCCTCTTGCCCCTTGCTCCTCACTGTGTGTTTTCAATTGTTTCAATAAATTGTGTGATTCGCATATTTTAATTTGGTCCATAAGTCTTTCTGTTTTATGGTCTCTGACAGAGCATGCATGCTACTTAGAGGTCACTGTTGCATCAAGGTAGTATCTCACATAACAATTTCCAAATGACTTCCATTCTATTAAAAACATGGACCAAATTATATCAACGATGGAAAGTGGGCAACTCAGTCAAACTGCCATCAGGAAAACCTGTGACCAGAAAGCTATGATAATAACAAGGTATGAAAGCCTTGAACTCAAGTCTCAGAAGCCTCCTTGCAATAGAACTGAATAAGAATTCCATGAATTCAACCAGGATTTCTTTCCAAAATGCTTATTTTCAGATTGTAAAACCACCAATGACATGGTCGAGTGCTTCAGTAAACAAAATAATAATGCACATTTATGTTCACAGAACACTAACTTTAACAGATTTTAGGATATCTGCCATGTTTTCCCTTCCATTTTTGTGAAGTTGAAGATAAAATATTTAATGAAAGTGGAATTTCGAGTAAAAAAGTAATGCACACTGATGAAGAAAGGAAAGAATATGAACCCAGAGCTATTCATAATGTTCTTACTATTACATTACAAATAGTAAGCTATTTGTAATGAGCTTACTCAACAATATGAAAGATTATAGGTTCATTGACAGAAAAAATGAAAATGAAACTAATAGTCTCTGCATTTATCTGATCTCAATATTTTCTTATCTGATTTTCTAATTAGGATTTAATAGCTTATAAAATTTTAGATTCTTTTAAAGAATTCTTTACAATGAAAATGTTCAAACTTATTGAAAATAGCATAATGATCACATATCCAAACTCTAGAGTTAACAATTTTTAATATTTTGTCATATTTTTATCACCTATTTTTCACTAAAACATTTCAAAATAAATTATAGACTTCTTGACATTTCATTTCAAAATGATTCACTTTACAGTTCTAAAGAAGACATACTCCTACATAACCATAATATCATTATCAATATCACCCTTTTAAAAAGTAACTATTTCCCAATATCATCTAACACTTGGTCCATATTCATGTTTTTCTGACTATTCCCAAAATGTCTTCTAAAGTTGTTTAAACAAGGATTACACATTCTATTTATTTGTGAGATCTCTAGATACTTTTAATCTACCATAGCTGTCATAGACTCTTTTTCCATGACACTGACGTGTTAAAAAATACCAGGTCAGTTATCCTTAAAACATCCCACCTTCTGTAAGTACTGATGGTTCCCAACTTACAATGGTTGGACTTTTTTTTGACTTTACAATGGTGTGAAAGCAATACACGTTCAGTAGAAACCGTACTTGCAGTTTTGAATTTTGGTCTTTTCCTGGGCTAGGGATATGCTATGGTATGTGCAATACTCTCTTGCCGTGCTGGGCAGCAGCAGTAAGACATTCTGTTTTTCACATTCAATACAGTATTCAATAAATTACCTGAGACATTCAACACTTTATTATAAAACAGGCTTTGTGATAGATGAATTTACCCAACTGTAGGCTAATGTAAGTGTTCTCAGCATGTTTAAGGTAAGCTATGAAGTTCAGTAGGTTAGGTGTATTAAATGCATTTTCAGTTTACAGTGGGTTTATTGGCACATAACTCCATCATAAGTCTAGGAGCATCTGTATCTGTTTCATCATGGTGATTTGAGTAATTTGTTCTTCTATCTTCTGTATTTCCTGAAAACTAGAAATAAGATCTATAGGTCTGTTAAATATTTTGCTGTAAGATTTCCATAGGTGTGCTACATACTTTTTATCATATCACATCAGGAGGCATAAAGATCTGGTTCCCAAAGTTAATTGTTGATAGTTGAAACATTCATTTTATTTGCTTTTGTCTCAGGCTGAAGAAAATGTTCATTGGTGACATAATCATTATTTTGATAATGATCAAGTTGTTTTTATCATTAACTGAACTAACCAGATAGTGGATATTAACCATATCATATAATCATATGTGCCATATATTGGCCTCTATTTTGGAAAAAATACACTTTTAACATGGTCTCATAAAAAGAAACCTTTATTAATTCCAATAAAATATAATTATCAGGGAAATAATTAGACACCGAAGTTTCACAGAAATAAGTTCCTTCTGCAATGTGGTAAGCATACTCCTTAAAAGGCATGGTTTTCCTTTCTAACTGTCTGGATCAGTCTTTTTATATTAACCTTATATAAAGGTTTTTTTTTTTTGTTTTTTTTTTTTGTTTTTTTTTTTGTAGTTAAGGACTTTTAAAAAATCTCGTCTAAATTGCCTTTTCTTGACTGCCAAAGTTACTTAATAGAGGTACTGGGAAGAGTTTTTTCATTTATTACTTTTGGCATTTTATTGAAAAAAAATGTCTTTTATCAACAAATGTGTTTGCTATGCTAGCAAGACAGAACTCAGAAGAAATATTGTTCTTCCCTCTGCTCATAGTCCCTAGTTTATTCTGGCCCTCTGAATTAGTTTCTGATTTTTCTGGATTACATACAAACTCTCTGCCTCATTTCAGTTAGAGGTCAAAATTTTAAATACATATCATGACTTTGGAATGACAATGCATAGTGGAAAAAAGCTTGCCAGCCCATTGCCCCCTCTTCCTCTAGAAATCACTTTCACACACTCACACAACCTCCCTCCCATAGCTATTTGATCCTCTTACAGTGAACTAATTAGCTAGAAGTTGCTGAGCTAAAGTCAAAACAATGCAAAGCCAAAGACACAAGGAAATGAGACATTTGAAGCAGAAAAAGCTGGTTTTCAGAAAAGAGAGAGCTGCAGAGTCACCAAGAGCCCATAAGAGCCCTGAGACAGAACTAATTCAGTTTTTCAGGGATAGAGAAAACAATCCCACTTTCCTAGTGTCAGAAAAGAGTCATTCTCTCACAGATTTTCAGTTCCTTGTACCAGTTCTCATGAGATCTGGCAGTTTTTTTTTTTTTTTTCCGATTTAATATTCCTATATATAGTATTTACAATGTTTCATCACCCTAGGTTGATTTGACTAATGGCAAGTTGCTTTCTGTTGCTTTCAACCACAGAGGCTTGCAATGTAATATGAACAGATATCACCTCTTGGTTTTCTAATCTAAAAAATGATGACAAATGAAGACCACCATCTTCCTCTTTGCATCACTTCCTTTATTAAACCTGAAACCTTTTAGCTACGGATAAGTTGTATCTTCAGAATCTTTCTTCTTTCAATATCAGGAATTGCTGTGCTTCTCCATAGCATGTGGCTTAGTTTTATTTTGTGGTTTGCATGAGTTGAGAAGCTGATTGCTATGGTTTAGATATTTGACTCCTCCAAAGCTCGTGTTGAAATTTGATCCCCCAGTGTGGCGGTGTTTGGAGGTGGAGCCTAGTGGAAGATATCTGGGACATGGAGATGCAACCCTCATACACGGCTTAGTGTCAGTCTCTAGGTAGTAAGTTCTGGGTTCTTGGGGAAATGGATTAGTTCCCACGAGAGTGAGTTGTTAAAGAGAACCTGGAGTCTCCCCCATCTCTCTTGCTTCCTCTTTTTCCATGTGATCTCTGCACCTGCAGCTCCCCCTTCACTTTCTGCCAGGAGTGGAAACAGCCTGAGGCCCTCACCAGATGCAGATGTCACTGTTGTGCTTTTTTGTACAGCTCACAGAACTGTAAGCCATAATCTTTTCTTTATAAATTACTCAGCCTCAGCTATTCCTTTATAGCAGCACTAAACCAAATAACACAGAGATCAAGATTGACTTTTCATTTTTATGACTAGAAAACTTAAAATTAAATTTGAAACCCATATAGAACAATGGTTTAGGAGTTTGTAATGTGTAGTTTTTTACTAAGCTCATTTTTTGATTTATTTTCCAAAATTATCTGTTCTTTCTTTTCTTCCTCTCTCCGTCACCTATGCCCATATTATGCAATGTTGTCTTATTTTATAAACCTTTTAAATAAATGAATTCATATCCTACCCAATAGTTTAGCAAACAGCTGTATGCATCAAATATGGTCCATAAACATTTGTTGAATTTTCTTTCACTGAAAGCCACAAATAATCTTCTGAATGCAATAAGCAGGGACTACCTAACAGAAAACCTTTTTGGACCTTAAGTAAAATGTCCTGCCTAAAATATATGTGGTCATTAACCATATCTACATATCTATCTATCTATCTATCTATCTATCTATCTATCTATCTATCTATTATATATCTAATCCCTATCATGTGGATAACATTTTCAAAGTATATGATAATATTCAGGGCTGGGCATGGTGGCTCACGCCTGTAATCCCAGCCAAGGCAAGTGGATCACCTGAGGTCAGGAGTTTGGGACCAGCCTGACCAACATGGTGAAACCCCATGTCTATTAAAAATACAAAATTAGTCGAGCATAGTGGCGCATTCCTGTAGTACCAGCTACTTGGGAGGATGAGGCAGGAGAATTGCTTGAACCTGGGAGGCAAAGGTTGCAGTGAGCTGAGATCGTGCCATTGCCTGGGCAACAGGAGTGAAACTCCGTCTCAAAAAAAAAAAGTATATGATAATATTCAATGTATTAACTTAGATAAAATTGCACATTTTAAACAGTATTATATGCAAATATAATGCTTTATATTTTCTGCTTCCATTTTATTAAACACTCTTATTCAAACCTTTTTTATGCATCTTCAACATCACTCACTATTATTAATGTTCCTATTAGTAGACACTTTAAAAAAATATTTTATATTATGAAAGTTTTTCAACATACTCAAAAGAGAAGTTTATAATCTTTCATAAACCTATTGCCTGGCTTCAACAATTTTCAACATATGGCCAATTTCATCTAAATCTCTACCCATTTACCTTCTAATAGTTCCCTATTGGATTGTTTTGAAGTAGACATCATATTATTTCATCCTAAAATACTTCAGAATGTATCCTATTTGATAAGAATCTACATTTTGTAACAAAAGTATAATATATTAATTCCTAAAAAGGTTAATTATAACATTTAATGTCATTAAAATTACTAGTTGATGTTTAAAAAATCCATGATTTTTTAAAAATGCAATTGCTTTGTTCAAATCAAGATCCAAATAAAAGCCATAGATTACATTTAGTCAATGTGTCTTTTGAGTACCTTTTAGTCCTTAGGTTTTTGACTCTTTTCTATTTTTACTTGCAATTTATTTATTTATTTTTATTTTTGAGACTGAGTTTTGTTCTCGTCTCCCAGGCTGGAGTGCAATGGTGCAATCTAGGCTCACTGCAACCTCCACCTCCCAGGTTCAAGTGATTCTCATGCCTCAGCCTCCCGAATAGCTGGGATTACAGGCATGTGCCACCGTGTCCGGCTAATTTTTGTATTTTTAGTAGAGATGCGGTTTCGCCATGTCCACCAGGCTGGCTCAAACTCCTGACCTCAGGTGATCCGCCCACTTTGGCCTCCCAAAGTGCTGGGATTACAGGCGTGAACCACTGTGCTCAGCTGCAATTTATTTATTGAAGAAACTATTTTCTAATTGAATGGACAATTATAATATTGGTATTTATATTCTGAAACCAATAGTAGGATAAAAGAAATTAGTAATTATATTAAAATTGCTAGAAACCAAGATTTTCAGTGAAAGTAAAAGAAAATACAAATAAAAATCAAATACATTAAATAAAAACCCTATGAATCCAAATTTGAATTAAATATTCTCATGATATATTTTTCTCTTAAAAATATGAGGTCAGACCACATGAAACTGCTGATACTTCGTCATTTTTGATTTATAGAAAAGGCAGTTTCATATGGTTCAAAACGATGTGGTTCATATGGTTGTTTTCTAGCTCTGTACAAAAAGGCATGTAAATGAAGTCTAATATAATATCAACAAGTGTTTCTACCACTGAAATTGTGGTCTCTACATATCATTTCCCATTACAAAGAAAAAGGGTTATTTGGAAAAATTGCTAATTCTATATCTGGGGCATGAATTGTGTCAGATAAGCTTGGAATATGTTGTCATACCATAAAGCAAGGACATTGGCACAGGATATTGGCACTGTGTATGCACTTATACTGAGATGCATACAGATACCATAAAGTAGGGACATTGGCACAGGATATTGGGATTGGGTTAGTAGGACTTAGGGATCAATTTGATGTATTTGATGATTGTTGCACACAAAGTAAGTCAAGAGCATTTCCTATTTACATTTTCAAAGCTATGGAAGGTTGGGGGATTTTACTTGAACTAATTAGTCAATAATAGCTTCAGTCGGTGATTTTCTCTTTCTCATTCTCCAGTAGATTTACCTTCCTTTAGAGGATTAGTGAGCAACATTTTATTGATAAACTTTCTTTCAGAACATTTAACACTTAACTCTAGGGAAGGTCAATGGGTAATAGAAGGTCGTAATTTACATTTCTGGTCAATGTAGGAACATGTCTATATAAGTGTGGGCAACATTTAACTATATAAAGAGATAAAGATCCTTTACTTTGGAAAAAACTAGAACAAAATTAGATAAGGATCTTTATTACTAATGACATCCAAATGCCCCCAGGGCACAGGGAAACTATTTGTGATTCTTGTGATTACTATAAGGGGAGTTTAATAGAGTCTTCTGAGATACTATTACGTCTTTCAATGGAAACTGAATAATTGTTTGATTCTAATAAAGCTGACTCCAAATAAAAATGTAAATTAAAATATTAGAAATGTGTGTAGATGCTCCTACCACACTGGATTTCTAGGCTTTGTATATCTGAGACCTAAATGAAATGAAAAACAGTAGGAAAAAATCCTGAATTTCTCCTAGGCCACTTATGTGAGCAGATAAATGCAGAGAAATGGATAAAGTTATCTGAAGTCTTTATCTAGTCTTGCCAGCTGGTCTTTTCTACATTGGATGTGGACAAAGTCTCTGGACATGAGAATAAATAAGCAATGGAGGCCTTTTCAATGCATAATGCTTTCTATCAGGGAAAGTGAAAAATGCCCAGCTGAGAGATGGGGATAGAACTAGGCTAACCAGAGAGTAAACGTCTTTGTTTGGCAGGACTATAAACTGACAATGCTTTGCTTTTTTCCTTCCTCAATAAACCTCTGATCATTTTAGAATTTTCCCTATCTCTTACTTTCCACACAGTCGACTTCCTGCCAATCTTACCTGTTAAGTATTTCTCTTATATCATTTTCTCCATTGCTACTCTCACTATTTAAAAAGTCCTTATCACTCATTTGGCCTATCTCTATAGCCTTCTGATCCCATTTTTTTTTTTTCATTCCAATCCATCTCTACCTTATCCCCTTTTCTTCTTGAAAAACGTATCTGATCACATGATTCCCTTGTTCCAATGCTAAATGAGTAAGCTTCAATTATTCAAATTTGGCATTAACAGTTCTTTCCACAATTTTAATTCCTAACTTACCCTGCTTAGAGCCATCGTTTTTACTAGGTCTTGTCCTTGGGCCTGCCTGTACCAGTTTTAGAAAGAATCCTACTAGATTAGAGTGAATCTCTACCCTGTGTATCTGATTATCCTCAGTATCTGCTCAAGTTTATCATCCTCAACCTTTGATGTATAAATCCTTGACCTGCCATCAGCAAGAATCCTGTGAAATTAGTTTAGCAAGGATTCCCCTACCCTGATGTCTCTGTTAATAGTTTTTCATCTATTGACTTCCTCATTCTTCTCATTGGCTATAATTTCCCAGATATCTTTGCTGTATCTGCTGAACCAAAATGCTTAGAACCAGAAATGTTTCAAATTTCAGATTTTTGCAGACTTTGGAATATTTGAATATATATAATGAAATATCTTGGGGATGGGACCCCGAGTCTAAACATGAAATTAATTTATGTTTCATATATACCTTACATACACAGCCTGAGGTAATTTTATATAATATTTTAATTTTATACATAAAGAAAAGTTTTGACTATGTTTTGACTGCAACCCATAACATGAGGTCAGTTGTGTGATTTTCTACTTGTGGCATTCTGTTGGAATTCAGAAAGTTTTGGATTTCAAAGCATTTCTGATTTTGAATTTTTTGATTGGTACGCTCAACGGGTATTTGAAATTGAACCCAATCTCTCCCCTATTGTAATAGTCTTGCCATCTATCACAATAGCCCTGAATAAATTCTTCCTTACTATTTTAACAAGTGTCAGGATAATTTTTTCTTTAACAAGACCAACTGTGCAATTTGAAAAGATTATTATTAACACCATCAACATGAATCCAAGCAGCACCCACAGACGGGGCACAACTCTCTCTCTCTCCTCTCTCTCTCTCTCTCTCTCTGAGAAATGGAGTGACTATGGCTATTGATATCCTGTTAGAAAGAATACATGGCCAGAGCTAGCCCCAGAACTGAAGCATCTTCCATAGAGAGTAGATCTCAATCCTAGCCACTTCAGAATTATTTGTGTAACCAATTAAAACTGGTTGTATGACTAATATGATATTTTTGTAAACCCAAAGCATCGGGCTAAGGCCAATAGAAAATCTGATCTCAGTCATGTGATCTGGAATTTATAAAGTCCAGAAAATGTGATTAAAGAGCCATTTATCAATTTTTGTCTGAGCCTCAGCCTCTCTACATCCCCTCTCCTTTGGGAAGCTCAAGCTCTATTCCACTAGAGGCCTAACAGTCCCAGCAAAGTCCTGGCCAAGGAGTTTCTTTCTGGGCCACGTAAAACACAGACATTAGCTGTTTTCTTTTCTGGAGATGGAGCTTAGAAGAACCTAGGTTTTAAAACACAGTATTGACTCTTCTTGCCAGAGTGGGGCATGGAAATAAAAAGTATTCTCCTATCTTTCCTATCTCCTACTGCAGCAAGAATAAGGCAGACTTTGAAATCTCCACAGATGACCCTGCTACACTGGTTTATAATAATTTTCAATTCTCCTCACCATCCTCTGAAATCTGCTTTATCCCCAGCCCCTTCTGACCATAACAGTGAGTCCCGACGTCTTTAGCTGAGTTACTCTTTGTAGTAGAAAATAAGGGGACCTAAAGTCCTATATTTCCTTGTCCAGGGCTCTAATTACATCATCCTTTCTCTCTGGACAGGCACTGTCTCACAAGAATCTCCCTTGGGGGCCATTGTCAAGCACAGAAAAGAATCCAGGAGTGTTAGGGGAGTTATATTTCCAGCCTTTACTGAGGTGCAGGCAGAAGTGCATGCTATTGGTAAGTTTCAGTGATGGGTTTCCCTTGGGAAATCCTTAGTGACTGAGGGTCAAGCTTTATCATCCCAGGGGCAACTAGTGCCTGGACCCAATGAAGGCAAAAACCATTTCACTTTTTCACCCTAACTGTTCTCCCCTAGGGCAAAATAGAAAGTTAAGTTAAAATACTGGACAATAGTTAGGTTTAAAAGTCCCCAGAAGTGTTTTAACGAAGGGTTTTCTGCATGCTTGTTCAGAAAAACGACATTGCATGAAGAATCTGCATTTTGAATCTGTAAAACCAAAATAAGAGTAACAATGTCTGGGTAATAAAGTTGAATGGCAGCATCATACTCACATGCAGTCTATGACATCCGATGCTAATACCAATTTGATGACTCCCTGCTTCAGAACAACTCTGTCACTTTTTGAAACTCAAAGGGACTTTAAATAAATTTTACAAATGATAAACCGAGGTTTAGAGAAGTTAAACTACTTTTGTTGTAATCCTTGTGTATCTAGGAACTAAATTGTCTTCCCTTTCTACTTCAAAAATTACTTTTCCAGAAAAACTTGAAAAGAATGAAACATACTTGCTTTTATTGCTGCCCCCTGCTAGCAAGTCATTTTTACACTCTGCAAGATTTAGGTTTCACATTACCATTACCAACTGAGAGACGAATATCAAAATCTATACCTGTATATGACATAGTCATATCCAGCCACTATAAAGAGCTCCTGCAAGTTAATATTAAAAAGATAACAATCCCATTAAAAATGGGCAAAAGACTCAAGCAGATATATTATAAAAGGACATATAAGAATGGCCAATAAGCACCTAAAAAGGTGTTTAACAATGTCAATCTTCAGGGAAAATGAAAATTAAAGTCACAAAAAGATACTACTTCATCCCCTCTAGAATGTCCGAAATAAAAAAGGCAGATAAATCAAGTGTTTTGGGAGTATGTGAAGCAACCAAAACTCTCAAACATTGTTGGTGGAACTGCAAATGACTGAACTAAGTTTTCTTTTCTTTTTTTTTTTTTTTTTGTCTAGAAACATATTTTATTTGGGTAACAGGTCCCAAAACAGGTCAGTTAATAAAATAGATTCTAAAGAATATGGCTCTATGCACAGCCCTCCCTCCCCAAAAATAACACTGGGGGTAGGCATTGCCCTTCCCCCTTGGGCTCCTCGGGTGTATTTAAAAAAATGTTTTGGCAGCTCAGTGTTTATCATCTGGGCATGGGACACCATGTCCATGTCCCCATATTCCTAGGGTACAGTAGCAGTAGGTGGCTGCAGCAACCTTCCTCCTACCCCAGCCCAGAAAATATTTCTGCCCCACCCCAGGATCCAGGACCAAAATAAAGAGCAAGCAGGACCCCTTCACTGAGGTGCTGGGTAGGGCTCAGTGCCACATAACTGTGCTTTGAGAAAGAGGAAGGGGATTTGTTTGGCACTTTAAAAATAGAGGAGTAAGCAGGACTGGAGAGGCCAGAGAAGATACCAAAATTGGCAGGGAGAGACCATTTGGCACTAGTCCCCTGGGAGACGGGAAGAGGGAGATAGATATGAGGGCAGGCGCTAAGAAAAGTAGGAGGGGTCCACTCCAAGTGGCAGGGTGCTGAAATGGGCTAGGACCAACAGGACACTGACTCTAGGTTTATGACCTCTACATAGCTGTCCCACAGCAGCTGGGTGCCCACCTCCAGCCTCCCATGTGAGCCTGTCCTTATGTATAGTGTCCAACTTCTGCTTCTAGCAGTCAAGTGTCTTCCCCAATCCTAATGTCCCCTGATCATGTCTCTAGCAACTTGACCATCTCTTGTTTCTTGGGACTGGGGCCAGCCTCCCGTCTGCCCACTTCCCTCTCATTAGTCAGATAGCCCCAAAGGCTCTATCTTTAGCTCCCAGAGAATTTTTTGGTCCTCAGTACTTCCCTTCCCCATTCCTTCCTATTCCCCACAACTGGGGGAGGGAAGGGAGAACAGGGGCACCTGATCATCAATCTCCCCTGCCCCTCTCTTGAAACACCCTAGATTTGGATGAAGAGCAGGCCAGTGAGTAGGGCAAAGTCTGCTAGGAGCAGGATGACCTTGAGGATCCTTTGTTCAGAACTGGCCAGCTCCTGGGGCAGGATTTCCAGAAAGGTGATATAGAGAAAGGTGCCAGCCACCATGCCCTCTAGCACAGACTGAGCCAGCTGGTGCAGAGGTCCTGCCGACTCAGCCAGAGCTGCACCCAGCCCGATGCCTAGAGGTGTCATGCATGAGAAGAGGATCCCACAGCCAGCCACCACCTGTGCCCTAAGGTGGCTCTGCAGCAGCCGCAGGGACAGGCTGACAGCCAGGATGCCCTTGTGGAGCAGCAAAGCCAGGCACAGCTCCATCGCCCGAGCCCGGTCTCGCTGTAGCCCCACCGCCAGTCCCTCAAACACAGAGTGGAGGGCCAGGGAGAATACCAGTACACAGGCACGCAAGGCTGAGGGGCTTGCTGGGGTTCCACTCGCCTGTGGAACCCCTGGCCCATTATGCCAATGCTGCGGCCCACCATTCACTGTTCCCAGCAGAGCCCTTGTTTCCTCAAGAGGTGACAGCCCTGACTGCTCCTTGTAAGCCAGTGTGATCTGCTCCATCACCAGGACCAGGAAGAAGCCCATGGCCAGGATGAACTCTTGCAGCGGGAACTGGAGCGTCACGTGCAAGGCTGCCAGGGCCTCATCTATGGCAGCCAAGTAGTCAGGCAGCAGGTCCAGGAGACAGGTGGCCAAAAATATGCCCCCCGCAAAACAGCTTACTGGGCTCAGCGCTTTCTGGCGGAAAGCTGAGGCTCCATGGTTAGCTCCTGGCTGGCGCAGCACACAGATGGGCACCAGGCTGCAGAGGAGGGTGAGCACCAGCAGCAGCACCAGGGCCCCCAACTTCACCTCCAGCCCCACAGGCACTGGAGGCTCTGAAGCTACCGCCTCTAGGTGCCACACCAGGAGCTCTGGCTCTCCCCAGGGCCCCATGGTGCTGCTGGTAGCTCCAGTGACTCTCAGACCTTGCGAGGGTCTCACTACATGGTCTCCTGAACTAAGTTTTCTAAAGTTCAAGCTATATCTACTATATGACCCAGAAATACTACTCTTAGGTATTTACCCAAAAGAAATTAGCGTGTGTGTGTGTGTGTGTGTGTATATATATATATATACACATACATATACATATACACAAAAAATATATTTATACTTGAATGCTCACCACAAATAGTTAAAGCAATATTGAGAAAAAACAAAAACAAAACAAACATCACACTACCTGACTTCAAAGTATACTGCAAAGCTGTAGTAGTCAAAACAACATGGTACTGGCATAAAAATGGGCACATAAATCCATAGACCAATGGAACAGGATAAAAAGCCCAGAAATAAACTCAGACATTTATGGTCAATTGATTTTTTGACAAAGGTACCAAGAACAAACAACAGGGAAAGATAATCTCTTAAATAAGTGGTTTTTGGAAAACTGAATATTCTCACACAGAAGAATAAACTTAGTCCCTTCTCTCATACCACATACAAAAGTCTAATCAAAATGAATTTAAAACTTAAACATAAGACCTGAAACTATGAAATTAACAAGAAAGAACATAGGGGAAAAGTTCCATAGCATTGGACTGGACAATATTTTTTTAATATTGCCCCAAAATAGACAAATGGGATTACATCAAATTAAAAAGCTTCTGCATAGCCAATGAAAAAATCAACAGAGTGAAGAGAACACCCACAGAATGAGGGAAAATATTTACAAATCATACATCTTATTAGAGGTTAGTATCCAAAATACATAATGAATTCAAACAAATCAAATTTCCAAAAAAAAAAAAAAACACACACACACACACACACAAATAACCAGATTTAAAAATGTACAAAGGACCTGAACAGACATTACTCAAAAGAAGACATACAACTGTCCAACAGTTATATGAAAAAATGCTCAATATCACTAATCATCGGAGAAATGCAAATTAAAACCACAATGAGATATCACCTCACACCTGCTAGAATGGCTATTATCAAAAAGATGAAAAATATATGTTGCCTAGGATGTGGAGTAAAGGGAACTCTTGCACACTGTTGGCGGAAACATAAATTAATACAACTATTATGGAAAACAATATGGAGGTTCTTATCCTAAGAAATTAAAAATAGAACCACTATATGATCCCAAAAATTTCATTTCTGGGTATATATACAAAGAAAATGAAATCAGTATGTC
Organism: Macaca fascicularis; assembly: GCF_037993035.2. NCBI lineage: Eukaryota > Metazoa > Chordata > Mammalia > Primates > Cercopithecidae > Macaca > Macaca fascicularis. The sequence goes on along the minus strand of NC_088395.1, from coordinate 43,076,551 downwards.
AAAGAGATATATGCATTCCCATTTTTTTCATATGGAATCAACCTAAGTGTCCATCAACAGATGAATGTGTAAAGAAAATGTTATATATATACACACACACAATGCAATATTATTCAGCCTTAAAAATGAGAAAATTGTGTCATTTGTGACAACGTCGATGAACCTGGAAAACATGTTAAGTGAAGTAAGCCAGGCATGGAAAGACAAATACCACATGATCTCACCTGTATGTGGAATCTAAAAAACTTGAAGTCATTGAAGTAGAGAGTAGAAAGATGGTTACCAGGGGCTCTGGGGGAAGAAGGATTGAGGAGACATTGGTCAAAGGATACAAACTTTCATTTTGATAGGAGAAATAACTTCAAGAGATACATTGTACAACATGGTGACTATAGTTAATAACTATGTATTTCTGTATTTCAAAAACAATGTATTTTCAAAAATTGCTAAGATAGTAGATTTTAAGTGTCCTTACCACAAAAAAATGGTGAGGGTGTGAGGTAATGCAAGTATTATTTAGCTTGATTTAACCATTCCACAAGGTACACATATTTCAAAACATCATGTTGTACATGATAAATATATACAATTTCTATTTGTCAATTAAAAAAATAAATTGAGGAGAGGAAGATGGCAGATAGGAGACAGGGCTAATGTGTAGCTCCCACATGGACAGACAGAACAGTGTGGAGACTCACATCATGGTCTTTTGCACAAAGAACCACTGCAGGAATGTACCAGGAAAACTGAACAAATTCGCAGATCCTTTGAAAGAACCAGAATGCAACTGCAAATTCCTTGAAACAGACAAAAAGCTGAGTTCCCAAAGTGTGAGATGGGGAAAACCTACTGCCAAACACACATCCCTACCAGAGAATCTGAAAATCCGGATCACAGGAAAGATTTACCCTTACCTAGAGAAGAAATGGATTAAGGATTTGTGAGAAATATAACAGTAGAGGTATCAGCAGGAAGTACCTTGAAGGTACTCCCAGTCTTCAGCTCAAGCCCCCCAAAGCCATGCCTGACTATGTCTCACAGTAACCCTTGGGAAAATCAGTCAGTGAAATTCGGAGAGTTGATTCATGGTCGTGGGACAAAGGAAGCTCCCAACTGAAATTGGTAGTGGTTTTGGCTAGGCAAAAATTTTCTTGAGTGAAGTCTGTGGGATGAGCGGGAGCTACTATGGATACAGGTGAGTGAGGGAAGAAGCATAGGAGCTGCAGCCAACAGACTGGGCAGATGGGGAGGGACGAAGTCCAAAAGCCAAGCTTGCTTTTTCAGCAGGGTAGCTCAGGACCTGGAGCAAGGTCTACACAGTGGGGACAAGGGGAGCGAGAGCAGCCTCACCAACTGCATGGCAGTTGGGTGAGGCCTCTCTCTACCAGCTTTCCCCCACTTCTCTGGTGAACTATATGACACAGCAGATGCAGCCAAGATCCCCTCTAGAACATAATCCCATTGGCCTAAGAACCACTCCCCTATCCCCTACAGTGGCCACAGCAAGTACAGCCCAAGGAGAGGGTCTGAGCCCAGACCTGTCTAACCCTGACCACGCCTGATGGTATTTCCCTACCCACCCTGGTAGCCAAACACAAAACAAAGAAACTCCTGGGAGCTTTATGGCCCTGCCCATCACCTGAGAAACCAAAATAGTTACCCTGGTCATCTTAGGTCAATCCTAGAGCCTTATCATAGCTGGTGCTCTCCTGAATATTCCATCTTCTGGCTGGAGGCCAACCAACTCAGAACATTATAGCAACTCAAGACAGAACAACCCTGATCCCAGGAAGGAGGCGACAACACTTAAATTCCACTGTCTGCAATATCCTGGCTAACCAGAGGTCCTGAATATGTCCACATGACAACTTCACCAGTAGCATAATTAGCATTCAAGAAAGCCAGCACCCTAAACCTATCTACAGCAAAGGACTCTCAGAGTCAACTTCACTTCCCTGTCACCTCTACCAGAGCAGGTGGTGGTATCCATGGCTGGGAGACCTGAAGATGCATCACATCACAGGACTTTTTGCAGACATCCTCCAGCACCAGCCCAAAACCTGGTAGCCCTGATGGGTGGTTAGACCCAGAAGAGCAATAACTATCACTACAGTCTACCTCTCAGGAAGCCCCATCCATAGGCAAAGGCAGAGAGTACCACATCAAGGGATCACCATGTGGGACAAGAGAATCTGAACAACAGACATTGAGTTTCAGAACCCTCCACTGAATTAGTCTACACAAGTGAGAAGGAACCATAAAAGTAATTCTGGTAATATGACAAAACAGATTTCTATAGTACCCCCAAAAGATCACACTAGCTCCCCAAAGCAATGGATCCAAACCAAGAAGAAAGTTCTGAATTGCCAGATAAAGAATTAACAACCCCATCTCTACTAAAAATACAAAAAATTAGCCAGGCATGGTGGCGGGCACCTGTAGTCCCAGCTACTCGGGAGGCTGGGGCAGGAGAATGGCGTGAACCCGGGAGGTGGAGCTTGCAGTGAGCCGAGATTGTGCCACTGCACTCCAGCCTGGGTGACAGAGCGAGACTCTGTCTCAAAAAAAAAAAAAAAAGAATTAACAAGGTTGATTATCAAGCTACTCAGGAAGATACCAGAGAAAGGTTAAAAAAAAAAAAATGCAAAGAAATTGAAAAAACAACAGAGGATATAGATGAAAATTTCTCCAGCGAAATAGATATTATAAAGAAAAAAATAACCACAACCTCTGAAAATGAAAGACACCCAGAGATATACAAAATGCAGTGGAAAGTTTCAACAATAGACTAGAACAAGTAGAAGAAAGAATTTCAGAGCTCAAAGTTGAGGCTTTCCAATTAACCCAATCAGACAAAGACAAATAAAAAATAATTTCAAAAAATAAACAAAGCCTCCAAGTCGTTTGTGATTATGTTAAACAGCCAAACCTAAGAATAATTGATGTTCCTGAGGAAGAAGAGAAATTTAAAGTTTGGAAAACTTATTTGAAGGAATAATTGAGGAAAACTTCCCTGGCCTTGCTAGAGATCTAGACATCCAAATACAAACTCAAAGAACACCTGGGAAATTAATCACAAAAAGATCATCACCTAGGCACATAGTGATCAGGTTATCTAAAGTCAAGACAAAGGAAAGAATCTCTAGAGCTGTGAGACAAAAGCATCAGATAACCGTTAAAGGAAAACCTATCAGATTAACAGCAGACTTCTCAGCAGAAACCTTACAAGACGGAAGGGATTAGGGTCCCATCTTCAGCCTCCTGGAACAAAATAATTGTCAGCCAAGGATTTTGTATCCAGTAAAACTAAGCTTCATAAATGAAGGAGAGATAAAGTATTTTTTAGACAAATGCTGAGAGAATTCACCACTACTAAGCCAGCACTACAAGAAATGCTAAAAGGAGTTCTAAATCTTGAAACAAAACCTCAAAATCTATCAAAATAGAACATCCTTAAAGCATGAATCTCACAGGGCCTATAAAACAACAGCACAACAGAAACAAACAAACAAACAAACAAACAAACAAAACAACGTACTAAGGCAACACCTAACATGATAAAAAGAACAGTACCTCACATCTCAATACGAACATTGAAGCAAATGACCTAAATGGTCCACTTAAAAGATACAGAATGGAATAATGGATAAAAATCCATGAATCAAGTATCTTCTGTCTTCAAGACACTCACCTAACACCTAAGGATTCACATAAACTTAAGGAAATGGGATGGAAAGGACATGCCATGAAATGGCAACCAATAGTGAGCAGCAGTAGCTATTCTTATATCAAGCAAAATAGACTTTAAATCAAAAATGGTTAAAAAAAAGACAAAGAGGGTCATTATATAATGATAAAATGAATGGTCCAACAGTAAAATATCACAGCCCTAAATATATACACACCTAATGCTGGAGCTCCCAAATTTATGAAACAATTGCTGCTAGACCTAAGAAATGAGACAGATGGCAACACAATAATACTTGGGAACTTCAATACTCCACTGACAGCACTAGACAGGTGATCAAGACAGAAAGTCAATAAAGTAAAAATGGGCTTAAACTATACCCTAGAACAAATAGACTTAACAGATATTTACAGAACATTCTACCCAACGACTGCAGAATATACATTCTTTGCATCAACACATGGGACATTCTCCAAGACAGACCATATAATAGGCCACAAAGCAATTCTCAATATATTTAAGAAAACTGGAGTCCTATCTAGTATACCCTCAGATCACAATGGAATAAAACTGGAAATTAAGTCCAAAAGGAACCTTCAAAACTATACAAATACATGGAAATTAAATAATCTGCCTCTAAATGATCTTTGGGTCAACAATGAAATCAAGATGAAAATTTAAAAATTCTTTGAGCTGAACAATAGTAGTGACACAACTTATCAAAACCTATGGGGCACAGCAAAAATGGTGCTAAGAGGAAAGTTCATAGCATTAAATGCGTACATCACAAAGTCTAAAAGAGTGCAAATACACGATCTAATGTCACACCTCAAGGAACCAGAGAAACAAGAACAAACCAAACCCAAACCCAGTAGAAGAAAAGAAATAACCAAAATCAGAGGAAAACCAAATGAAATTGAAACAAGAATATCAATACAAAAGATAAATGAAACCAAAAGCTGGTTCTTTGAAAAGATAAATAAAATTGATAGACCACTAGCAAGATTAACAAAGAACAGAGAAGATCCAAATTCGCTCAATTAGAAATGAAATGGGAGATATTGCAATTGATACCACAGCAATACAACAGATTATTCAAGGCTACTATGAACACCTTTATGCTCACAAACTAGAGAATCTGGGAGATGGATAAATTCTTGGAAATATACAATCCTCTCAGATTAAATCAGTAAGAAATAGAAACTCTGAACAGACCAATAACAAGTCACAAGATTGAAGCAGTAATTTAAAAATTGCCAAAAAAAAGTCCAGGACTACATGGATTCACAGCTGAGTTATATCAGACATTCAAAGTAGAATCGGTACCAATCTTACTGAAACTATTCCCAAAGATAAAGAGGGAATCCTCCCTAAATCATTCTATGAAGCCTGTATCACCCTAATTCCAAAACCAGGAAAGGACATAACAAAAAAAATACCAATTTTCCAGATGAACATAGATGCAAAAACCCTCAACAAAATACTAACTAACTGAATCCAATAGCATATCAAAGAGATAATCCACCAAGATCAAGTTGGTTTCATATAAGGGATGCAGAGATGGTTTAATATATGCAAGTCAATGAATGTGATACATCACACAAACAGAATTAAAAACAAAATCATATGATCATCTCAATAGATGCTGAAAAAGCAGTCGACAAAATCCAGCCTCACTTTATGATTAAAGCCCTAAGCAAAATTGGCATAGAAGGGACATACCTCATGGTAATAAAAGTCATCTATGACAAACTCACAGCCAACATTGTATTGAACAGGAAAAGTGGAAAGCATTTCCCCTGAGAACTGGAACAAGATGAGGATGCCCACTTTCACCACTTTTATTCAACATAGTACTGGAAGTCCTCTCCAGGGCTGTCAGACAAGAGAAAGAAATAAAGAGCATCCAAATAAAAAAAGAGGAAGTCAAACTATCATTGTTTGGTGATGATATGATTATATACCTGGAAAACCCTAAAGAATAATCCAAAAAGCTTCTAGATCTGATAAATGAATTCAGTAAAGTTTCAGGGTACAAAATCAATGTACACAAATCAGCAGCACCGCTATACACCAATAGCGACCAAGCTGAGAATCAAATCAAGAATTCAACCCCTTTTACAACAGCTGTAAAAATTAATAAAATACTTAGGAATATACCAAACCAAGGAGGTAGAAGGCCTCTACAAGGAAAACTACAAAACACTGCTGAAATAAATCACAGATGACACACACACACACAAACGAAAACACATTCCATGCTCATGGATAGGTAGAATCAATATTGTGAAAATTACCATACTGCCAAAAAGCAATCTACAAATTCAATGCAATTCCCATTAAAATACCACCATCATTCTTCACAGAACTAGAAAAAGCAATCCTAAAATTCATATGGAACCAAAAAAGAGCCTGCATAGCCAAAGCAAGACTAAGCAAAAAGAACAAATCTGGAGGCATCACATTACTCGACTTCAAACTGTACTATAAGGCTATAGTTACCAAAACAGCACGGTACTGGTATAAAAATAGGCACATAGACCAATGGAACAGAATAAAGAACCCAGAAATAAAGCCAAATACTTACAGCTAACCGATCTCTGACAAAGCAAACAAAAACATGAAGTAGGGAAAGGACATCCTATTCAACAAATGGTGCTGGGATAATTGGCAAGCCATATGTAGAAGAAAGAAACTGGATCCTCATCTCTCACCTTATACAAAAAATCAACTCAAAATGAATCAAGTACTTAAATCTAAGGCCTAAAACCCTAAAAAATTCTAGAAGATAACATCAGTATCTAGACATCTTCTAGACATTGGCTTAGGCAGAGTTCATGACCAAGAACCCAAAAGCAAATGCAACAAAAACAAAAATAAATACGTGGGACCTAATTAAACTAAAAACTTCTGCACTCTGATTACAGCAGAGCAAACAGACAACCCACAGAGTGGGAGAAAATATTCACAAAGGACTAATATCCAGACTCAGGGAACTCAAAAAACTCTGCAAGAAAAAACAAATAATCCCATCAAAAAGTGGGCAAAGGATATTAATAAATTCTCAAAAGAAGATATACAAATGACCAACAAACATACTTAAAAATGCTCAACATCACTAATTAGCAGGGAAATGCAAATCAAAACCACAATGAGATACCACCTTACTCCTGCAAGTATGGCCATAATTTTAAAAAATCAAAAAATAATAGATGCTGGCATGGATGTGGTGAAAAGGGAACATTTTTACACTGCTGGTGGAAATGTATACTAGTACAAACACTATGGAAAACAGTAAAAAGATTTCTTAAAGAACTAAAAGTAGAACTTCTGTTTGATCCAGCGATCCCACTACTGGGTATCTACCCAGAGGAAAAGAAGTCATTATATGAAAAAGACACTTGTACATGCATGTTTATAGCAGCACAATTTGCAATTGCAAAAATATGGAACCAGGCTAAATGCCCATGACCAAGTGGCTAAAGAAAGTGTGGTACATATACACCATGGAATTCTACTCAACCGTATAAAGGAACGAAATAATGGCAAATACAGCAACCTGGATAGAGTTGGAGACTATTACTCTGAGTGAAGTAACTCAGGAATGGAAAACCAAATATCATATGTTCTCATTGATAAGTGGGAGCTAAGCTATGAGGACACACAGGCATATGAATGATATAATGGACTTTGGGGATTTGGGAGGAAGTAGGGGTAAAGGATAAAAGACTACACACTGGATACAGTGTACACTGCTCAGGTGATGGGCTCACCAAAATCTCAGTAATTACCACTAAATAATTTATCCATGTAACCAAAAACCACCTGTTTTCCAAAAACTATTGAAAGAAATAAAAATAAATACATTAACAAAAAAGAATATTCATAACACCTTTATTCTTAATAGCCAGCAATTAAAAGCAACCCAAATATCATTCAACAGAAGAATGGATAAAAACACTGTGGTATATTCACATGATGGAATATTTCTCAGCAACAAAAATGAATAAACTACTGATAAACACACAGTATGGATGGATCATAAACATGTTGAGCAAAATAATCCAGACACAAAAAAATGCACATTATATTACCATTTATATTATGTTCTAGAACAATTAAGATAATTAAACCCTTTGAACAATTAACCAAATGTTTAATTGAATTGTCTAATGTGTTTGATTAAATTACATTGAAATTGTTAAATTAATTAAACAATTAAAATAATTTCTATGGTAATAATCAGATCAATGGTTATCTTTTGCAAGAACTTTCTCAGGTGATAGAAATGTTCTATATCCAGTTTTGACTCTTAATTATACAGATGTATACAATTGTTAAAATTCTGCCAGGCATGGTGGCTCACACCTGTAATCCCAGCACTTTCGGAGGGAGAGGCAGGCGGATCACCTGAGGTCGGGAGTTCGAGACCAGCCTGACCAACATGGAGAAACCCTGTCTCTACTAAAAATACAAAATTAGCCAAGTGTGGTGGCACATGCCTGTAATCCCAGCTACTTGGGAGGCTGAGGCAGGAGAACTGCTTGAAACCTGGAGTTGGAGGTTGCAGTGAGCCGAGATTGCACCATTGCACTTCAGCCTGGGCAACAAGAGCGAGACTTTGTCTCAAAAACAAACAAAAATACATTGAATGCCAAATATCTGTGGGGTGTGTGTGTGTGTGTGTGTGTGTGTAGTTTAAAAATGATTGAATATAGCAAAGACATGGAATCAACCTAAATGCCTATCAATGGAAAAAAAGGAAGTGGTACATATATACTGTGGAATACTATGCAACCATAAAAAATAAGGAGATCATTTCCTTTGCAGGGACATGAATGGAGCTGGAGGCCATTATCCTTAGCAAACTAACACAGGAACAGAAAACCAAATACCACGTGTTCTCACTTATAAATGGGAGCTAAATGATGAGAATACATGGATGCGTAGAGGGGAACCACAGACAGTGGGGCCTCCTGGAGGGTGGAGGGTTGGGGGAGGGACAGGATCAGGAAAAATCACTAATTAGTACTAGGCTTAATACCTGGGTGACAAAATAATTTATACAACAAACCCCATGACACAATTTTACCTATATAACAAACCTGCACTTGTAGCCCTGAACTTAAAAGTTGTGTTTTTTTTTTGTACACAAAAAAACACAGCAAAAAAATTAAAACTGAAATTTTAACCATATTTATCTCTAAAAGTAATCTCATTACCTGTTAACATAGTATTTTAATTAAAACATATATGTATCTTCCCAAATGAAAGATAATTTAATCAGAAGAGTAGAATAGTTTTACATTTTTGGAAATCTCTCTAATGCCTGGCTTAATTAAAGACAGTTAAATTCTCTTAAAAAATGATCGAATAGAGCTATGTAAATCTTCAGAAGAACCTTTCAGTCATTTCAAAACACTAAATTCACCTTTATGAAGAAAACAGGGAAATCAGTTTATAGTTGAGTAATTTTCTGCTGCTAATCCCTGTGATTAACCTATTGGCTCTCTACATTTTATCTCCATATATACTTCTGGAATTTTAATGATTTTTCAGTAAAGACATGATTTATCATACAGATCAACAAACGTTTGTATATTTACTTATTTAAATGTTCAATAAGTAAAGAGTATTTTAGAATACTTATTTTTACACTGCCACTGTATCACTTGTATTAATTAGAAATGTTTTTGGCTTCAGGTAACAGATAACTTGACTAAAATGTTTTTAAGCAAACATATAATTTTGTTTATTTAATAAAAATCCCTGAAGTCGGTGGTCTCAGTGGTAGCCCAGCATTTTAATGATATCCTGAGGACCAAGCTCTTCCTATCTGAGAAGAGCTTCCTATTACTATGATGGCTTTCATCCCTAAACTTGCCACTTCTCTTGGAGATTTGCTACCTAAAGTAGATTTTCCTTCGCAAGGAAGGAGAAATAGTTTTTGAGTGGGTAGGCAAAAATAAATGTCTCAATTCTAATGCCCTATTTAAGAAAACCTAAGCCAGTCTTATCCACCCTATGCAAAAGAAAATGTCATAAACAGTGACCTAATTGTTGCTGCTTTAGCTCTAATTATAATTAGAGTGAGCATGATTACAGACATGCTTCTAACCCATGAAGGCTCCTTCCTAAAATTTCAGTCTAAATCACAATTTATATATTTCCTGTTTGTCTATCCTCTTCATCACGGTTTAAAAAAAAAAAAAATTCTTAGCTACACTTATGCACTTTGTCTTCTAGATAGCTTGATAATTAGCTTGCCTCATTTAGTTGTTTATAATTTTTGTAAGCATTTTGATTGAAATGACATTGCATTTACAAAGCAATTTTGGTGGAATTGAAAATTGCATATAGTTTTGTAAGTATTATGAGAAAGAGTTTCCTCTGTACATTGATGAATCTATCTGTAAGCAAGATCCTTGAAGAGGCTGATGTTGTAGGGGAGAAAGACAGTGAAGAGTGGCTCACATCCCACCTAAAATGATGGCTGGCAAATACCATGTAGCCACAACGTTTCGAGTAAGTGAAAATACTTACAAAGAATTACATTATAGTGCTTTGTAAAATTTAAGTTTCTTTGAGTCAGGGTCTTTCTCTGTCACCTTGGCTGAAGTGCAGTGGCGTGAAAAATAGCTCAATGTAAGCTTAAATTCCTAGACTCAAACATTTGTCCCACCTAGGCCTCCCAAAGCACTGGGATGACAGGCATGAACCACCACACCTGGAAGGTATTATAATACCAAGCAAAGGTATAAACAGAGAAGTGGGAGAAGAGCTGGTGTAGTGACTAAAACAAAACAAGAGGAATGAGATTCAGCCCTGAAGGAATATTATTTGGCACTAAAGGAACATTATTATGCTACAGGCACTGATATACTGCAATAAACTGTATTTGGACATCACAGAGAATTCCCATGATAACAAAAATGAGGTCTGGCATCATTCATAAGAGTCCTGTTCTCCTATATAAAATAGATCAGCATTCTCCTATAATGAGTCACAAAGTAACTAGGCTTTCATCCACAGTTAAGATTTATCATGAGACTTAAATTAGATACTGTATAAAGTGCTTGATATATTGCCAGTCATATAGTGCGGGCTTAGTAAATGGTTATTATTACTATACATAGAGGAATATAATCATAGATAGTATTAGCTCCACTTTACAGATATGGATAATGAGGCTAAGATCCCTTCAACAGCTTTTTCAAGGTCTTACAGATGATATACACCTGTCTGACTCCTAAATTATGTTACGTTCTCATTATACTTTGCTACCTACGTTATCTATCCAGTATCTTATTCTAGGTAAGCCACTTACCAAGCTTTTTGGTTAAGGATGATTACATCAAGGCGACAATTTCCCCCTGCCAAGACAGATGTATGGCGTGATCAGTCTGCTCATTAAAAAATGGGGAAAGAGGCCGGGCGCGGGGGCTCAAGCCTGTAATCCCAGCACTTTGGGAGGCCGAGACGGGCGGATCACGAGGTCAGGAGATCGAGACCATCCTGGCTAACACGGTGAAACCCTGTCTCTACTAAAAATACAAAAAACTAGCCGGGCGAGGTGGCGGCGCCTGTAGTCCCAGCTACTCGGGAGGCTGAGGCAGGAGAATGGCGTAAACCCGGGAGGCGGAGCTTGCAGTGAGCTGAGATCAGGCCACTGCACTCCAGCTCGGGCGACAGAGCCAGACTCCGTCTCAAAAAAAAAAAAAAAAAAAAAAAAATGGGGAAAGAAACTTGAATTTGAAAGTTTCCCCAAAACATGGAATCTATGGACATGAAAGTCATCATAAATGCCTTCAATACATTTGTTTGATTTCAAGATTATCACAGAATAAGTGGTTGTTAGACACTGAAGATCATCTAGTCCATGCCCTTTAAATGATAGAACGACAGCTGAGCAGGTAAGGAACTTGCAAGAATTAGCACTAGAATCCAGGCCTCCTGAATCCCAGGCCATTCCAGTTCTATGAACTAATATTATGGACACAAAATGTGAATTGTATCAATCTATGTATGAAAACCATACCTTTTTATAGCAACATTAAGAATCATTACATACTTTACTAAATCTAAAAATTATTCAAAATATTTTTATGTTTAAAATTTTTCTTTGTAATTTGTTTTACTATAGCTAAGGAAACAGAGCAAACTTCCCCCTCATTCCTGCTCTATTCCTTAGCATTGAAAAGTTTGATGGGTATTCTTCCATCTTTTTGTCAATTCATTTAAATACTTGGAATTTAGATATTTAGCTTGGGAGGTTAGCTAGCTGAAAAATTTTCTACTTGTTTTTTTGTCAGTCAATACAAACAAATCTACTTAACTTTTTATAGCTGCTGCATATATTCAATTGCATCAATATTTTATAACTTATTTTATTATTCCCTCATGATAATTTGTTTCCAATATTTCAAAATTAGTTTTCAGAAAAGTGCTGCAATTAATCTCTACATGACTCTTTGTGCACTTGTGTGCTCAGTCTTTCTCGGGATAGATACCAGGTATACTAGTATAATATCTAAATACAGTTACAATCATACCTATATCTGTAGGGGATTGGTTCCAGGATCTCTCACAGATAACAAAATTCGCGGATACTCAAGTCCCTGTCCACATTCTCCCATATACTTTAAGCCATCTCTAGATTATTTATAATACCAAACACAATATAAATGCTATGTAAATGGTTTTACAATTTATTGTTTAGGGAATGACCAAAAAAAAAGTATGTATGTGTTTAGCACATAAGCAATATTTTTTTTTTCCTGACTCCACATTTGGTTGAATCCTTAGGTATGGAACCCATGGATATTAAAAGCTGACTGTACATGCTGCTGCCAGTTTAGATAACTTCCAGTAGTATATGAGAAATATGTGCTAAATATGTGCTAACTCTTGACATTACTAATTCTTAGGTGTTACCTGATGGGCAAGTAATGATATTTTATGCTTCTATTCATTCAAATGTATGCAATTCGCAGTATGTTAACACAATATTTGTATTTCTTTCCCTTTTACTTATTTTTTACTTTTGTATTGCTTGTCCTTTTCATATGAGTGTATAAGATATCTATATTTTCTTGATATTAATTCATTATGTGTTATATAGAACAACCATATTTTCCAAGTATTTTTTCTGGAGGGCATGGAACTGTTTCTTAATTTTCATTTGACAAAATCAGTCATTCTTTTCCTTTTTGATGTCTATGTCTTTCCTACCTGAAGATTATAAGAATACACTTTAACTTTTACTTTTGTATCTGGCTTCTTTAAGTTTAGCTTTTTTTACCCATCTCAAATGCAAATGTGAAGGATTATGTGGTTTAGTTAATAAGTTGTAGAATTATGTTACAAAGCAGTAAGCATTCAGGAAATGAAAACTCAATTGTGTATATATAATATATACATATTATATACTATATGTAATATATAAAGATATATATTTATTTATATATATACAAAAATATATATATATATCTTTTAAAACTGAAAAACCTTCCCACCATCCCCAGAGGGTTTATATTCATTTATTGGAGAAATAAGTCTATCTAAATCTTATTTTGCCCATTTTCCAAGCTTTGTGTTAATTTCTATTTTTAGTATATTTTGGCTTTTAATTTATTTTATTTTCTGCATTTTGTTGAGTTGTCAACTTCTCTTTGTTCACTGCTCCTTTTCAACCTATTGCATCTTTGTATTTCAATTGAAACTTTAATCCATATAAAATTAATATTATATATGTTACTGTATATTTAAATGTGGAAAATACAGTTGATCACTTATGATATCTATCCATGACAAAATGTTGTCATGCTTTCACTTTTCTTCACTCCATGCTCCTACCTCATAACACATGTGCACACATATGTGCATCCAGTTGACATTCTCTGGAGTTTTCAACCTAAACCAATATTAAATTCTGTGACATAATACTTTAGGAAATATTTAAAGAGAAATAAAAGTTTGGCTACTTTGCTTAGCAAAATGAAAACTAAATCTTGGGAGAGGAAGATATTGACCTCAAGAAAAGATAGAGAAAGAAGATGTCGCTTTAAAAGAGGTTTTTGTGGACTGCAAACTTTCTAACTCCTTAAATGTCCAAAATTTTCTTTATCCTCATGCTTGTAAAGATAAGTGTACATGCATTTTTATATATGTATGTGTGTATATAAGCATATATACATGCATGCACATGTGTGTATATATGCATGTATACCACACACACACACACACATACGACAAAGAAATAATATCAAGAATATGTAAGAAAAATGTTATTTAATTTCAAAAGAGAAAGGGAAACTGGTTACAGGTATAAGAGGAAGCCCCAACGCACATGAAAACTCGTTAAACTATAGTCCATACCACAGAAATGCAGAATAAAATAACTCAGAAATTTATATTTTTTCCAAAGAGATGGGTATATTTTTAAGATGAAAATAGTAACTCACATTGGCAAGGAAATGTTCACTCTATCACATTTTTGTGAGGGTGGAACTGATAAAAAAGTTTTTGAGATTAATCTGATATAATAGATAAAAATTTTAAATATACATGTTGAGCCATTTCCTTCTAGTAATCTATCAAAAATAATTCAAAAAGGTACATATAAGGATGTTTACTGTAATATATATGTAGTAGCAAATAATTAGAAATTACACAAGTATCCATCAATAAGACATAAAAAATAATTATGGTACATCTATGTGGGTGAATATTGGGCAGCAAAGAAAGTGAATTATTTTTATATATAAGTATATAGATATATCTATACATATAAATAATTTCATATATATTTTTATATAAACCAATTTGTTACATCTAATATAAGCCAAACTACTAAGGTAGGTTATGTTTGTAGATTGAGATTAAATTTTTTTTTGCTTTCTAATTTATATACACTCTGTTAAATTTTCATTTTTACCAGGCACATACATCATTTTATTAAATTTATCTTCAAAGGAATGATGTCAGCAAAAAATGGCAGAGTAACAAGCTTCAAAAGTCTTACTCTCCAAAAAAAATCAAGAAAAACTGGCAAAAACAGTCAGAACCAACTTTTTCAGGACATTGGAAACTAAGCAAAAGCTGTAGTAACTTAGGTGCTACTTATTCAAGTAAAACAGCTAAATCTCAGGAAGAACAGTGAGCTTTGTGGTATTTTAACTTACTCTGTCCTATTCCCTCTTCCCCAGTGGTAGACTTGAAAACAATAGTCTGCATTCCTAATATCTGTATAGGAGGGAGGATAATGGATCTCATTTACAAATTATCCTTAGTTGATCTGTCAAGTGGTTTACTGGGAGATCCACTCAAACGTTTGTCTTTATTTTGCCTGAGTGGAACTCTCACGTGCTAAAACCTGTACTCAGAAGACATTCATTGAAAACATTTACAGATAAATATTTTAGTCTTTGCTGCTGAGGCAATGGATAACAGTGGGGCAAACAATACACTAAGCAAAAAGCTTGTGAGGAAAGGCTGGGGAGTGAGATGTTTTGGGGGAATAAGGGCTTCGAAAAGTTCCAATATATTCCTGGGATTATGGAAAGCTCTCTGCATGCCAGGATTCTGCCCATGCTCAGGGAAGACCTGAGAATGTCCTAAGCTCTTATCTCTGGTTGACTTTGAGGCCCTGTGCAAACAGGTAATGAAGGTTAAGTCAGAGTTGTAAACTTCATGGTTAAGTGTTGAAGGCATGCTTTTTCCCCTGAACCAATATGCAAAACTGGGATATTTTTTGGTTCCAGACTTTAGGGAAATCTCTATCTGATCATTAGCTGACCACTAAGATAATGGAACAGAAACTTCAGTGAGCACATATGATAAAGAATACATATTTTACAAAATTAATTCACATGAGAAAGAACACAAACTTTACAAAATTAGCTTACATGATAAACCATACAAACTTTACAATATTAGCTTAGAAAAGTCACTAAACAAACAACCACAATAAGCACAATGACAGTAAATCCCAGAAAGGGAGGAAATCTGATTTTCAGAGTTCCCACATTATAACATTCAAAACGTCCAATCTTCAGGGAAAGAAATGAAGCATACATAAAACTAAGAAAGCATGAGTTATTCAGATCAAGAAGAAAGAAAGTAAAGATTACAGTGAAGGCAAATGTAAGACTGAATAGATAAATAATAGAGAAAATTAATTAAATGAAAAGTTGGTTCTTTGAAGAGATGAAAAATTGATCATCATTTAGCTAGATGGACCAAAGGGGGAAAAAAGACTCAAATTACTAAAATTGAGAATGAAAGTGGGGATGTTATTATTTTCCTTACAGAAATAAAAAGGATCATAAAAATACTTTGAATAATTATATGCCAGCGAATTAGATAACCTAGATATATTGGACAAATTCCTAAAATTACACAAACTGTTATAGGAGAAAAAAGATTTATTTTCTAATCCACTGCTAGGTTCATAACTGAGTGCCATATAAGAAAGGACAGATTAATAAGAGAAAAGCATAACAAATTTATTTAATGTAAGTTTTAAGTGACATAAGAGGCTTCAGAAATGAAGATCCAAAGAAACAGGAAAACCTATGTCTTTGTATACTTAGGATTGATAAAGAGTGGATAGTCATGCAGAAGTATGATTGGAGGGCAAACTGGTATGATCTCATGGTAATAAACTGAAAGAAACATAGCAACACCTGTTAGCACAGATTCTTCTCTACATCCTGTGTCTTCAGAGATAAGTACATTCCTTTCCTTAAGGTATATGGTGGGTACCTCTGGAATGGTTTTATGACCTATTTCAAGAGACAGTCAGCTCGGTTTTATGGCCTGTTTCAGGAGAGAAGGGGCAAGAAGAAGATGAGAGCAACTCTGTTGCTTCAACTCTTTTGTCAAAGGCCAAGGTGTCCTATTTTGGGGTAGCATGTACTGAACTGTATCACTACCAAAACAGACTCAAGAATAAATAGAAAATCTGCTATAACAAGTAAAAAGATTGAGTAAGTAATCAAATCGTTTCCAATAAAGTACAGCCCAAGGCCAGGTGACTTCATAGATAAATTCTATTAAATGTTTAAAGAAGAATTAATACCAATCCTAAAATTATTCCAAAACATAAAAAAGGTGTGGGAACACTTTCTAACTCATTCTACATGGCCAGTATTACCTTGATACTAAAGTTAGAAAAATACGCCAAAAGAAAAGGAGGCTACAGACCAATATCCCTTATGAATATCAATGCAATCACCATCAACAAAACACTACCTAACCCAAGTCACCAGCATACTAAAAGGAGTATACACCATGAGTGAGAATTATCTCAGAAATGTAAAATTGGTTTAAAAATACACGAACATCTCAATAGATGCAGAGAAAACATTTGACAAAATCCAACACCCTTTCACGACAAAAACACTCAACAAACTAGGAATAGAAGGAAACTTCCTTAACCCAATGAAAGGCATCTATGCAAAACTCACAACATCAAACTTAATGGTGAAAAACTTTTGGTTTCTGTTGTAGTGATAGAGTTCTAGTCTGAAGGATGTCTACTCTCACCATTTCAATTCAATATTGTACTGCAAATAATATCTAGATACATTAGGCAAGAAAAGGAAATATAAGGCATCTGGACTGGCAAATAAGAAGTAAAACTATATTAGTAGATGACATAATCTTATATATAGGAAACCTTAAATAATCCACCAAACCAACCAACCAACCAACCGACCATAACTCTCCCAGAGCTAATAGTTTATTTCAGTTGTGTTTCAGGATGCAAGGTCAATATTTTGTATTAAATACAAAAATTAATTGTATTTCTATACACTAGCAATAAACAAATTGAAAGTGAAATTAAGAAAACAATTCAATTTATAATAGCATCAAAAATAATAAACTACTTAAGAATAAATTAAGCCAAAAAAGGCAAGCCATGTACACTGAAAACTACAAATCATTGCAAAAGAAATGAAGAAGTCCTAAATAATGGAAAGATATCCCGTGGTTATTGACTGGAGGACTTAATGTTGTTAAGATGGCAATAGTACACCAAGTTACCTACAGATTCAATGCAATCCCTTTCAAATTTCTAACTACCTTTGTTTTTTTTTGCAGAAATGGACAAGCTAATTCTAAAATTCATATAAAAATGTAAGAGACCCAGATACCCCAAACAATATTGAGAAACAAGAACAAAATTGAAGGGCTCACACTTCCCAATTTTAAACCTTTCTAGCAAGTTTTAAAATTGGGAGGTCATTACAGTAATTAAAGCAGTACGATACTGGCATAAGGATAGACATATGGCATAAAGGCAGACAATGGAATAGAATTGAGCTTCTAGAAATACACCTATACATCTTGGTCAATTAATTTTTGACAAAAATACTAAGATCGTTAAATGAGGGAAAGAATAGTTTTTTTCCACAAATGGTGCCGGGGCAATTGGATATCCACATACAAAAGAGTGAATTTAGATTCCTATATCACACAATATACAAAAATTAACTCAAAATGGATCAAATCCCTAAATATAATAGCGAAAACTACAAAACTTTTAAAAAGGAAACAACTGTAAATCTTCTGACCTTAGTTTAGGCAATGTATTAGGCTGCTCTTGCATTGCTATAAAGAAATACCTGCCATAACAAAGTTCCCGTAGACTGAGTGGCTAAAACAACAGAAATTTATTTTCTCACTGTTCTGGAAGATGGAAGTCTGATATCCAGGTGCCAGCAGGTTTGGTTTCTCCTGAGGCTTCTCTCCTTGGTTTGTAGGTGGCCACCTTCTTGCTGTGTCCTCACATGACCTTTTCTCTGTGCACCAAATTCTAATGTCTCACTCGTCATATAAAAGCACCAGTCAGATTGGAACAGGGCTCACCTGTATTACCATAATTGTCTTTTTAAAGGTCTGATTTCCAAATGTGGTCCCATTCTGAGGTACAGTGGGGGGTTGGGACTTCAACATATAAATTTTGTGGAGACACAATTTGGTCCATAACAGGTATATATATCCAAGAGAATTTAAAATATATGTGCAGCCTGATTTTACCTCCACAATTAAAGTTGAAGAAATTCTGAAGTTAAAAAATAAAACACATACTCATACAAAATCTTGTACAAGGCAGTTCATAGCAGCACTCTATACAGAAGCCAGAAAGGAGAAACAACTCAAATATGTGTCAACTGATGAATAAATAAACAAAATGTGGTATATGTCCACACAATTGAATATTTGGTCATAAAAAATGAAATACTGAAACATGCTCCAGCATCAATGAACCTTAGAAACATCATGCTAAATTAAAGAAACCAGACACAAAAGGCCACATATAGTATATCATTTATATTAAATATCCAGAACAGGCAAAATTGAGATAGAAGGCAAATCAATAGTCATCAGGGGATAGGGGGAGTGTGGAATTGGGAGGCACAGGGTTTCTCTTAGTGATGATGTAAATGTTTTGTAATTAGATACTGGTTATGTTTGTACAGCATTATGAATATGCCAAAAATCAGTGAACTGTACAATTTAAAATTGTTGAAATAGTGAATTTTATATTATGTGAATTTTAGCTCAAAAAAGTAAAATTAACATAACTTACCACAATTGATGAAATACTACAAATATTCCAGTAAAAATGTAATAATCTCTTTATTCTATTTTCATGCTCCCCCGTTAGCCTGGGAACCAATGTACACAGCCTGATGTGAGTCCATTCACACTTTTTTACTCTGCCCACTCAAATATAAGAATGTATGAGCATACATGTGCACACACATACATTTTTTATTATTTTATTTGCTTTAACACTAGTGGAATCATACCATATGCTTTATATTACAGCTTACGGACATCCTTCAGGTCAATAAACAGGGCTCCATCTCATTCTTTTTTGACAGCTGTATAAGAGTCCATAATTGTGTACTAGTGAGGGTTCTCCAGAGATACAGAACCAATAGGATGTATATATAGAGAAATAAAGAGATTTATTTTAAGGAATTGCCTCATGTTATTATGTAATCTGACAAGTCTCAAGATTTCCAGTCATCAAGCTGGAGACCCAGGAGAGCTAATAGTGTAGTTCCAGTTTGAATGTGAAGGCCCGAGAATCAGGAGGGCTGATGGTGTAGTTCCTAGTCTGAATGATGAGGGAAGGCTCAAGACCCAGGAAGAGTCAATGTTTAAGTCTAAAGGCATTTGCATTTAAAGCTTTAAATCATGGTTATTTTGGCATCGTGAAATTATGTTTAATTTTTATTTGAATTTGCATCTTCTTGGTTGCATTTACAGTGTCTTTTATCATGCTTTTTCCTTTTTGTTTTTGTTTCATAATGCTTTCAAATATTCCTGATTTTTTTCATTATGGCTTCAAAATTCCTTTCTTCTTTAGGATGATAATTCTCACCCTCACTATAGAGATTATGCAAATATTCTTCCAGTTTTCATATTTGTATTTTTAAAATTTAAATTCTGAATTCATCTGGCATTAATTTTTATATGTGGCATAAGATAAGGATCTAGCCTTTTTCCTCCAGATGGAAAGTCAGCTATGCAAACACTTCTGCTAAAATAAGCCCTCCATTTTCCACTAAGTTAGAATAAAACCATTGATGAACATAAAGTCTTCACATTCATTTGGGTCCATTTCTGTACTTTTTATTGTATTTCACTAATCTGTTTATTTTTTGGGTCAATACTATTTTGAGTATATAATTTTATAGATATTTGGCAAGGCAAGTTCCTCTTGCCACTCTTTTTACTTTTGATGATGTGCTTGACCAATCTTTGGCTATTATTCATGCATATAACTTGTAAAACCATTTCTTTTTTTGAGATGGAGTTTTGCTCTTGTTGCCCAGACTGGAGTGCAGTGGTGCGATCTCTTCTCACTGCAACCTTCTCTTCCCGAGTTCAAGTGATTCTCCTGCCTTAGCCTCCCGAGTAGCTGAGATTGCAGGCATCCACCATCACGCCTGGCTAATTTTCTGTGCTTTAGTAGAGATGGGGTTTCACCATGTTGGCCAGGCTGGTCTCGAACTCCTGACCTCAGGGGATCTACCTGCCTCGGCCTCCCAAAGTGCTGGGATTACAAGCATGAGCCACCACGCCCGGCCTGTAAAACAATTTTTTATGCAACTCACATAACAGAAATGTTAATTAGAACTTCAATAATGTTCTTCATTAATTAGAGGATTATTTACATTTTTATATAAAATGAAATTCAGGTGTGGTGGCATGTGCCTGTAGTCCTAGCTACTCAGGAGGCTGAGGTGAAAGGATCACTTGAGCCCAGGAGTTTGAGTCCAGCCTGGGAAATAAAAAGAGACCCCATTGCTAAAACATATAATTAAAAGAAAGATTACAAAAAAAAGATACTCCTATCACTCCTGTCACTCAGGAATTACGAAAGATTCAGGGGCTCCGTGTCAGGAACTGGAGACAAAGGCCAAAATATATATATTTTTTATTACATATCCTGGAAAATCAAGAAGTAAATTTAGATATATAATTACAATGGTCAAGTAAGTATAATTTCTTTCACCTTGTTTTCATTCATTCATTCAACAAAAATCTATTAATTAGAACTGTCTGTAAGATTACATATAATAGAAAGCTTTCAGACACATAATTATTATTATTTTTATTATATTTTAAATTCTAGGGTACATGTGCACAACATGCAGGTTTGTTACATATGTATACATGTGCCATGTTGGTGTGCTGCACCCATTAACTCGTCATTTACATTAGGTATATCTCCTAATGCTATCCCTCCCCTCTCCCCTGACCCCATGACAGGCCCCAGTGTGTGGTGTTCCCCTTCCTGTGTCCAAGTGTTCTCATTGTTCAATTCCCACCTATGAGTGAGAACATGCGGTGTTTGGTTTTTTGTCCTTGTGATAGTTTGCTCAGAATGATGGTTTTCAGCTGCATCCATGTCCCTGCAAAGGACATGAACTCATCCTTTTTTATGGCTGCATAGTATTCCATGGTATATATGTGCCACATTTTCTTAATCAAGTCTATCATTGATGGACATTTGGGTTTGTTCCAAGTCTTTGCTATTGTGAATAGTGCCGCAATAAACATACGTGTGCATGTGCCTTTATAGCAGCATGATTTATAATCCTTTGGGTGAATACCCAGTAATGGGATGGCTGGATCAAATGCTATGTCTGGTTCTAAATCCTTGAGGAATCGCCACACTGTCTTCCACAGTGGTTGAACTAGTTTACAGTCCCATCAACAGTGTAAAAGTGTTCCTATTTCTCCACATCCTCTCCAGCACCTGTTGTTTCCTGACTTTTTAATGATCGCCATTCTAACTGGTGTGAGATGGTATCTCATTGTGGTTTTGATTTGCATTTCTCTGATGGCCAGTGATGATGAACATTTTTTCATGTGTCTGTTGGCTGCATAAATGTCTTCTTTTGAGAAGTGTCTGTTCATATCCTTTGCCCACTTTTTGATGGGGTTGTTTGATTTTTTCTTGTAAATTTGTTTAAGTTCTTTGTAGATTCTGGATATTAGCCCTTTGTTAGATGGGTAGATTGTAAAAATTTTCTCCTACTCTGTAGGTTGCCTGTTCACTCTGATGGTAGTTTCTTTTGCCGTGCAGAAGCTCTTAATTATTAAATACCATTTTCTGTGTGCCTCACAGAAAATTGAAGTTAGGAAAAAAATTAAAATGTTTAATATATTGTGTAAACACAGTAATTTATAAAACAAATCAGATTTACTGGTGTTCAAAACCTCAGTTTGGTAAGTTTTCTCGTGAATTATTTTCCAAAATGTTTATAAGAAATTCTTAGGAGCCCTAAGTCTCCTTTATATTATTTGCAAAATATAAATGTTCAAATTTGTGTACAAAGATGTTCTCTGTAACATGGTTTGACTAGTGAAATTGTTAAAACAATCTAAATGTCATTAAAAATATATTATTACATATCCAGACTTTGTAATTTTTTTGTAGGCATTAAAAGAATAATGTATAGCTATATATTATGACATGGAACACTTCCAGTATATATTAGTTAAGTAAAAAAAAAGCACATGGCAGAGAAAATATGCACAGTATATTCCTATGATGTAAAATTTTTGCAGACACATGTGTATATAATACATACAATTTATATATGCATATAAAAAGGCCTGGAAATATGTATAATAAATGTTAACAGTAGTTACCATTGGGAGTGGGAGATGGGGGAAATGGGATGTAAGGGAATTTCACTTTCATTTTTACATGTTTGCATTGCTTTAATTTTTTTCAATGCACTTGTTAAAATAAAAAGCAACTTTAAATAAAAAAGTGAATACAGTGTGTGTCTTCACTTTAAATGTTGTTTTACATTCTGTAAAATAATTTTTAAAGGTGTCTAATACAGTTTCTATAGCTTTCTAGTTAGATGTATTATTAGGCAATTTCCGTATTAAATGGTTATTGCCAATGTAGATAAGAGGAATTGATTATTATATATTTATAAGTATATACAGGGTTTTACCAATTATTTAAAATTAATTTTAGCAGTCTGAAAGTCTCTTGGGATGTCTAGATATAGAGACTAGGCAACTCTATGTAGTTGTTGTTTTGGTAGTTTCACTATTTTAATCACAGATTTTGTAATTTTTAAGTGTTTTACCATAGTTTTTATGGTAAAATATTTTTACCATACAACTGTTAAAATCAGAAACAAAAACTATTTCATAGAAAAGCTAGTCTTAAAGTTGATTTTAACTAAAAATAATTTTTTCAGAAAAAATAAATTGAACATGAGTTGAACTTCAAAATCAATAGGAACCATCATGATTAATATGACTTATTGATTATGCTTACATCATTTAGAGTCAGTTTTTCAGATTTTCAGTAATTGTGTCTTTGGTCAAATAAAAAGGAAATAAAAGGGGAAAAAAGAGAAACAATGATCACACAAACTATTTGATGCAATCTGGATCGTATGAAGTAGATACAGCCTCACCTGTAGAAGAACATTCTGTTTCAGACTCTTCAGTCTGCTCCCTCATTATTAGCAGCATCCATTTATTCATATGACAGTAGATATAGAGTTAGAAGTCCAAATTATTACTATCAAATAGAACAAATAGAAGTTCATTTGAGGAGTGCAAAAGAAATTTAGATGTATTCTATCTCTTAGGCTGAACAGTTGATATAAACAAGTCAATTTCCATACTCCCATCATTTAAAATCATAGATTATATGGCCGGGCGTGGTGGCTCATGCCTGTAATCCCAGCACTTTGGGAGGCCGAGGCAGGGGGATCACAAGGTCAGGAGATCGAGACCACGGTGAAACCCCATCTCTACTAAAAATACAAAAAATTAGCCAGGCGCGGTGGCGGGTGCCTGTAGTCCCAGCTACTTGGGAGGCTGAGGCAGGAGAATGGCAGGAACCTGGGAGGTGGAGCTTGCAGTGAGCCGAGATCACGCCACTGCACTCTAGCCAGGGGGACAGAGCAAGACTCCGTCTCAAAAAAATAAAAAAAATAAAAAAAAAATAAAATCATAGGTTATGATTATCATTATCATCATCATCATCATCATCATCATCATCATCATCATCTATGTTTCTAGCAGTTAAGAGGAATTGCCACAACATAATTAAAGAAGGAAAGAAGTATTCAGTTTTCTTTGTTTGTTTTTTGAGACAGTTTCCCGCTCTGATATCCAGGCTGAAGTGCAGTGGCTCAATCATAGCTCACTGCAGCCTCCAACTCCCGGGCTTAAGTGATCTTCCCTCCACAGCTGTCAGAGTAGCTAGGACTAAAGGTTGGCACCACCATGCCTGGCTATTTTCTTTTAATTTATTTTATTTTATTTTTTCATAGAGACGAGGTCTTGCTATGTTGTTCAGGTTGGTCTTCAACTCCTACACTCAAGCTAACCTTCCACGTCGGCCTCCCAAAGTTCTGGGATTACAGGTGTGAACTATCACCCCCAGCCAGTATTCAGTTTCCATTCGAGAATATTATGGAGAAAAACCCCTTTGTAGCTCTGTGTTTGGTGGATTTTCTTTTAATATGTAGAACTAAATAATTCTGGGTAAACCGACCATATAAGTCTGAAAAAGGCTATCCATTAAAAGAATAAGAATATTTCACTTATAAGCTAATGCTGACCACATTTTCATGAGTTGAAAAACATATGAAACAACAATTCTTAATACACACAATGATAGCTCCTTCACGCGTTTCCTACCCTATATCCGGAAGATAGTCACAAACAATACTTTTTAAAATGCCTTCTACAACAATGAATTTGTACTTCAAAAGTTACATAACTCATCCTGGCCAACATAGTGAAACACCGTCTCTACTAAAAATACAAAAATAAGCTGGGCATGGTGGTGCGTGCCTGTAGTCTCAGCTACTCAGGAGGCTGAGGCAGGAGAATTGCTTGAACCCGGGAGGTGGAGGTTGCAGTGAGCCGAGATCACGCCACTGTACTCCAGCCTGGCGACAGAGCAAGACTCTGTCTCAAAAAACAAACAAACAAAAAACAAAAGTTACATAACTCAAAGAGTAGGTCTATTGCAGCCTTATTTTATTCTGTCATGCTTGATTGTGACAAGCCCCTCAAGAATGCATCCACATGCTAATAGCCACAAAATATTCATTAATCATTTGTGTCTACCTGCAAGGAAAATAATATCAAAACCATTGGCAACAATAGATAACAGGCACCACAGGCTAGCCAGGACCCAGATCCTGCTTGGGTCTTGGTCCTGCTTGTCCATGGAAATTGCTAGATACATGAGTCCTTATGAAATATACCATGATAGTTTCTAAGGATCATCATGACAATAGTCTACACCTTAGGCAGACAAAGTATTAATGATGGGACAATTATCTTTCTCAGCTATTACATAGTTTTTGCCAGCTGCACATTCTGGTCTCTGCTGCCATCAGATACATGGCTTCTCTGAACTGAAACTGAAATTGTCTTTACTCCCAAAGCACCCTGAACTAATCTCAGTATACCATTCCTAGTAATTCCAAACATACTTGAGACCCTTCAAAACAGCCACAATTAATTTTAAGAACACTAGATCTTAAAATTTTAATATCTAACAATTAAAGATATGGTAATTGCCTAGAAAGTTAAGTGTAACCTAGCAGAAAAATCTCTAAGCAAGCCCACTATAACTTTACATACAAATAATTGAAAAATGAGTTAGAGATGTCCAAGAAGAGATCAAGGCAGGATTTTACAGGGTGGCACAATCTTGGTGGAATCCTATAGATTGGACACTGTTACTCATATTTGCAGATCTGGCAAATTAATTAGTCTGCTTTGTGCTAATTAAGGTATCAGAGACAAACTACATCTAACCAAACTTATAAGAGACAGATGTATAAACTGCATTCAAATAAATGTATTGCTAAAGAGTTTCTCATAAACTAAAGTGACTACACAATTTATTGTCCAAACTGACACGGTTAAGATTGAAAATGGGGAACTATTAATAATTAAGCTGGAACAAGAGTTACAAACTATGACTGTCCAGGACAAATCAGGACATATGGTCGCTCCACCCATGATGCAAATACTCATCTCTATGGTCCAGTGCATCTCCCATCTACTGTGTATTGAGGTCTCCAAGAATTCAAAATAGTAATTTAAATTTACATGGTCAGCATAAACTTAGACAAAGGAGATAGACAGTTCTGGCAATCGATACATCTATCTAGTAGGGTAGGCAGGCACAGTGCATCAGAATCTATTTGTTGATGTGCATCAGAATCTACTTGTTGACTGTAACATAAGGATGCCACTCAGGCCCAGTGTGTCATCCTCTTCGGACAGAATTTTTTACTCCTCCTTTCTAGGTCCAGCTTTCCTCTATTTATTCAGATTGGATACAATTCAATTGATCAGATTTCAAAAATTTAGGTTACAAAAACCATTTCAGTCTTGTCTCCCTGAAGAGGTATCCTCATCACTTGAACTCAGGAATTTTCCACATCTTGTCACCTACATCCACATCAACCATATCTTAGTTTATAGCTACAGATGTTTATTTTTGTCTGTTAAGTGTTAAAAATAAAATAACCTTTTGAAAATGAAACAAGGGAGAAGAAAATCTGAAGTTTTTATACTTCATCTTTATGTACTGATAACAATCTTGCTCTGCACTGATTTATACAAGATAATATTAAAGCTATGTATAATTTATAGCTAAAATAAAACATATTATTAAAGGAGATCAAAGGGTTTGTGTGACAATTCAGAATAGAGCAATTACCACTGAATTTATTTCAAGCTTGGTTAATGATAAGTAAAGAAGATGTATAACAACTGGTTAAACAACTAAACCTACAATTGGAGGAAGTAAAGCTTTGGCATCAGTGAGATGTAGATGAGAATGACGAGCTTAATCAGAACTTAGTTTTGATACCAACAGCAAGCAACCTGCAAGCATGTGCTTATACAAGGTGTCTTCAATATATCCATGAAAAATGCTTATTATAAAAAAAACTATGCACAGATCTCAAAAATTTTTTGCACCAAAATAGCTTATACCAATTTCTTATAACATGTCAGAACAGAATCTAGTTGGAGGCACTAAGAATAGACATCAGTTTGAAGAAAAGCCCGTATCAGAGAAGCATGAATTCTGATAAAATTGAAGCAAAAACAAACATCAAATGTATGGTGAAGCTTGGGTAGAGGAATAGTGAAATCATTGATGCTTTACAAAGGACGAGATGATGTGGGAGATGAAGCCTGCAGCAGCAAACCATCCACAACAATTTTTGAGGAAAAAAATTAATCTTGTGCATGCTTGATATGGTTTGGCTGTGTCCTCACACAAATCTCTCATCTTGAATTGTAATTCCCACAACTGAATCTTGCAGGCAGGTATTTCCTGTGCTGTTCTCGTGATAGTGAATAAGTCTCATGAGATGTAATGGTTTTCAAAACGGGAGTTTCCCTGCAAAAGCTCTTTTTGCCTGCTGCCATCCATGTAAGATATGACTTACTCCTCCTTGCCTTCTGCCATGATTGTGAGGCCTCCCTAGCCATGTGGAAACGTAAGTCCAATAAACCTCCTTCTTTTGTAAATTGCCCAGTCTCAGGTATGTCTTTATCAGTAGCATGAAAACAGATTAATACAGTGAATTGGTACCAGTAGAGTGGGGTGCTGCTGGAAAGATATCCAAAAATGTGGAAGTGACTTTGGAACTGGGTAACAGGCAGAGGTTGGAACAGTTTGGAGGGTTCGGAAGAATACAGGAAAATGTGGGAAAGTTTGGAACTCCCTAGAGACTTGTTGAATGGCTTTGACCAAAATGCTGATAATGATATGGACAATGAAATCCAGGCTGAGGTGTTCTCAGGTGGAGATGAGGAACTTGTTGGGAACTGGAGCATAACTCTTGTTATGTTTTAGCGAAGAGATTGGTGGCATTTTGCCCCTGCCCTAGAGATTCATGGAACTTTGGACTTGAGATAAATGATTTAGGGTATCCAGCAGAAGAAACGTCTAAGCAGCAAAGCATTCAAGAGGTGACTTGGGTGCTGTTAAAGGCATTTGGTTTTAAAAGGGAAACAAAGCATAAAAGTTTGGAAAATTTGCAGCTTGACAACGCGATAAAAAAGAAAATCTCATTTTCCGAGGAGAAATTCAATCTGGGTGCAGAAATTTGCATGAGTAATGAGGAATCAAATGTTAATCGTTAAGACAATGGGGAAAATATCTCCAAGGTATGTCAGAGGCATTTGTAGCAGCACCTCCCATCAGAAACCCAGAGGCCTAGGAGGAAAAATGGTTTCATGGGCCAGGCCCAGGGTCCCCATGCTGTGTGCAGGTTAGGGACTTGGAGCCCTGAGTCCCAGCTGCTCCAGCTGTGGCTGAAAGGGGCCAACATAGAACTCAGGCTGTGGCTTCAGAGGGTGCAAGCCCCAAGCCTCGGCAGCTTCCACATGGTGTTGAGCCTGTGAAGGCACAGAAGTCAGGAACTGGGGTTTGGGAACCTCCACCTAGAGTTCAGAGGATGTATGGAAATGCCTGGACGTCAAGGCAGAAGTTTGCTGCAGGGGCAGGGCCCTTGTGGAGAACCTCTGCTAGGGCAGTGTGGAAGGGGAATGTGGGGTTGGAGCCCTTACACAGAGTCCCTACTGGGATACTGCCTAGTGGAGCTATGAGAAGAGCTCCTCCAGACCCCAGAATGGTAGATCCACCAATAGCTTGCACTGTGTGCCTGGAAAAGCCACGGACACTTAACACCAGCCATTAAAGCAGTCAGGAGGGAGGCTATACCCTGCACACCCACAGGGGCGGAGCTGCCCAAGACCATAGGAACCCACCCCTTGCATGAGCGTGACCTGTAAGTGAGACATGAAGTCAAAGGAGATCAACTTGGAGCATTAAGATTTGACTGCCTTGCTGGATTTCAAACTTGCATGGAGCCTGTAGCCCCTTTGTTTTGGCCAATTTCTCCCATTTGGAACAGCTGTATTTACCCAATGCCTGTACCTCCATTGTATCTAGGAAGTAACTAACTTGCTTTTGATTTTACAGGCTCATAAGCAGAGGGACTTGCCTCATCTCAGACGAAACTTTGCAATGTGAACTTTTGAATTAATGCTGAAATGAGTTAAGACTTTGGGGGACTGTTGGGAAGGCATGATTGTTTTTGAAATGTGAGGACATGAGTTTTGGGAGGGGCCAGGGGCAGAATGATGTGGTTTGGCTGTGTCCCCACCCAAATCTCATCTTGAATTGTAACTCCCACAATTTCCACATGTCGTGAGAGAAACCCAGTGGGAGGTAATTGAATCAGGTGGGCCAGTCTTTTCTGTACTGTTCTCATGATAGTGAGTAAGTCTCACGAGATGTGATGGTTTTAAAAATGAGAGTTTCCCTGCTCAAGCTCTCTCTCTTTGCCTGCTGCCATCCATGTAAGACATGACTTCCTCCTCCTTGCCTTCCACCATGATTATGAGGTCTCCCCAGCCACATGAAACTGTAAGTCCATTAAACCTCTTTCTTTTGTAAATTGCCCAGTCTTGGGTATGTCTTTATCAGCCACGTGAAAACGGACTAATACAGTACCTTAACTGAAGATGACTGATGATTAACTGCACAATAGTCAACATAATAAACATCTCAACTGGTTCAGCTTACACAATTCTAACTGGAAAATTAACATTAATCAAACTTTCCACTCGATGGGTGCCAAAACTGTTGTGCCCAGATCAGCTGCAGGCAAGAGCAGAGCTTTCAATAGAAAATTTCAATAAGTGGGATCAAGATCTTGGAACATTTCTTCCAAGAATTGTAACAGGAGATGAAACATGGCTTTACTAATATGATTCTGAAGACAAAGCACAATCAAAGCAATGACTACCAAGAGGTACAAGTGGGCCAATCAAAGCAAAAGCAGAATGGTCAAGAGCAAAGGTCATGGAGACAGATTTTAGTGATGCTCAAAACATTTTGCTTGTTGACTTTTTGGAGGGCCAAAGAATGATAACATCTGCTCATTATGAGAGTGTTTTGAGAAAAGCTATCCAAACCTTTAGCAGAAAAATGCCCAGAAGGTTTCACTAGAGAGTTCTTCTCCACCGTGACAATGCTCGTGCTCATTCCTCTCATCAAACAAAGGTAATTTTGTGAGAGTTTCAATAAATCATTAGGCACCTTACAGTCCTAATTTGACTCCTTCTGACTTCTTTTTGTTTCTTAATCTTAAAAAATCTTTAAAGGGACAGATGTAATGGCTCATGCCTGTAATTCCAGCACTTTGAGAGGCCAAGGTGGGAGGATAGCTTAAGACCTGGAGTTCAAGATGAGCCTGGGCAACATAGTGAAACCCTGTCTTTATGAAAACGAAATGTAAAAATAGCTGGTATGGTGGAATGCACCTATGGTCCCAGCTACTTGGGAGGCTGAGGGGGGAGAATTGCTTGAGCCCATGAGGTCAAAGCTGCAGTGAGCCATGATCACAATACTGCACTCCAGCCTGGGTGACAGAGCGAGATCCTGTCTCTAAAAACAAACAAAGACAACTTTAAAGGTTGCCCATTTTTTTTTCCATTAATAATGTAAAAAAAAACCCACAAAAAACAAAAAACTGCACTGACATGGTTAAATTCCCAGGACCCTCAGTTCTTTAGGAATGCACTAAATGGCTGGTATCATTGCTTGCAACTGTCTTGAACTTGATGGAGCTTATGTTGAAAAATAAGGTTTATATTTTTTATTCTTATCTTTTAATTCATTTTTTCACAAACTTTTTGCTGTTCCCTCATAAGTGCATAAACAAAGTAGCAACGGCCAAATCAAATGCAATTTAGAAAATAGCACTTGTAAGCCATTCTGGGAAAGCATCAAAATAAAGAAAGAGCAAATTTTGCCTATGAAATATTGAGAATATGAAGAATACAATGGAATTTGCTGATACAGTAGAATATTTTGAAAATGCATTCCGAGGAAAGAATATGGCGTGTTTCTTGGTCAGACACTAAAGCTTGCATAGAAAGTAAAGCGACTCCTTTCAGTAATCAGAGTTTGAACATACACTGACTATCTGTGCTTTATCCAAGTAAATCATCTCATAAAGCCAGTTTCGGAAGGCAATGCTTCTATTTCATTAGATTTTTACTCTAAAATGAATAAAAAATGAGTGTTGTGACCATAAAGACTAAAAGAGAAATAAAATCAGATTATATAAGAGCAACAATAAAAATTCTAGAACAGGGCAGGAGTAAATTTAAATTGTTAAATGATAGAATTAAACACAGACAATGAGAATTAAGAAATGAAATTGACAAAAAGGCTTTGGAAGAACCCAAATATTTATACTTCCACTCTACCACCAACACTGAGAGGCAGTAATACAAAAGCCCTCACCCATACCTATTGTCTTAGCCCATTTGGGCTACTATAACAAAATGCCTTCAACTTAGTAATTTACAAGCAACAGGAATTTATTGCTCATAGTCTGCAGGCTGCGCAGTAAGCTTAAGGCACCAGCAGATTCAGTGTCTGGTGAGGGCTCATTCTCTGCTTCAAAAATGGTACCTTCTTGCTGCATCTTCACATGGAGGAAGGAGCAAACATGCTCCCTCAAGACTCTTTTGTAAAGGCCCTAATCCTACTTATAAGGGCAGACGGAGCCTTCATGACCTAATCATCTCCCATAGGCCCCAACTCTTAACACTATTACATTGAAGAGTAGGTTTCAACATACAAATTTGGTGGGAACACAAACATTCAGATCATAGCACCTGCCTTTCTTGATCTCCCTGTGACCCTTTTCTTTGTTCTATAACCTTTTCATTCAGGAGTAGGTTCAGTGCTTTTCCTTCTTCCCTTCCATGAGTAAAACTCATGTCCCAGCCTTCACACAATAGGAGAGGCATTTTTTCAAACTCATGGAAGAAATACAATGGTCTGAGCCTGTTTTAGTCAAAATAGAATTGAGTTATGAAGTGGTAATGAGCAACCCTCAAATCTTGAGGGATTAACACATGAAGTTTATTTCTTGAACACACAAAGTTTGTTGTAGATCAGGTGACCTAGCAGTGCAACTGTCTTCCATGAGATGACTCAGCACTGCAGTCTGCTTCATTATTGCAGTTCTGCCATTTTAATGCACCACTCTTGTCTCACCACTGAAAGGAAATAGTGAATTGAAGAATTTCACTGCCAGTCCAGAAGAGACGCCTGTTACTTCTTCTTACAGTTCCTTAGTCAGTAGTAGATTCATGGCCTCACTAGCTTCAAGGAGCTCAGTAGGGTTTTGGTGAACACTAGAAATGTCTATGAAGACCTTTCGGTGCTTGGTCTTTCATAGGCTAAAAGAATTTATAAAAAATTCTCTCTCTCCCAAAAATGTGATTATTTTAGGAATGTTATTATTCCCCTGTGGATGCAAATAAAACTTTGACCCTTGATGCTGAGAAATGGCAGAATTCTCCTAATGGATGTGTCTCCCCTTCCTCTGAAGCACTGAAACCCAGTGCTCCAATAGGCAAGAAATCCCTAGAGCCTAGTTGTAGAATGTGCAAATACATAGAAATGTTTAAAAATATGATCCCATTTTACAATGATATTAAAATATAACATTAGACTTTGGTAATACCTGAGAAATAATGCTCATTTTATGTGCAGATAAAAGGGCAAAATTGGCTGAATTTAGTTTAAAGAAAAAAAAACTCACTATCTTTGAAAGCATTTAACTTCCTCATTGCAGAGTAGGAGAAACCCTAATACACAGATAACATATAAGCAAACGAAATCCTCTTCCATCTCCTGTTGCAAAAAGCACTCAACAAGTAACTATGAATTAGAAATCTAAATAAACAGCTGGTATCTAAGTATAGCCTCCTGAATATGGAGCTTTTTGGTTGACTGTATCTAAATATGTGATGGATTTTAAGGAAGTCAATGTGGTTATTTCCTTCTGTCAAATGCATTATTTAGATACAATCAGGCAGTAAAATTCTAAAAATAGGTTAGAAGGCTTAATACAAGGAGCAATGTTTAACCTGTTTGATGAAGGCTCAGGGAAGCATGTTGAATGCTGTTGAAGCGAAAAAGCAGTTTGTACATAATGAACCTCAGTAAGAAACAACATTCACAGATTTACCTGTGAAACCACACACCTCACCCTCCCAAGTATTTATCTTACCAAATTTAATTGAACTGAAGCAGATAAAACTGTTCAAGCATGGGAACCAGTAATTGTTTGTAATTCATAAAAAGGATTATTCACATGCAACACTTCCAGAGAAACTACCTGTCTCTAAAGAAAATACCTACAGTTATAACAAAATGTTCTACAAATATGCACTTTTTAATAGTCTACTTACCTACAGGAATAACGCAAGCATCACTGCCCTTGCGGGAAGTGGTGGTAAGAATTCTTGCCCATGCCCATCAGTACAGTACACAATTTTAGAAGTTACACTCCAGCTCTAAACTCACACTTAAAATACAAGATTTTGCTTCTAAGGCTTCATTTACATGCCAAGCAATTAAGTCAGTTAGGGTCATTACACTCTAATAAAGTTAGAAGAAGATCTATTTCTAGGTCTTCCATGCTGACAAATTTCCCAAAGGTATCCTTGGGAAACTATCTTTGTTGATAATTTGATTTATAATAAGAAATATATTTTATTTTTGGTCCCTGGCACAGAGCTCCTAAACAATCAATAGTAAACTTCTAAAAACATAGGGGTGCTAGGTTTATCTTTTTTTCCTGATATTTGCTATTTGACCCCAGTTGCTGACACAGAGCTCCTAATCCCTTGGAATTTCCTGAGTGATAAGAATATCTTTTGCCATAAAGAGGTGACTCTTGGTGAGTTCCTGTATGGTTCCTGGACCCCAGAGATACCAAACCTTGATTAGAAACTTGGAACTTTCAGGCCCATCCCGTATCCTCTGGAAAGAGGAGAAGAGCTGGAAGTTGAGTTAATAGTCGATCATGCCTACATGATGAAGCCTCCATAAAAATCTCAGATCTATGACTTTCAGAGAACTTGTGGGTTGGAGAACACATCCATGTGCCAGAAAGGTAATATACTCCAATTCCATGGGGAAAGAAGTTCCTATGCTTGGAGCCCTTCTGAGCCTCACCCTATGTACCTCTTTATCTAGCTGTTCATCTATAGTCTTTATAATACCATTTATAACAAACGGGTAAATGTAAGTGAAGTGTTTCCTTAAGTTTTGTGAATCACTTGAGTAAATTATCAAGCCTAAGAAGAAGGTCATGGGAAGCTCTCATATGCAGTCAAATCAGACAGAAATTTTGGGTAACCTGGGAACCTACTACTTGCAATTGGTATCTGAGAAGTATTGTGAGAATATAGGATAGGAAAAAGCAAACAGTTTTTTTCTTTAAACTTCCTTCCACCATGCATATCAACACAAGGCTAATAAGGTAAACTGTGTATACATATTAATCCATTCATAAATTCATGTAGTAAATTTTAACTGGACATATACTAAGTACCAGGTATTATTTATG
The DNA here is from genome assembly GCF_037993035.2 of Macaca fascicularis. Taxonomy (NCBI): domain Eukaryota; kingdom Metazoa; phylum Chordata; class Mammalia; order Primates; family Cercopithecidae; genus Macaca; species Macaca fascicularis. The sequence continues at coordinate 43,041,862 of NC_088395.1, read as the reverse complement.
GACACATGCTGGACTCAAGACTTATGGCCCAGAAGACATTTATGCAGCCAACAAACATAAGAAAAAAAAAAAAACTCAACATCACTGATCATCACAGAAATGCAAATTAAAACCACAATGAGATACCATCTCATGCCAGTCAGAATGGCAAATATCAAAAAGTCAGGAAACAACAGATGCCGGTGAAGCTGTGGAGAAATAGGAACACTTTTACACTGTTGGTGGAAATGTAAATTAGTTCAACCATTGTGGAAGACAGTATGGCGATTCCTCAAGGATTTAGAACCAGAAATACCATTTGACCAGCAATCCCTTTACTGGGTATATATTCAAAGGAATATAATCATTTACTATAAAGACACATGCACATGTATGTTTACTGCAGCACAATTTACAATAGCAAAGACATGGAACTAACCCAAATGCCCACCAATGATAGACCGGATAAAGAAAATGTGGTACATATATACCACGGAATGCTATGCAGCCATAAAAAGGAATGAGATCATGTCCTTTGCAGGGACATGGATGAAGCTGGAAACTATCATCCTCAGAAAACTAACACAGGAACAGAAAAACACAGCGTGTTCTCACTCATAAGTGAGAGTTGAACAATGAGAACACATGGACACAGAGAGGGGAATATCACACACCAGGGCCTGTTGGGGAGTTGGGGGTGAGGGGAGGGAACTTAGAGGATGGGTCAGTAGGTGCAGCAAACCACCATGGCGCATGTATACCTATGTAACAAACCTGCATGTTCTGCACATGCATCCTGTTTTTGTTTTTTTTTTTTCTTTGGAAGAAATAAAGAAGAAAAAAAGACTAATGGCATGACCAGTGCTGGCCACAATACAACAATGTGTGCCTTATAAAGTAAGCAAATGAGAGTAAATGAGTTATTGCTCAATACCAGTTAATTACTTAGTTGGAAGACTTCTCTGGAACAATAAGAATAGAAATGCTATAAAAATAAACAAAATTATTTTTGCCATTCAGAGAAAGGGACAGTGGGATATTTTGTGTGTGGCTGACATGAAGCCATCTGGGAGCATTTATTCATACAGAGAAACTAATGATATCACTGAAACGCTACGCCAAGAAATTTCTTCAAAATGTACAATGAGGCTTTAAGTAAATAAGCCATGAATATACCACATTTAAAAATAATAGAAAATGCCACAAATTTGAAATGCTTTGGGAGACACTGAATTCAGAAGGAGGCTTTAGGAGAATTCACAATGGCAGCGAACACTGACGCATTCACTACACATCTGCAGGGACTTCATTCTTCAAGACAGAAAAATATGCTTCCCACCAGTTGTGACTCTATTATTTCACCATTACCTCTAGAATTTATATGAGTGCAGGATCATTGCCCAGAACCAACACACAGTTGGCATCTTTCCAAACCTGCAAACAATTCTCAGGCCACTGAGGGGACCTTAAGTCTGAGAGCCTGGAAATTACTTGTAATTAGTTTCCTTTTGTCATCAGTGGGCAAGAGATGATAAAAGGTAACATTCATACCTGTCAGGAACCATCCGCCAGGGAGCACGCTTTCTTGGAGTCAGCACTCAGAAAGGCAATCCTTCTGTGGAGTTAGAAACTATAATTTGGTTGGAAGAAGGAGATGCATTTGTCTCAAGGTCAGCCTGAATGCTTTACAGATTCATGTATTAATTTGGTTCACAAATACACAGCTTCATTTTCCCCCATCATCATCCAGAAGTGACCTTCGCCAAACTCTGGGTGTGGATTGAGTTTTTCATCACTACTTTTCTACAAGATTCATCTCTCAGTGGATGCTTATTTTCTGACTGGGGAATTTAAGCTTTCCGCTCGGCGATATTACACAGAAATGGGTCTTGTGGCTGTACTGCAGCCTGCTCTTTTAGTTTGGCTATAAACAAATATTCCCTAAAAATCAGGACAAAAGGACGAAAGTAGTAAGTCAAAGATCTAGTTGTCCCAGGACTACTGAAAAAGAATCATCTCAGATATGTTCACCATATAGAACCCGTGAAATGACTACTGTTTTCCGATCTAATTCATGTTCATATTCTGGTTATTTTAAATACCCGTATCCAATTAACCTTGCTTACTAGATTAAAAATGTATCTTATGAGCTGTTCAAACATTGTCTTTCTTCTTCTCTCCAAATTCAGGAAACTTAGTAAACTGGGCTGGCAGGACCTTAATAAATCTGATGGCCACTGGAGCTTTAACAAACAACCAGGCTTTGATGACCTCAAGTGGTGGGGTGGGGGCGGGGGGAAGGGCTTTAACTGGCTTCCCATTGCCATCACAAAGATCTGTCATTTACAAGCAGTTCTAAGCATGCTTAGAAAGTGAGGAGATGTAACTGGTCTGTAGCTAATCAAAGGTTTTGTTTCAAAATCACATAATTCAGTTAATGTTGCGAGGTAAGGTGAGAAAATGAAAAATATCACTCTCTCCCATTTCATCATTCTAAGCCACAGCAAAATATGAACATGTCTGCTTCTCTGTTTGCCTCATCTTAAATAATTTCTACAAACCCTTTTCCTCACTGTTTTTCTTGACCACTTCCGAAACGTGGTGTTCAGCACATCTGGAAAAAGATATCTATTTTCCAATTTTATATTCCATTGTATAAACATACTTGTTTGATATTCTGTTCATTTTTATAAGATTTTGATGATATTCAGACTAACTTCCTAACATATCTTTATGATTTCCGGTGACTGAGATGAATACTAGTATAGCCAAGAAATTTCAGGGTAAGAGCTGCAACTTTAGCGAAAGCCAAAGGCTAAATTTTACATGTCCTCGTTAATGTTAAGCTGACGGAGGTAGTACAGACCCTGCTCTTTCTAGTGAATAGAAAATTTCAAGACTCTTCTGTGAATTTTTAAGTAATCTAATCTGCTTGAGGTTTATTCTTTCTTTATAATCATGTTGCCAGCTCAGTCTGGGATTTGGGACCTAAATAATGATCTTTGAGAAAATTATAAGGTGAACCTCCTGGGTAAAGACAGAAAAATGCCAAGGATTTGATTACTAATTGTACCAATAACACAAAGGTCAGATATGCCCAGAGATCTAATGAATGTTCAGACACGTTCTCATTTCTTTCCCCAAATCTAATAATATGGCTAGAGCACTGATTTCCTAATATGGGTGGTATGGTTGTTGCTGTGCATGCTCTGATCACATCTGGACTCTGAGGAAGAAAGTGTGGGACAGGGGGTTGGAAATTAAATGTCAGGCCCTTCATTTTCTGTGACTGGAGCCAGTAACTTTGTGCCACCATAAGAATCTCACTTAGCCTAGTGTATTAGTCCATTTTCACGCTGCTAATAAAGACATACCTGAGTAATTTATAAAGACAGAGAGGTTTAATGGACTCACAGTTCTACGTGTCTGGGGAGGCCTCACAATCATTGCGGCAGGTGAAAGGCACCTCTTATATGGCAGCAGGCAGAGAGAACGCGAACCAAACGAAAGGGGTTTCCTCTTATAAAGCTATCAGCTCTCGTGAGACTTACTCACTACCACGAGAACTGTATGGGGGAAACCGCCCCCATGATTCAATTCTCTCCCACCGGGTCCCTCCCGTAACACCTGAGAATTGTGGAAGCTGGAATTCAAGATGAGATTTGGCTGAGGACACAGCCAAACCATATCACCTGGGCTTCTTTTTTCCTCCTTTCCTCCATCACTGTGTCTCAGAGCAACATATTTTCCTACTGGAGCGTTTTTCACTGATACAATGGATATAATTTGGGAGCCTTTGATGGAAAGACTTGAAAGAGTCATTAACTTCATTTGCTTCATTTGTTTTCCAAGTCAAAGAATCCCAAAGAGAACTGCTGTGAAAAATAAGAGTATCTTAATTGACTGCCTTGAAGCTATGCATTTAAACATCATAGTCAGAAAGGCTGGGCTATTTCTTCAGGATGGACTGTTTCAAAAATTTAACTATTATCTAAAGTTGGAGTTCTTCCACTTTATGTGAAGGTTTACCCTTTTGTATCCTCCAATTCCCTTCCTTTGAGTATTGTTCCTCCCTTTGCTCTTTAGTATCCTACTCTGTCCAGGAAAGGGAAGACTTCAAGCGTTTTTTTCGGTGAGTATTTTTGAGTAATGTTATCTGCTTGAGATTTACTATTTCTTACAAATTTTTAGCTTACTAAATAGTGATTCAAGAAACGTCCACCTGAATAAGTAGTATTTTACCATTTGCCTAACTGACTCACGACATCTTTTTCATCGGGTTCAAACACAGGCTACACCATTTACTAGCTGCGTGACCTCCAGCAAGTTACTTAACTTAGTTTGCTTAGTTATATAATAAAGATAAAAAGAATAATACCTACCTCATAGTATTGTTGTAAGGATTATATTAGCTTAATTTAAAAGTACTTAAAATGGTGACTGGCATATAGTAAAAATGTCAATATGTGTCATTGTTATTACTCTTACTAATAGGATTATTATAATTTGTAAATTTTCAAGTTAAAAATAGGCTTTCCGGTCTCCTTCTCCCCTGGTGGCGGTGGTGGCGGGGCCGCGGCGGCTGATCGCAGTGTGGGGCAACGAGCGGCTGGTGGAGGTGCTGTACCAGCAGCTGGAGGGAGCCGGTACGGTGTTCGGCAGCAAGGCCCCCGGGCCAGCCATGTATGAGCGCATGTCCCGGGCCCTGGCCAAGCTGGGCTACGAGCAGACCCCGTCCCAGTGCCAGGAACGCATCAAGCTGGTTGGATACCCAGAACTGAATACTGTGCTCCAGCTGTGGCCTCACCGGTGCTGAATAGAGAGCAAGAACCACCTTCATAGCTTACATGAGCTGGAGTCAGATGGCAGCACTATGGAGGACTATTCACAGGAGGACTGGGGAAACCACAGTCAGGATCTCCATGGCTATCCAACAGATCAGGAATTGGATGAAATACCTGTCACAAAGAGAACATTAAAAATAAAACAAGAGTCTTCTGAGGAAGCACGGAGGAGAGACATCATGCAGAATATTGTACAGATTTTGGAATCGGTACAGTTGAAATGGGAACTTTTTCAGAGCTGGACAGACTTTTCAAGGCTCCATCTTTCTAATAAACTGGCCATTTTTGGAATTGGTTATAACACCCATTGGAAAGAGGATATCCGTTACCATTATGCTGAGATCAGCTCCCAGGTGCCCCTTGGCAAGTGACTTCGGGAGTACTTCAACTCTGAGAAGTCTGAAGGACGGATCATTATGACCCGAGTGCAGAAAATGAACTGGAAAAATATTTACTACACATTTTTAGAGATCACTATTAGCGAAGCTAGGTGCTTGGAGCTGCACATGGAAATTGACTGGATACCCATTGCCCATTCCAAACCAACTGGTGGGAATGTTGTTCAATATTTATTGCCTGGGGGTATTCCTAAAAGCCCAGGCCTTTATGCCATTGGCTATGAAGAATGTATTGAGAGGCCCCTCTCACCACACATGGAGCAACCTTCCCTGGACCCAGGAAAAGAGGGCCGGGTTGACCTGAGAACTCTTTCAGCACAAGCCTCATTATAGGTGGAAATAGAACCCACCCGAATTATCTATTGCTACCTCTGGATTTTTGAGGTCAGGACTCTGCAGCAGTGCTTATTTTTACATTTCCAAGTGAATGCCAAAACCTTCAGCAAAGATTTGGTTGGTATTAATGGGTTTTTGTCTCAGAACTGTATTGTGGATCCCGGAGTTTCCCCCAAATCCATCTACATCAAATTTGTAGAAGTAGAGAGGGATTTTCTTTCTGCAGGCTCTTTAGTTGAGTGCCTGGAAAAAGCCATTGGATACCCCTTAAAATTTAACAACTGAATGTCATCCTTCATAAGGATTTGGGCTCTTAGCTCCTTCTTCTCTGCTCACTTCCCATTACCGGTACCACCCCTCATCCAGATGCCACCATCAGACTCTTCATGGACACCCTTTCTTCGATTGGGCCAGCATGACTTCTAAGGAATCATAGTAGACTTGGGCCAGAAAAAACAGACCTTACCTGAAAATGCTCATTTTGAGCAAGCAAGATATATAGCGAACTTGCCTGGTGGGTCAGCTATTTCTTTTTTAAAAACAGAAAAACAATTTTTAAATGGATTTTAGAGCCCTAATACAAACAAATGTAGGTACATTCCATATTGGACAAAACTTACACTTTGAGTTTCATATGAAATTGAAAAATTGTATTTTTTTCACAATGTTTCATTTTTACACATCTCTGTGTCTCTATATAAGTAATATTTACAACCCTGAATAAATAAGCAATAGATTAAAAAAATAGGTTTTCAGTGTACTAGCTTTTTTGCATTAACATAAACTGTGAATGTAGGCTGCCTACTCATGAAAAATAAAATATGCAGTAACATTTTAATTTGTGTTTCACTTTCTTTATAAAATTAAGAAAATGCAAGAGCAGTTTCCCAAAGTCACATCTTAAGAAATGGGACTTGAGACACTGGTATTTACAAGAAAAGCATGATGACAGATTAGTCAGAAAAATTACATATAAAAGGTTTAGTGTAATTATCAAATGCTAAGGATTGCATAAGATAAAATAGAAAACTGTATAGGTTATTAACGTAGAGTTAGAGTGTGTGTGTGTGTGTGTGTGTGTGTGTGTTGGATAAGTGTTGCTTAAGCATAGATAGGACAATAACTATTGTCAAGTATTTTTATACTTGAACTTTTCCCACAACAATCCTGTGAGATCCTTGGTTATAGATAAAGAATCTAAGGACTAAATAAGCTAAGGTTGTAAACACATGTCTTCAGAATGTAGTATTCCTTATGTCGGACTGAAGTGTAGCACTCTTTTGACTCTACAATAATTGTACCTGTATTAGACAAATGGAATAAACCAGAACAAGATGTACATAGTCCCTGGCTTCTCAATACTTCTAATTTAACACACACAAAATTTGAAAAAGTAATTAGAAATGTTTAAAAAAATTAAAAGGAGAACTTCTAGGTAGCTGAAGACAATGGTGGTCACCAAGCTACCACTCTCCCACCGTATCTTCCTAAAACAATATCAAATAACAAGATGGCAAATGTAAATTTACACAGAAAAAGCCCTCTGCATAACTTGAAGACATAGAATGTGAAAACTTCCAAGTAACAATAGGTTAAAAAAATAAAAATTACCAAATTCCAGTACAATGTTCCATGCTACCACCTTAATCCCCACCCTCCAGCCACGAGGCAAAAGAGAAAAACTGTAGGGAAGACAGAAAAGGAAGATAAGGAAGGAGCCAACTGATCCAAAATTATCCTCAGAAAGATTGATTCTACCTTAAATCTGAATATTCTAAAAAAGCATCTGACTAGATCAGAACATGGATCACAGGGAAGGGATTTCAAAGTACCTATGGTTTAAAGGGGCAATCTTTGAAACACATAGCTTCTGAAAGAGAAAAAAAGTCAATAAAGAAGGTAAGAAACTCCACTTGGTAATTAGGTGGTGAAAGGAAAAAGAGACTAAAGGGAAAAATGTAGCATCCTACAGAACAAAAGAGAATCATAAAACCAGAGGACACACAGCTCTGCCACCCCACCTAAACAAACAAACAAATCTGTTTACAATGTATGAACTTTGTTATGTAAAGAGAAAGGGCATCACTAAACTAGGAATCTTGTGAAACATCCCAATGCAATAAAAATGAACAAAATGCAAATTAGCAAATTCATATAGAACTGTTCTTAAGAATCAGAAGACAAACTTTCACACAAATGAGAAAATTTCACACATACAAAGAGAAGTCTCTGAAAAAAAAGCAGAAGAAAACTAAGAATTAAATATATAATCAAGTATGTGTTTGAGGATATGAAAAACCTTGTAAGAAACTCAAACACTAAGAAGGAAAATGGAAAAACAACAACAACAAAAACCAAGGAGATATGAAAAGAGAATTGTCTTAAGAAAGAACTAAAGTGAAGACAAAATATCTTAGAAATAAAGAATTAGTAATAAGGTACCCAAGGTAGAATATCAAGTGAAACTTAATAAGGAGCATAGAAAAAAGTCAAGAAAACAAGTAAGATAATGAAAAGAAGACCAAGAAAGAAGCAAAATGGATGAGAGACAAACTAGTAAAAATGAATGACAGTAAAATAATAATATTCATATCATTAGAGGCACCTACCACAATCAGTTAAACCCATCTACAAAATGATTATAGCACTATGGAATAATCTGAACTAGAGGAACCCTACTAGTCCATCCTTGGATTCCTGTCCCTAAGAAACTACAGGATAAAAGTCTATAGTTTTAAGCCCCCACGTTTCAGGGTAATTTGCTACATAGCACTAGATGATGAGTACAGATTTTGTTACCTGGAAGTCTTGTACTGACATACAAATAACTAAAACTGTGGGCATGGCATTGGAACTGGGCAGTGAATTTTGAGGAAAGTGTCAGTAAATGTTTAAAGTGCCTTGAACGTGCTGTAAAGTTTGGGACTTTGAAGAAGATACTAGTGAGAGCTTAAGGGAAAGTGAGGAAAATGTTATTGGAATCTCAAAGGAAGGAAATTCTTTTAAAAAAAATTTTTTTTTTTTTTTTTAAGAGACACGGTCTCACTCTGTCATCTAGGCCAGAATGCAGTGGCATGATTATATGACTATAGCTTACTGTAACCTCAAACTCTTGGACTCAAGCCTTTCACTTCAGCCTCCTAAGTAGCTAGGACTACAGGCACATGCCACCACATCTGGCTTTTATTTTATTGTATTTTATTTTTATTATTTATTTATTTATTTATTTATTTTTGTAGAACTGGGGTCTAACTACGTTGCCCAAGCTGGGATTCTTATAATGTAGTGGCAGAATGTAACTGTTGTCTGTGGTTATGTGAGAAGTAGAAAATGTGCTTAATAAACTGGGTAGTCTAACTGTGGTTATTTCTAAGTAAAGTGTTGAAGATACCACCTAGTTGCTTCTTGATACTTATAGTAAAATGTGAGAGGGGAGAGATAAATTGAGGGAAGGGTGTGGTGTTTTTTAAAAAAGAGCCAGGACTTATGGCTTTGAAAATCTCAGCCTCTCCAAATGGCAAATAATGCTAAAATTAAGAAATGACTTCTGGGTAAAGATCAAATCTACGGCACTTCCAGGAATCGTTGTCTAAAAATGAAAAGTGTGACTGTAAGATCTCTTGTTAAAATTTAAGAAATATCAAAGATTCTATTTAGATCTTCAAAGTTATATTCAGTCACATAAAAGACACTTTAAAGAGATTAAGAGTATGCCTTATAGATCCTTTAAATCAAAAGCTTAAAGGTGCTGTTCCACAGCCCTATGGGTAGGAACACAAGGTAGAGAAGAACTTATGTCAAGGGGGATTTGTAAGTGTAGCTTTTCTCTAATGAAGTAAACCTTAATGAAATTTACAGGAGACCCAGACAGTTATTGATAAAACCGTATCAGCAAAAACATTGCTAGCTTGGACTGAAAGGGACAAAGAGAAAACAAAATGAAAAGAGGTTCTTGGATCCCCAAAATTCTACTAGTAGGTAGCAAACTGAGGAAACCACTCAGCTGTGAATTCTGATTCAGAAGGCTAAACCAAAAAGCTAGGCATGTAAAGCCAAGTACCCAGACCCAATCAAGGAATATCTAACATTTGCCTGGATGGATTTAAGATTTCTGCAGACCAGTGATTCCGTTTTGCTTCCCATTTTCTCCCTTTTTAAATAGGAATATCTATAGTGTTAATCCCATGTCTGTTCCACAATTATATGTTGCGTGTGTTGGGAGGAAGATAACTTGGCTATTTAATTTTACAGGTCCACAAGACAAGAGGAACTTCACCCAGGTAGCAGCACCTGGACCTGATTTAGATAATGAGATTCTAAACCTTGAGCTGGCACTTTAACAATTTATGAATTTTGAGGACCTTCGGAGGGGGTGAGTGTATTTTGCATGTGGAAAGGAAGCAAATCCTTGAGAGCCAGAAGGAAAACTGTGGTAGGTAGCTTTTAATCCCCAAAGAGTCCTACCTCCTAGTATTCAAGCCTTTGTGTAATTCCCTTCCCTTGAGTATAGACTGAAATTACCCACTACCTTCTAATGAATAGTATATTGCAAAAGTGATGAGATATCACTTCAAAGATCAGGTTACAAAAAGATTGTGGCTTTTGTCTTATTCTCTCTCACTGCCTTGCTCGCTTGTTCTGAGAGAAGCCAGATGCCATATTGTGAGCTGTCCTGTAGAGAGGATCACATGGTAAGAAACTGACAACTCCAGCCAACAACTAACAAGAATATGAGACTTGACAACAACTAGAAGAGCTTGGAGGTGAATCTTTAAAGTGCTGAACCTTAAGATAACTAGCCTGGCCAACAACTCGACTGGAGTTTTATGGAAGACGGTGAGCCAGAGATCCCAGTTAAGAGACTCCCTGATTCTTGACCCAGAGAAACTGTACCATAATAAATGTATGTTGTTTCAAGCTGCTAAGTTGTGGAGTTGTTTGTCTGGCAATAAATAATGATGTGGTAGGAAACACTACCCCAAAATACAGCATCTTGACATACTGAGTATTTTAAGCTGAAGTAAATTGAAAAACAAACAAACAAACAAAAAAGCAGGAACTTCTCTCTGACTTTCTCCTATCTCTTCTCTTATAAAGTGGGCCATAGAAACTGAAACTTCCCTTGTTCCTTCTTCCCTGAAGTAGGCCAGAAAACCTAGGAAGGCTACTCTCTGATCTTCTCCCTCCCTCTTACCTTGAAGACCTTCATGTGACAAGTAGACTACCCCATACTGAGAGGGAAGGAATGTCACACAGAGAGGCCAAGAAGAATCTGAAAAAACAGGCCTTGTTAAGTTTCCTGCAGCTTCTTACCATTTACCCTTTTGTCTTCTAATTATATCTCTGCATGATTGTCCACAAAAACAGTTTTTGCTGAGTTTTTGGGTCTTCATTTCTGAAGGCTCCTGTGTCATGTACAACTTACACTAAGTGAATTTGTTGTGCTTCTCTCTTTTTAATCTATATTTTGTTACAGGAGTCTCAGCCATAAACCTAGTGATGTGTAAGAAAAATATATTACTTTTCTCCCTAATAACTAATACATTCATTTATTTTAAAAAATATTTTTAATTTTCTCACAAAGCACACCACAACAATATGCCATGGACATGATACATACCTATAATTAAGAAATTTAGAAAGGCAAAAATAAACAAATGAGAAAGGTATACTAAACAGAAGCAAAGGAAGCATAGGCATAGAGATGTTGGTATCAGCAAAGTTTAATTTAAGCCCCAAAGCATTAAATATGACAAAAAGGACATTTTTTTGCATGTGGCTAAACATTGCACTGCAAAGTGGAGCCATAATGTGTGTGAATATTCATGCACTAAATGTAGACAGCATCCATATTTTTGAAACAAAAGCTACAGAACATTCAAGGAAACATATAAAAACATAGGAATCATAACAGCTGTTACTATAACACTCTCAGTGCAAGACAGATCAAAAGGACAAAAAGAAAATAAGGAGAAAAATACCTAAACAACTTGATCAATAAAGTAGATTTTATGAACATATATGAGCTGTACATTCTGATATACCTTCTGCTCAAGCACCTATTAATCCATTCTCAAAATCCAATCCTACATTAGGTCACAAGGAAAACATCAGTAATTTACATTATGTTGAAATAGTTCAAATAACATATCTGATCACAATATAATAAAACTGGAAATTATTGACAAAAACAAACAAGCAAACATATAAAACAAATTAGCTCTTTCACCTGGAAATGAAAAATCCTATGAAACAACTCCTGGGTGAAGGGGAAACATAGAGTAAAATTACAGAATTTATACGAATAAAGACAATGAAAACAGTATGTATCAGAATCTAAGAGATATATGTAAAGCAGTGATTGCAGGAAAATTCATGTTTTTTAAAAAGAGCCAGGAAAGAACAAAGTAAACCAAAAGAGAGCACAAGAAATGAAACTATAAAGGCAAAAGCAGAGATTGAGAATGGAACAAAACAGACCTCATTAATAAATCAAAATCACTTTATTAAAAACAAAAAAAGCAGATACACCACTAGCTAACTTGTCCAAGAAATGAAGGGATAAAGTACAAGTACGCCAATTAAGAAATGACAAGAACTGTAGAAACAGAAGAGATTTTTCTCTACAGAAATGAATTTGAAAATGAAGATAAAATGGATAATTTCCTATGGAAATACATATTACCAAATTTACCCTACTAGAATTAGAAAGCTTAAACAGACCAATTTTCATATAAAAATATTGAGAATATCATTAAGAAATAGCCCTACAGAAAAACAAGGTCCAGATGTTTTCCCAAGAAGACTCTACCAAACCCTCAAAGATAAGATAGTTCTAATGTTCTACATATTGTTTCAGAGTTCTAATATTCTACATATTGTTTGAGAGTAAAGGGAAAACTTCATTACTTTTGTGATGCAAAACCTGATAAAGACAGTACATGAATGCAAACTACAGACCAATATCACTCGAATGTAAATTTTAAGAAATAACAAAATATTAGCAAACAAAATTCAACATTACAGTAAGAAAATAATATACCACGATTGAGTGGGATTTATTCCAAGAATATGGGTCAATATTAAGGAATTCATTAGTACCATACACCAGATTGATATATTGACAAAAAAATGACTGCACATCTGGTTATTTCTACAGATGCTGGAAAAGCCATTGACAAAATTTAAAAGCTGTAATACAAAATGAAGCTATAATATGTGTAAATATTTATGCACTAATTTACATATATGCTGTAAACATATATAATAAATTACTAAATTACATATACAAATACACACACACACACACCCCTTACTTCTAAAACCAATATTTTATATAAAAAGAAAACACTAGAGGCATTTCTGCTCATATCAAAACAAAGCAAACAAACACAAAAAACTAGAGATCCTGAGAGACAGAACAATCTCCCACTGTCCTTTGACCACTTTTGTAATTCAAAATTGCAAATTGCAGTGAAAGTTATCTCACCAGCACCCCTCCTACTTGGGGCCCAAGTAAATAGCAGTTTAGACAAATTACACAGGAGGTTCTGTGGTGGATACCAACCATGTAGCTCTTAATGTCATTGCTTGTTTCAGTGCTGAGAGGAGCCATTTTAAGTCATTATGAGATGAAGAAAAAAGAGGAAGGAAGATGACAAAGGGTGAAAGGGAACTCATGGCAAGAACATCTGGTTATCAGGGGCAGAACAACCCAACCCAGCTGATGCTCCAGCTGACAATGGTTGTATGAGTGAGCTCAGGTGAAACTAACAAAGAGATTTCCCTGAAAACTTACACACAATGGTGAGACATAATATTCTGTTGTTACTTAAAATTACTAATTTTAAATAACAATTTTTCAGGTGGCTCATTTTGTTAATAAAAGGCATCTGTACCAAGAGAAGAACTACTCTGACCAAGACGTGAGACAGTGATAAGCAATAGCATCAGGTCACTTTATTCGAGTGAAGGAACCCACTGTAGGTTCAGCTAACTTGGATTTCACACAAGGTCCACTCTCCTTTTGAAAGTCTCTTCCAGCAATAAACAAGCTATCTGCAAGAATGAGCTGTTCTGATCCCTCGGCCACACAATGTTGTCTAAAACTAATTTCTGTGAAATTGAAAAGTTGCTGGCATTTATACAACTTACCCTCCTTGTCTACCTCCTTCTACCCCAAGGGTGAAATTGGAGCATTTGAAGGAGTAAAATAATTAAATTATGCATCCCAGTATTCTATCATGGAAGATAAAAGTGCATTGTTTTACAAGCACAAGCTCGTCACTGTGCAGGATAAATCCAGAGCATGTGTCTCTCAGTAAGAGTTTAGATGTATTGCCCAACAACTTCCAGCTACTTGAACATGCAACTCCCAGGACTCACTCACTATCTTATCCTTCACCTACCCCCTCCTTTGTACACATGACAATCCTATAATGTGTAATTCCTCATGTCTACTTATTCATGCTTTGGTGCCTTCTTTAGGATTCCCAAAGCCCATATGCTGGTGTTAACTAGCAGTTTTCTGGTTCTGCTTCTAAGTAACCCATTTCTAATTCTCCATCATGGACTAAATGAGAGGTAAAAGGGCACCCAGACAGGGCCCTTCAACGAGAGTTCGGTAGATTTATCGGTTGTACATTTTGGATTTTGGGCTAACTTTCCCTTGAAAAAAACAGTCCCACTCTCCCCTATGCTCCCTTATCTACCAAGTAAGAATTTAAAATATATATCTTGGAGAAAAAATTCTGGACTTTAGAGAAAGTATTGATGGGGTTCAGGATATGCCATCCCAAAATATGACTGAGGAAGATCAGGATATGCTATTCCAAATTATGCCACTTTGGCATATTGATTACTTTGAGCTAAAAGAAGTTGAGAATCGGCCGAAGAGGGAAAAGCTTCACACCTCCCCTTCAGTTGCAAACTGTAAAACTCCCCTTTTGTAAAGGAAATTTTTGTTAATAAAAGGCATCTGTACCAAGAGAAGAACTACTCTGAAAGAACTTTTTTTTTAATCACCTGAAGACATATCTGCATACCAAGGCAACCTTTATTCACTAAATTTTTCCTCCCTTCACCTTCTCATAATATGCCCCCATCACTCCTCAGATATGCCAAGTCTCTTGTTCTGAGCCCCTGTACATTTGGGAGCAGGTACAACTAGTCAACATTATGTGCAACTAGAATCTCAAATCCCAACTTACTCTGGGATATCTGCGATTCAGGTGTTGTTTCTGCATATCTTGAAAAAATGTTCAGTGTTATATTGTCTTTCTAAGCAATAATATTCGTATGCTGTAATAAAAAATCCAGTAGAACTCCAAATATGACTTTCTGTTCACTACTACATATATATATTTAGAGCATTTTAAGAGGTTTCTCTTCTAAAAATGAAAGTGACACTGTGATAACTGTAGGCCTTAGACCTTAGGAGATATTGCAACTTCTATGATTGCTCTCCCTGAATGCTGCAATGAGACTATCACATAAGGAAGCTTATCTATCCTATTTAAGGATGACAACCACAGTGCCCCAGCTGATGATTAGAATCAACTGCCAGACATGTGAGCGGGGGATCTTGGGCCTTGCAACCCAGCTGATGCTCCAGCTGACAATGGTTGTATGAGTGAGCTCAGGTGAAACTAACAAAGAGATTTCCCTGAAAACTTACACACAATGGTGAGACATAATATTTTGTTGTTACTTAAAATTACTAATTTTAAATAACAATTTTTCAGGTGGCTCATTATGCAGCAATAGATAATTGATAGAAGCACAAATATTACTTGAGACTGAGCATGATGGTTTATGCCTATAATCCTAGCACTTTGGGAGGCTGAGGCAGGAGGATTGCTTGAGCCCAGGAATTCAAGATGAGCTTGGGCAACACAGTGAGGCACAGTCTACAAATAATACAAAAAGTAGCTGGGAGTGAGGGTGTGCACCTGTGGTCCCAGCTACTTGGGAGGCAGAGGCAGAGGCAGGAAGATCACTTTAGCCCAGGAGGTGGAGGCTGTAGTGAGTCATGATCATGCCACTGTACTCCAGCCTGTGCAACAGAGAGAGATCTTGTCTCTAAAAAAAAGAAAAGAAAAGGGAGCAAGATGGCCGAATAGGAACAGCTCCAGTCCCCAGCTCCCAGCGCGAGCGACACAGAAGATGGGTGATTTTGCATTTTCAACTGAGGTACCAGGTTCATCTCACTAGGGAGTGCCGGACAATCGGTGCTGGTCAGCTGCTGCAGCCCAACCAGCGAGAGCTGAAGCAGGGTGAGGCATTGCCTCTCCTGGGAAGTGCAAGGGGGAAGGGAATCCCTTTTCCTAGCCAGCGGAACTAAGACACACAACACCTGGAAAATCGGGTAACTCCCACCCCAATACTGTGCTTTACCAACGGTCTTAGCAAACGGCACATCAGGAAATTATATCCCACACCTGACCGGGAGGGTCCCATGCCTGAGGAGCCTCCCTCATTGCTAGCACAGCAGTCTGCAATCAAACTGCAAGGCAGCAGCAAGGCTGGGGGAGGGGCGCCCGCCATTGCTGAGGCTTAAGTAGGTAAACAAAGCCACTGGGAAGCTCAAACTGGGTGGAGCCGACAGCAGCTCAAGGAGGCCTGCCTGTCTCTGTAGACTCCACCTCTGGGGACAGGGCACAGCTAAACAAAAAAAAAAAAAGCAGCAGAAACCTCTGCAGATGCAAATGACCCTTTCTGACAGC
The DNA here is from genome assembly GCF_037993035.2 of Macaca fascicularis. Classification (NCBI taxonomy): domain Eukaryota; kingdom Metazoa; phylum Chordata; class Mammalia; order Primates; family Cercopithecidae; genus Macaca; species Macaca fascicularis. Next base: position 43,025,581 of record NC_088395.1, on the reverse strand, counting down.
TTTGAAGAGAGCAGTGGATCTTGGAGGTTGAGATCTGAGAATGGACAGACTGCCTACTCAAGTGGGTCCCTGAACCCTGAGTAGCCTAACTGGGAGACATCCCCTACTAGGGGCAGACTGACACCCCACATCTCATATGGCAGAGTACACCCCTGAGACAAAGCTTCCAAACCAAGAATCAGACAGGTACACTTGCTGTTCAGCAATATTGTATCTTCTGCAGCCTCTGCTGCTGATACCCAGGCAAACAGGGTCTGGAGTGGACCTCAAGCAATCTCCAACAGACCTACAGCTGAGGGTCCTGACTGTTAGAAGGAAAATTATCAAACAGGAAGGACACCTACACCAAAACCCCATCAGTACATCACCATCATCATCAAAGACCAGAGGCAGATAAAACCACAAAGATGGGGAAAAAGCAGGGCAGAAAAGCTGGAAATTCAAAAAATAAGAGTGCATCTCCCCCTCCAAAGGAACGCAGCTCATCACCAGCAACGGATCAAAGCTGGATGGAGAATGACTTTGACAAGTTGAGAGAAGAAGGCTTCAGTACATCAAACTTCTCAGAGCTAAAGGAGGAATTACGTACCCAGCGCAAAGAAACTAAAAATCTTGAAAAAATAATGGAAGAATGGATAACTAGAATAATCAATGCAGAGAAGGCCATAAACGAACTGACAGAGATAAAAACCATGACACGAGAAATAAATGACAAATGCACAAGCTTCAGTAACTGACTCGATCAACTGGAAGAAAGAGTATCAGCGACTGAGGATCAAATGAATGAAATGAAGTGAGAAGAGAAGTCTAAAGAAAAAAAAGGAAAAAGAAATGAACAAAGCCTGCAAGAAGTATGGGATTATGTGAAAAGACCAAATCTACATCTGATTGGGGTGCCTGAAAGTGAGGGGGAAAATGGAACCAAGTTGGAAAACACTCTTAAGGATATCATCCAGGAGAACTTCCCCAACCTAGTAAGGGAGGCCAACATTCAAATTCAGGAAATACAGAGAATACCACAAAGATACTCCTCGAGAAGAGCAACTCCAAGACACATAATTGTCAGATTCACCAAAGTTTAAATGAAGGAAAAACTGTTAAGGGCAGCCAGAGAGAAAGGTCGGGTTACCAACACAGGGAAGCCCATCAGACTAACAGCAGATCTCTCGGCAGAAACTCTCCAAGCCAGAAGAGAGTGGGGGCCAATATTCAACATTCTTAAAGAAAAGAATTTTAAACCCAGAATTTCATATCCAGCCAAACTAAGTTTCATAAGTGAAGGAGAAATAAAATCCTTTACAGATAAGCAAATGCTTAGAGATTTTGTCACCGACAGGCCTGCCTTACCAGAGACCCTGAAGGAAGCACTAAACATGGAAAGGAACAACCGGTACCAGCCATTGCATAAACATTCCAAAATGTAAAGTCCATCGATGCTAGGAAGAAACTGCATCAACTAACGAGCAAAATAACAAGTTAATATCATAATGACAGGATCAAGTTCACACATAACAATGTTAACCTTAAATGTAAATGGACTAAATGGTCCAATTAAAAGTCACAGACTGGCAAACTGGGTAAAGAGTAAAGACCAAACAGTTTGCTGTATTCAGGAGACCCATCTCACATGCAGAGGCACACATAGGCTCAAAGTAAAGGGATGGAGGAAGATCTACCAAGCAAATGGAGAACAAAAAAAAGCAGGGGTTGCAATCCTAGTCTCTGATAAAACAGACTTTAAACCATCAAAGATCAAAAGAGACAAAGAAGGCCATTACATAATGGTAAAGGGATCAATTCAACAGGAAGAGCTAACTATCCTAAATATATATGCACCCAATACAGGAGCACCCAGATTCATAAAACAAGTCCTTAGAGACTTACAAAGAGACTTAGACTTCCATTCAATAATAATGGGAGACTTTAATACCCCACTGTCAACATTAGGCAGATCAATGAGACAGAAAGTTAACAAGGATATCCAGGAATTGAACTCATCTCTGCACCAAGCAGACCTAATAGACATGTACAGAACTCTCCACCCCAAATCAACAGAATATACATTCTTCTCAGCACCACATCGCACTTATTCCAAAATTGACCACATAATTGGAAGTAAAGCACTCCTCAGCAAATGTACAAGAACAGAAATTATAACAAAGTGTCTCTCAGACCACAGTGCAATCAAACTAGAACTCAGGACTAAGAAACTCAATCAAAACCATTCAACTACATGGAAACTGAACAACCTGCTCCTGAATGACTACTGGGTGCATAACGAAATGAAAGCAGAAATAAAGATGTTCTTTGAAACCAATGAGAACAAAGATACAACATACCAGAACCTCCAGGACACATTTAAAGCAGTGTGTAGAGGGAAATTTGTAGCACTAAATGCCCACAAGAGAAAGCTGGAAACATCTAAAATTGACACTCTAACATCACAATTAAAAGAACTAGAGAAGCAAGAGCAAACACATTCAAAAGCTAGCAGAAGGCAAGAAATAACAAAGATCAGAGCAGAACTGAAGGAGATGGAGACACAAAAAACCCTCCAAAAAATCAATGAATCCAGGAGTTGGTTTTTTGAAAAGATCAACAAAATTGATAGACCGCTAGCAAGACTAATAAAGAAGAAAAGAGAGAAGAATCAAATAGACACAATAAAAAATGATAAAGGAGATATCACCACCGGCCCCACAGAAATACAAACTACCATCAGAGAATACTATAAACATCTCTACCAAATAAACTAGAAAATCTAGAAGAAATGGATAATTTCCTGGACACTTACACTCTCCCAAGACTAAACCAGGAAGAAGCTGAATCCCTGAATACACCAATAGCAGGCTCTGAAATTGAGGCAATAATTAATAGCCTACCAACCAAAAAAAGTCCAGGACCAGATGGATTCACAGCTGAATTCTACCAGAGGTACAAGGAGGAGCTGGTACCATTCCTTCTGAAACTATTCCAATCAATAGAAAAAGAGGGAATCCTCCCTAACTCATATTATGAGGCCAGCATCATCCTGATACCAAAGCCTGGCAGAGACACAACAAAAAAAGAGAATTTTAGACCAATATCCCTGATGAACATCAATGCAAAAATCCTCAATAAAATACTGGCAAACTGAATCCAGCAGCACATTAAAAAGCTTATCCACCATGATCAAGCGGGCTTCATCCTTCGGATGCAAGGCTGTTTCAATATATGCAAATAAATAAAGGTAATCCAGCACATAAACAGAACCAAAGACAAAAACCACTTGATTATCTCAATAGATGCAGAAAAGGCCTTTGACAAAATTCAACAGCCCTTCATGCTAAAAACTCTCAATAAATTCGGTATTGATGGAATGTATCTCAAAATAATAAGAGCTATTTATGACAAACCCACAGCCAATATCATACTGAATGGGCAAAAACTGGAAGCATTCCCTTTGAAAACTGGCACAAGACAGGGATGCCCTCACTCACCACTCCTATTCAACATAGTGTTGGAATGTCTGGCTAGAGCAATCAGGCAAGAGAAAGAAATCAAGGGTATTCAGTTAGGAAAAGAAGAAGTCAAATTGTCCCTCTTTGCAGATGACATGATTGTATATTTAGAAAACCCCATCATCTCAGCCCAAAATCTCCTTAAGCTGATAAGCAACTTCAGCAAAGTCTCAGGATACAAAATTAATGTGCAAAAATCACAAGCATTCTTATACACCAATAACAGACAAACAGAGAGCCAAATCATGAATGAACTTCCATTCACAATTGCTTCAAAGAGAATCAAATACCTAGGAATCCAACTTACAAGGGATGTAAAGGACCTCTTCAAGGAGAACTACAAACCACTGCTCAGTGAAATAAAAGAGGACACAAACAAATGAAAGAACAGACCATGCTCATGGATAGGAAGAATCAATATCGCGAAAATGGCCATACTGCCCAAGGTAATTTATAGATTCAATGCCATCCCCATCAAGCTACCAATGAGTTTCTTCACAGAATTGGAAAAAACTGCTTTAAAGTTCATATGGAACCAAAAAAGAGCCCGCATTGCCAAGACAATCCTAAGTCAAAAGAACAAAGCTGGAGGCATCATGCTACCTGACTTCAAACTATACTACAAGGCTACAGTAACCAAAACAGCATGGTACTGGTACCAAAACAGAGATATAGACCAATGGAACAGAACAGAGTCCTCAGAAATAATACCACACATCTACAGCCATCTGATCTTTGACAAACCTGAGAAAAACAAGAAATGGGGAAAAGATTCCCTATTTAATAAATGGTGCTGGGAAAATTGGCTAGCCATAAGTAGAAAGCTGAAACTGGATCCTTTCCTTACTCCTTATACAAAAATCAATTCAAGATGGATTAGAGACTTAAATGTTAGACCTAATACCATAAAAACCCTAGAAGAAAACCTAGGTAATACCATTCAGGACATAGGCATGGGCAAGGACTTCATGTCTAAAACACCAAAAGCAACGGCAACAAAAGCCAAAATTGACAAATGGGATCTCATTAAACTAAAGAGCTTCTGCACAGCAAAAGAAACTACCATCAGAGTGAACAGGCAACCTACAGAATGGGAGAAAATTTTTGCAATGTACTCATCTGACAAAGGGCTAATATCCAGAACCTACAAAGAACCCAAACAAATTTACAAGAAAAAATCAACCCCATCAAAAAGTGGGCAAGGGATATGAACAGACATTTCTCAAAAGAAGACATGCATACAGCCAACAGACACAAGAAAAAATGCTTGTCATCACTGGCCATCAGAGAAATGCAAATCAAAACCACAATGAGATACCATCTCACACCAGTTAGAATGGCAATCATTAAAAAGTCAGGAAACAACAGGTGCTGGAGAGGATGTGGAGAAATAGGAACACTTTTACACTGTTGGTGGGATTGTAAACTAGTTCAACCATTATGGAAAACAGTATGGCGATTCCTCAAGGATCTAGAACTAGATGTACCATATGACCCAGCCATCCCATTACTGGGTATATACCCAAAGGATTATAAATCATGCTGCTATAAAGACACATGCACATGTATGTTCATTGCGGCACTATTCACAATAGCAAAGACTTGGAATCAACCCAAATGTCCATCAGTGACAGACTGGATTAAGAAAATGTGGCACATATACACCATGGAATACTATGCAGCCATAAAAAAGGATGAGTTTGTGTCCTTTGTAGGGACATGGATGCAGCTGGAAACCATCATTCTCAGCAAACTATCACAAGAACAGAAAACCAAACACCACATGTTCTCACTCATAGGTGGGAACTGAACAATGAGATCACTTGGACTTGGGAAGGGGAACATCACACACCGGGGCCTATTATGGGGAGAGGGGAGGGGGAAGGGATTGCATTGGGAGTTATACCTGATGTAAGTGACGAGTTGATGGGTGCTGACAAGTTGATGGGTGCAGCACACCAACATGGCACAAGTATACATATGTAGCAAACTTGCACATTATGCACATGTACCCTAGAACTTAAGGTATAATAATAATAATAATACAACATTTAAAAAATACAATATTCCAGAAACAGTTTAAAAAAAAAAAAAAGAAAAAGAAAAGAAAAGAAAAAAAACTACTTGCCCAAGTCAGAGTATTATTATTTTCAGCATTTTTGTGAAAAGCAGGTACAAGTTGTCCCTGTTCAGGTGAGTCACATGGCTTGGTAGGCAAAATCAGCTGCAATTCTGAAAACATAGTAACTGTGATATTGTTTCTGTTCAATGAAGACAAATGACCTATTTCATTATCTAAATTTTAAACCCTTTAATATGCTTCCCCAAAGGTTGTCTGATTGAGAATTTTAAAAAATCAGGAAAGAAAACTAGCGAAAAGCATCACCTAATAAATGCAATGATTTTCTCAACCTGAAACCAGAAAAATAGAACATTCAAGTATTGAATGAGACATTTTAGTTCAAACTTTGAGGAAGTGACATTTCAGCATAGAACTGAAGGCAGTGAGGGAGTTTGCTGTGCAGTCATCTCGAAGAAGTGGACCAGATAGAGGGAATAAGAAGCTCATGCAAAGGACGCAGTTCAGGAATGCACTTGTCATGTTCTTAGTATGATTAACTTTTGATGTCTATTTATAGTGAGAACAGCGTAGAATAACACAATTGAAAATAAGCTAAACTTTATGAAATTCCTTATTTTCAATATAAAGCAGGATACAAAGTTGACTAATAGAAAAGCAGCTTCTGTCTCGCTTTCAATAAAAAAATACTAAAGGAAATTGGCTTTAAGTATTTGCTAGCTCAGAATCTGGTTGTAATCTATGTCTCTACATTATTGTCTGGCTCTAATCTCTACCCCTAAGACCAACCCAGGTGTCTGGGAGTCTAGTCTAAGTTCCTTGTTCTGAGCCCCTGTAAGTTTAGAAGCAGGCACAACTAGTAACCATCACATGCCACTGGAATCTGAAATGCCAACTTATTTTGGGTGTTCTGGGATTCAGGGTTTGTTTCTGCATTCCCTGAGAAAAATGTTCAGAGTGTTACATTGTCTTTCTAAAAAATAGTATTTATGTGCTAATAAAAATCCTCCTGAAGTCTAAATATGATTTCTTGCTCGCTACTAGATGTACATTTATGGCATTTTAAGAGGTTTCTCTTCTAATTTTTTTGTCTTCATAAAAAAGTATCAAATTTATTTTAATATGTAGTTTCATTTTAAAATTAGAGCTGTTGGACAACTTTTTGTAACTTAAAATTTATTATCAGAGGTGCATAAAACATTAACCAGTTATTAAATACTGACAGTGGATAAAATTACTGGACCATGTATTTATAAATGCCAGGTTTAATAGTAAGAAGCTCCAGTTATACTACTCAGCTAAAAGAAACATGCTTAAGGTTGGGCATGGTGGCTCGCGCCTGTAATCGCAGCACTTTGGGAAGCTGAGACAGGTGGATCACGAGGTCAAGAGATCGAGACTATCCTGGCCAACATGGTGAAACCCCGTCTCTACTAAAAATACAAAAATTAGCTGGGCATGGTGGTGCATGCCTGTAGTCCCAGCTACTCAGGAGGCTTAGGCAGGAGAATCGCTTGAACCCGGGAGGCTGAGGTTGCAGTGAGTTAAGATTGTGCCACTGTACTCCAGCCTGGCGACAGAACGAGACTCCGTCTAAAAAAAAAAAAAAAAAAAAAAAAAAAGGCATACATTAGCTCTTCTAGTAATCGCATTTTTATTTTGAAATAATTTATTCTTACCCAATTACTACTATGTCCAATGAAATTTTCTAAATTTTAAGACGTTCTTTACTACTTATGAAGTATGACTTAACTGTTAACTCTTTGAGAGTTCTTGAAACATCATTTGAAGTCTTAATTTTCACCTTGAACCTATTTGATCAAAAAATATTGGACATTATTACCACATAAATTAAAACAGAGAATGGGATAAAAAACCAAAAGTGGAATCTATATAATCAGCAAATTATGGGATAGGACATTCTATTTCACAGTGGTACTTAGCATATGAATAAACTGGTTCTTGGCCGGGTGCAGTGGCTCACGCCTGTAATCCCAGCACTTTGGGAGGCTGAGGCGGGTGGATCACGAGGTCAGAAGATCGAGACCATCCTGGCTAACACGGTGAAACCCCGTCTCTACTAAAAATACAAAAAAAAAAAAAAAAAAAAAAAAAAAGCCGGGCTTGGTGGCAGGCGCCTGTGGTCCCAGCTACTCGGGAGGCTGAGGCAGGAGAATGGTGTGAACCCGGGACGTGGAGCTTATAGTGAGCTGAGATCATGCCACTGCACTCCAGCCTGGGCAACAGAGCGAGACTTCTGTTTCAAAAAAGGAGAAAAAAAAAAAAAAAAAAAGAATAAACTGGTTCCAAGGTACTACAGCGTTTGGCATATTTATTGCAAGCTTTAAATAATAGTGTCACTTTTCTCAACAAGTTATCTCTAAGAAAATGGCAGTGCTTTTAGGTACAAAAACTGTTATATCTAGTAGACAAAATTCTACAGAGTCAACATAAAAGAATTTTTTATAAAATTATGTTTTAAAAATGCAGAACGTCTTGATAATTACCAGTTGTCTGAAAGACTAAAATCAGAAAAATGCAGCAATTAGATGTACTTATTGATTAATATTACTTTGCTTTGATAAACCCAGAAATGATTCTATTCCAAGAAATACGCAATAATAATAAAATATGTGATTAATGTACTGTATCTCTTTTAAGCCAAAGCATACTTTTCACCTCAAAGAGGACAATCCTGAATTTTCACATTCTTAATTTTCTTTACCCAGAACAGGACCCCATTTTAAGCCATTATTTGAATAGAGTTCATAATCAAAAGTCATTTTTCTCCAAAAGATATTTTCATTTCAGTACAAAAGCTGCAAAATGGCAAATGACTAAGTCAGTTATAAATAATTTGTACCATAATAAGTGCTAATTTGTAAGAATTGTCAATAGATACCAACAAACTTCTATACCCAAGCTTAGAAGTTGCTATAGTAATAAGTTAGAACTAACATAATTCTTCCATATGGTCAGATTTTCTTTGCTAAATAAGACTGTTATGAAATCGAAAGAAGAAATCTTAATAGGTCTTTCCAAGGCTGCATAATTTTCCAAATTATTTTCCTTTGATTGTAGAGCCTGCTCATTTTTTCAGTCCTTTTATAGTTGTTTAGCTTTTGCAATAGTTTCTTGATGTTTTTGTTTCTTCTGTTGCTCCTGGCCTCAATCGTCTTGGCCAATTTCCAAAACAGTACAGCGCCTGCTGGTAACAGTGGAGTAAAGTCCAAACTATCTTTTGTAAGAAAACCGTATGGGTCCTTGGCAGCCCATTATGCAACATATTCGGCCCAAGCCTTTATATCAGACATCTTTCTAGTAGTTTCACTTATTCTTGATTAATGATCTCTCATTTTGTCCTAGGATTATTAGCGAGCCAATCACAATTTTAGATTACCCTTAGTTGTTTGTCTTCTTTAGTTCCACTGTACACGTCTGAGAGAAGGTTTAAATTTCTAAGGGGACCATGTTCACTCCTGCCCCTGAGCCTTGGCAAGTGTGGGTTCCTCATCCCACCGTGAGTCAGGTAGGACTTACAGATCCCCAGAAATGTGGGGATGACACACTACAACTTGTTCTGCCAGCACCAAAGCCGCCATCTCTGCTGTGCACTGGGACAAGAACCACTGCAGCAGTGGCCACCAGCCTTTCCTACAAACTGCAGGTTCTCAGACTTCCATTTCCATTTTCAATTAACTAATGTTTTAACGTGCCTAGAAACCAAAGTAATGGCTTTAAAAAAGAAGTTAATTAACTTTAGATAATTTAATTTTATGAAAATATATGCTATGTTGAAAATTTCAAAGATTTAGAGAAGCAAAAATAAGCCAGATGCAATTCTGCTACTCAAATATGGAGTTTCTATTTTATATTATTCTATTCTTGAGCATATACCTGTCAATAAATATATGATAAAATGGACTTAAATGCTGTGCACTATTTGTAACCTATTGTCTTACCTTATTGATATATAATGAAATTCTATCCTTCTTAATAAAAATATGTCTATATTATCATTTTTGATGTCTACACATGTCTCCTATTTAACTAATAACATGTTGAACAAGTTTGATTTTGTAAATACAGAATGGTTATCATGACGTTGTTTCCATGTTTATATCCATGACTATTTTCAGTTTCTGGAAGTGGTTTAAGTGGACAGTTATTATTCATATGCTCTAGCAGCTCATTCCTTTGCAGAGTCATTTTGCTATACCACCAAAACTCTTTTTAATCCTTTAGAATTAAAATTCTTTTTCAAGTTTTAGAACGCTAAATTCTTTATAATTTAGAACTCTTACAATTTTTTTTTTAAGAGTTGGGATCTTGCTCTCTTGCCCAAGTTGGAGTGCAGTGGCACGATCCTAACTCACTGCAACCTCGAACTTCTGGTCTCAACGGATCCTTCTGCCTCAGCCCCCAAGCAGCTGGGACTATAGGTATGCCACCACTCCTAGCTAATTTTTTAAAAAAACATTTTGTAGAGATGAGGTCTCACTATGTTGCCCAGGCTGGTCTTAAACTCCTAGCCAAAAGCAATTCTCCTGCTTTGGCCTCACAAAGTGCTGGGATTACAGGTGTGAGCCACTGCACGTGGCCTAGAATTCTTTTTAATCATTGCCAATAAATAGGGAATAAATTGTGTCTAATTTTAAAAATTTGGAATTTTGGTTACTAGTATTGATAAACAATTTCCTACAAATATTAACAATAATTTAATAATGTCGTCAGATATTCAGTACCTATTAACATTGCCCCAACTATCTCAATGTCTTCTATGTTTTTTTTTTTTAAATGAGGGCCCAAATCAATTTATGCATTGCATTTAGCTATTATGCCTCTCCTCATCCTCATTTTTATGACATTGATTGTTGAAGATTTTAGGCCAGTTGTTCTGTAGAATACCATCCATGCTTGATTTGTCTGATTGTTTCTTCATGGAGTAATTTAACTTATCCTTCTATTTTCTATGTATTATAACTTTTTTTCTATGTATTATTTTCTATGTATGTATAGCATTAAAATCTCAACTTCTTGTTTTTTCATCTCTCTTTTTTTTGAGACGGAGTTTTGCTCTTGTCACCCCCAGGCTAGAGTGCAATGACACGATCTTGGCCCACTGCAACCTCTGCCTTCCGGCTTCAAGCGATTCTCCTGCCTCAGCTTCCCGAGTAGCTGGGATTACAGGCGCACGCCACCACCTTCGGCTAATTTTTGTATTTTTAGTACAGCCAGGGTTTCATCACATTGGCCAGGCTGGTCTCAAACTTCTGACCTCAGGTAATCCGCTCTTCTCAGCCTCTCAAAGTGTTGGGATTACATACATGAGTCACCACACCCAGCCTCTTTTCTTCTTTCTTAGACAAAGGTTTTTTGTTTCACCTTTTGTCAACAACATTACACAATGTCAGTGATTAAATATTCCTCTCTTCCCTCAAAATATTTTATTGGTCTAAGTTCTAAACAATTACTATACTTATTGTTAGGCTTCAATAATTTATATATACACTTCAAATTAGCACATTTTTGTAACATTTATTTAATAAACTTTGTATTCAAATTAATGAAAATTAATTTAGAGAACTCCCATTTATATGGTGGGTCCTCAACACATGCCCAATCAGCTCCACACTCCTCTCAAGAATAAGTCCATAATGGTTCAGAATCATTCAAGCTCACTTCAGCACAGTTTCCATCTCTTATCCCTGTGTTATTACACATTATTGTGTGTATATAATAGATTTGAAATAAACAATGATAGCACGGTGATGATAAAAATAAAGAGAGCTTGAGTTACTTTAATTCTGCTCTTTCTGTCGATCTCTGTAAACATTTAGAATTTTTATTTGAGTTTAAACTTTAAAATGATGAAACAGGATGTGAATTGTAAGGAGAGATATTTTTGTTTGGTAAATCTGAAATTTAGTTTATAGATGAAATCATCTTATTGAATTTAAATAATATCATCAAAATTAAAATGTATTCATCTCCTCAATTTTTAATTATTTGTATTAATACTAAAGACCAAATCAAAAAAATGGTCATTATTATTTATTATTGTATAGTTATTACTGCAATAATGTTATCATAGAAAGGAAGGGGTTGTTAAAAAATGATCTACTCCTGTGTGAAATGAGCCGTATTGATTCGATAGATTATTTTAGAAAATACATCTGCCAAATTTGTGTTACCAAAACACCAGGGGATTGGTCTAGGTCCCATTGCTCACTGCACAGAAAGCCAATCACTGAGACAGTGAGTATTGCCAGGGAAGAAGGCTTTTTATTTGGGTGATGTAGAGAGTTGGGAGCCAAGTCTCAAATCCATTTCTTCCAACCAACTAAAATTGGGGGTTTACATAGGCAGTAAGGCATGTAACTACATGTGGGAAAACAGGAAACAGGGAGAGGTAAGGAAGCCATCATGATGAATGAGGGGTCTGGCATCTCATTGCCTGGATGCAGTGATCTGGTGGGTTTCAGTTTCTTGTCTGAGGATCAGTTTCCTGAGGAAGAAACTAAGGAAAGACAATTGGGCCAGTTTCGTTTGTATCACAGTCTAACCACTCACATTAACACTTATTCTATCATTCAGCTATTCATTCATTCAACACTTGTTTATTGAGTCCTACTTTCTGCCCAGTATTATTCTACATGCTGAAGATGTAAGTTGGAACAGGAAAAATTCCATGGTCTCATAGAAATTACATCCTAGTACAGGAAACAGAAATCTAAATAATTAAGATTTATAATATAATGCTATATAATAATAAATTCTGTGAAGAAACAAAATAAAGCAGGGAAAAGGAGCAGTGGGTGATGTATGTGTGAGGGAGTGTGATAGTTTAGATAGAGTGGTCAAGCAAGACCTCTGTGGAGGTGACATTTGGGCAGAATCCGGAAAAACAGCATAAGCAAAATGGCCATCTGTGGAAAGAGAATAATAGGTAGGAGGAACATCAAGTGCAAAGACTCTGAGGCAGAATTTTGCTAATCACTTTATAGGAGTAGAAAAGAAACCAGTGACATTAAAATAGCATTAGTGAGAGCAGAAGGGTTAGATATGGGGTCAGATATTTGTTTGGTCTTGTCGGTTAGGGTAAAAGTTTCAAATCTGACTTTTAGTGAATGAGAAGCCATTGGAATGTTTTGAGTCGAATATATCTGACTTACCTTTAATGGTAATCCCTCTGGTTTGGAGTAGAATAGTAACTTTATCTAACTTACCTTTAATGGAATCCCTCTGGCTTCTTTGTGTAGACTAGACCAGAGGGGAGTGGGAAAGCAGAGAGACGTTTAGGAGTATATGTTCTCTCTTTAGGGGAGAGATAAAGTGTCTTTGACCAGGCAAACTGGGGTGGAGAGGGTGAGACCTTGTTGTATTCTTAATACATTTTGAGAGTAGACCAAAGATATTTCAGGATGCAGGAGAAAGTTAGCTTACGCAAATTAGCAGGATCACTAAAAGTAAAATTACAGAAGGAGGTTACATAAAAGAGCAAATCTTTAATTTGACTAAAACTGAATTATTTGGAAGAAGGATCATGTAGCACATTATCATTCAAAACACAATTCCAGGAGCTAATGCAGTGAGAGCTTGCATATTCAAATTGTTCCTGTTTTCAACCTAAGCATTCTCTTGCTCTGTCTCTGCAACTCAAATTTGGTTCAGATCAGTATTGCCTTTTTGTATCTGACATATATAACAAAATAGTAATTTCCAATTCAATTGCTTAACATTTTTAAAGAAATAGAAAACACATGAAATAAATGGCACAAATCACAGGTTTTCTGCTCACAAAATAATAATATGAGTTACCATCCAAATAAGAACTAAAATATTACCAGCATTCTGCAAGTGATCCCTGTGTTCCCTCCGAAGTGCAAACCCCATTCACCTCCTAGATGTAACCAATATCTTGTTTCCTAACCCCATGTTAATTTCCCGTGTGAATTTTATATAAATGGAAGCATGCAGCATGTGCTCTTTTATGTCTGGGTATTTTGCCCAACATTATATTCATGTGGACAGTTCATCACTATCATTGCACATAGCAATAGTTCATTAATTTTTATTGCTATATTTTACATGAATATACTCAATTCATTTATCCACTCTACTAATGAATATCTGAGTGATTTTTTGTGTTTGGCCATTATGAATGATGTGTCTATGAACACTCTTGCACATGACTTTTGATGCACACAGATATGTATTTCTTTGGGCATATATCTAAAAATTATTTTATAGGATATGCAGTAAATAGTAAAACTCCCAATTTCCAGAAGTGGTTGTACCAATTTACAGTACTGCCCATAATATATGAGGGTTGTAGCAGTTCCAAATCCTTTAAATTCTTGATATTTTCATTCTTCTTAATTTTAGCCATTCTAGTAAGTATGTTGTGATATCTCATTGTGACTTTTTAATTTGCGTTTTTATTTTTTTAATTATTTTTGAGACAGGGTCTCACTCTGTTGCACAGGTTGGAGTGCATGATCACGGCTCACTGCAGCCTCAATCTCCTGGGCCCAAGCCATCCTCCTGCCTCTGCCTCCAGAGAAGCTGGGACTACAGGCATGCACCACCACACCCAGCTAATTTTTTATTTTTTATTTCACTGTGGAGACTCTCACTATGTTGTACAAGCTGGTCTCAAACTCCCGGGCTCAAGCAATCCTACCACCTCAGCCTCCCAAAGTGCTAGGATTATAGTCATAAGCCACCATGACTGGTCTAATTTGCATATTTAATAATGAATAAAGTTAAGTACTTTTTCACATATCCCAAGGAATAAGGAAAAGATTTGCATTTAAGTTTACAAATTCCCTTACATATATAGCTTTACGTGTATTCCATAAGCTATGACAGCTTGTGTTTTAATTATTATTCAATTTGGAATATTTTATAATCTATATGATTATTTCTTCTCTGACCTATTGTCTATTTAAAGGTGTGTTTTTAAATTTTGAAACATGGGAATTTTCTGGTTATCTTTTTAAAAATAATGTCTAGCTTGCTTCCATTGTCATAAGAAACGTACTCTGAATAATTTTATTCCTTTGAAATATGTTATATGGTAAATTTTGGTAAATGACTCATATGTCCTTGTAAGAAATAAAATAATCTACAATTTGAAGAGTCAATCTTTTATGCATGTCAAATTAGAACAAGCAGGAAACAAGCAGAAGATTTGAACAATAAGATACACAATTTTCATTTGCTTTGACATTTATAGAAGAAGCAGAAAATATTTTCTGACCACAATAACACAGAAGTGGAAGTTAACAACAAAAGTAAAATGAAAAAAATTCACCTCTAAATTAAAGTGAAATACAACTTTGTTTCCAAACAACCAATATAAGGGGAAAACTATCAACCCCACAATAAATGCATACCATTATATAAATGCTGTATATCAGATAAAAATTGAAGCATTGCTCTGAATAAAAATTTTAGCCCCAACTACTTATTATAATAATCAAGAAAAATAAATGTAAACTAAACTCAGTAAGTTAGGAAAAGAACATATTAAATCTAAGGTAAAGAGAAAGGAAATTAAGTAAAAACAAATTATTGACATGGAAAACAAATTTGCTAGATTTAAAAAATAAATCAAAGAGCAAATGAGTAACATCACTGTATTAGTCAGAATAAACTAAGCTTCAGCTTAAATTATAAACAATCCCTAAATGTTAGTGGCTTATCACATAAATTTTATTTCTCGTGCACTCAAAGTCTACTGTGAGTTAAAAGACTCTCCAAGGCAGCTTTTTTTTTTTTTCCCATATAGTAACTCAACAACTCAGTTTTACTCGACTTGAGATTCTGCTTTATCAACACATGCCCTCCATGCTCACTGCAAGTAAGGAAGACACTCTGGAAGATTTCAGGACTTTTCACCCTCAGCCTGGATGTGACACATGCCCCTCTCCCTACTGCTCCCTGATTGTTGCATAGAACTAATCACACGAGAGGCATGGTCTTCCATATGCCCTGGAAAGAGAGCAGAACTAAATACCTGTGGGTTACAGTGAAATGGCTATAACAATCATTAGTTAACTTAATCAAGGAAGAAAGGGAGAAAGTACAAATACCCTAAATAGAAAATACATATAATCAAGAAACAACCACAGATACCAAGGAAATTAAAAGAATTGTATGACATTAATTTGCTCATCTCCATATAAATACATTTGTGATTCTGCATAAAATGGTTGATTTTCTCAAAGATTATAAATTTTCAAATTTATTCCAGGTAAGTGTAGAGGAGGAAAAATATATTTTCCTTCTACCCTTCTGAGTTCTTGGCTGGGGCTCCTATAATAAAAGACAGATTAACAAGAGAAAAGTATACCCATTTATTTAATACAGGTTTTACGTGACATGAGAGCCTTCATAAGTAAATGAAGATCCAAAGAAGTGGTCAAACTTGAGTGTTTTTAAGGCTTGGTTTGATAAAGAGTGGAAAGTCACAGAGCATTAGAATAGGATGAAAGGGTATGAGCTGGAGAAAACTTAGCAAGGCCTGTTTGTTTAGATTCTTCTTGTTCTCCCTGTGTCTTTGGTGATAAGGACACTTTTCCTGGTCACATCTTCATAACTCCTCCTCACCTCTCAATATCCTTCTTTCTTTGTTTCAACAGAAGTTGGTGTTTAAGCCTGAACTCTAAGCCACTGTTTTGAAAATTACTAATTCCTTGCATATTTTCTATGTATATGTTAATGGAAAAGCCAGACTGTAAAATATTTTTAGAGGGTTTATTCTGAGCCAGTAGGAGTGAACACAGCTTGAGGA
Source organism: Macaca fascicularis (assembly GCF_037993035.2). Classification (NCBI taxonomy): domain Eukaryota; kingdom Metazoa; phylum Chordata; class Mammalia; order Primates; family Cercopithecidae; genus Macaca; species Macaca fascicularis. The sequence goes on along the minus strand of NC_088395.1, from coordinate 43,009,200 downwards.
AACATAGTCTCAAAGAATCCTGATAAAGTATACCCAATGTGGTCGGATTATAGTTTGATTTTATACATTTCAGGGAGGCAGGAGTTATAGGCAAAGGCACAAAGCAATATATGGAAGATATACATTGATTCGGCCCAAAAAGGCAGGATAACTTGAAGCAGGACCTTCCAGGTTATAGGTGGACTCAGAGATTCTTTAATTTGCATTTGGTTAAAAGAGTAAGGCTCTGTCTAATACTTTGAGTCAACAGAAAGGCATGTTTTAAGTTAAGGATGTTATGTAGCAAGATTGATGGCCTTCAGACGGGACTTAACCCTTGCCTTATATGGTCTTAGGTCTTGTTTATAATTTAGTATGCCACAGAGTATCTTTTGTCATTCTTATGATCTCTGTTTTAACATCAGTGCTGGTCAGTTGTGCCTAAACTCCAAAAGGGAGGGTATATAACAAGGAGTATCTGATCTCTTTTCCCATCACAGCTGGAAACTCAGTTTTTAAGGTTTCCTTGGGGTCCCCTTGGCCAAGAGAGGGTCTGTGCAGTTGGTGGAGGGCTTAGGATTTTTAGTTTACATATATATGAGGTATAGATGTTAGTAAACTTCTATTTGTTTTTCTCTTGTTAATCTGTCTTTTGTTACAGGGTTCCAGCTAAGAACTCAGAACGGACAGAGAAATTTATTTTTCCTCCTGTACAATGCCATGGAATAAGTGAACTACAATTTGTTTAATTATCAGTAGCTGATAGACATTTGACTTTTATTTTTTAATTTGAAATAAATTTTATCATATTGTACATATTGTTTAGCAATTTTTTAGATAAGTATTACACTTTTGTGATTTACTAATATTTATACTTAGAACTTAAATCTATTCATTTTCTTGCTGCATGTATTTAATATCTGAATTTAAGAAAATCTATCAAGTCTCTTCTGAATCGGCATTTTATATTTATACAATTTTTCTTATAAATAATGTTACAAAAAATTTCTGTGCATTCTCCTTGTGCACATGTGCAAATCAATACACTTTTAATATTTATATTTATTCATATTATCCTAAAAGTAAACTCAAGATTTCTGGAACAAGGTAGCTTATGATTACTTACAGCAATAACCTCATTTGTTTCCCTTTGGCACAAATCTTCCTTATTTTAAGGTGATGCGATGAGAGCCAGGTGTCATCCTACTGATACCATGTCCTGTATTGTAGGTGAGGAACCCAAAACTATGAATCTGGGAACTTATATAGACATTATACCCCATCCCCAGAGGGGTACTGCAATCTCCCTAATATAAACAATTTCTCCTTGGAAAAAAGAAGGGGAAGTTCTCCAGACTTTGAAATGTAAATAAATGTCTTCAGGTGGAAGATAAGACAAAAATCTCTGTCCTCAGGTTTATAACCCCTGAGATGTTTTCATGGCACCAGGGAGATAAGTTTTATCGTTTGAAAAGGAGCAGATGGCTTCAATCTAATACCCTAGGAATTTGAGGAGCCAATGGGTCTGAGGTTAAGGAGGCTTTCTCTAGCAAGTCAATTTTCTCTCCTCAGGAAGTCAAACAGTGCAAAAACATGAAAATATTCAATTCTCGACATAAGTGTTTACTAGAAAACAATTAGAAGTGAAATTACTGGGTTGTAGGACACACATCTTCAACTTTTCTAACCACTGCTAAATTACTTCCCAAATTAGTGTTATCAATTTAAGCTCCCACTGATGGTGTACTAAAATTATTGTTTCCTTACATCTTCATCCACAAATACTATGAAATATTATTTTTCGCTAACCAGATAACTCTGACATGGTGTATCACTGTTTTCTAAATTCTCATTTTCCTGATTTCTAGTAAGGTGGAGGATTTTTAAAAATGTATCGTCAATTTTAGTTTCCTCTTAACTGCTTGTTCACATTCTTTGCTTATTTAGATACTGAGTTATTTGTGTTATTATTGATTTGTAGGCATCATTATACATTCTGGAAGCTAATACTTTGCTACTTGCATGCATTTCAAATATATTCTCCCAGGCTGTGCCTTATCTCTCTAATCTTTCCACTCATCTAATGGTATTCTGATTTATATAAAAAAAAGTTAATTTAGTAAAAATGTATCAGTGTTTTGCCTTATGAAGATGTTTTGTTTCTAGCTTAATGAATCTCAAAGCCAAAGTCATATGTATATTTTCCCATAAGTAATTTTGAAATTTTAGTTTGTTTTTCACATTTTGAGTTTTATTCCACTTGGAATTTATTTTTAATTATATTATAAAGTTTTCAACACACTTAGTTGTTATTTTTTATAAATAACTGTGAGGAAAGAATTTGAAATTATGGCCCTTAGATTAAATGTAATGTCCGAGTCCATTGAGGTAAAAGGATATTAAACTAGGGTTAGGAGGAGGTCTATGGAGAGACAGGTTTGCAGCAAGATAGAGATAAAGCTGTTGATCTGGACTATAATTATTTCTTCTCACACTAGACAAGGGATTGGATTAGATCTTGCTGAACATAATTTTATGAAAGCAGACCAATTTCCAATTTTGTGTGTGTGTGTGCGTGTGTGTGTGTGTGTGTGTGTGTGTGTGTGAGAGAGAGAGAGAGAGAGAGAGAGAGAGACTATTTCTTAAACAGAATCACTAAGTTGCTACTGAAAGTCTTCTGGACTAGTGATATAAGCACTCACATGACAGGACAGAAACCCAGTAAGAATTCAGCCATTTTCTGCTCTGAGGTGTCTCTGGTAGGTGTTCATACTTTGTAAATTTAGAGAAAGTGGAAAATAAAAAGGCCATTCCGATTCATGCAGCATCTGTTCTGGCTGTGTCGGGCTATCTTACTTCCATTAGGTTCTATAATTATGTCCAAATTAATTGACATTTTAAACAAGTTTTGGGGAGGGTAAGTCTCAATTTTATTCACTAGAATTTTTAAATTTCTGGTTGTCCTAACAAAATATATAGATTAGTCTGTGTTTTCCCATTGATTTGTAATGACAACTCTGTCATATACCAAGCTTCCACATAGGCATACATTTGTTTATGGCCTCTTTATTCTGTTTCTTGGGTTTATTTGCCTATCTCTGTGACAATAATTCACCATTATTAGTTATTGTATCTTTAGAATAAAACTTAACATCTGCTAGTGTGAGTTTCGGCACTTGTTTTATTTCTTTTATTAACTTGATTATTTTTGGACACTAAAATCACCTTTAAAAATCCATGTGGATTTTAGGATTATCATGGTAAGTTTCAAGAAAAGTTTTGTTGAATGCTGTGATTGTAATGTTATTAAATTCAAAGGTCAGAATTGACATGCTATTGTATTGATTTGTTTTCTTCATTTACATAGTCTATCTAATCAGGACTTCTTTAATGTCCTTTCATAATGTTTTATAACTTTTCTTTTTTTTTTTTTTTGAGACAGAGTCTCGCTCTGTCGCCCAGGCTGGAGTGCAGTGGCTGGATCCCAGCTCACTGCAAGCTCCGCCTCCCGAGTTTATGCCATTCTCCTGCCTGAGCCTCCCGAGTAGCTGGGACTACAGGCGCCCGCCACCTCGCCCGGCTAGTTTTTTGTATTTTTTAGTAGAGACGGGGTTTCACCGTATTAGCCAGGATGATCTCGGTCTCCTGACCTCGTGAGCCACCCGTCTCGGCCTCCCAAAGTGCTGGGATTACAGGCTTGAGCCACTGTGCCCGGCCTTTATAACTTTTCTTACACATATTTTGTTAGACTTTTTTTCTAGAGATTTCTTGTTATTTTGAACATTATTATTGTTAAGTTACATTTTCAAATCATGTGGCAGCGATAAAAGTGATTTTCTCAGATTTCCATTCAGTGAAAACCTGTTGCAGCACATTTGAGATTTACTGCAGTGTATGAGTCAAGGGCACATTCTCTCCAGGCAGTTCCAGTGGCAGACTAAGCACAACAGGAGTGCCAGGACCTAGCCATTGCCACCTAAGGTAGAAGAACTCCTCTAGAAACAGCCTTTACACTGAGGTGCCTTGTTGCACTGGCCATGATTTTCTCAGAGATGCTCCTCAGACTGAACTTTTTTTCTACATAATATCCTTGCTCCACTCCTTTATCAGGTGACATGCATTGCAGCATGAGGGCTTTCCCTGTTGACTTGTTTCATTTCCTCTTATCTTTCAAAGGTATTAGTCGCAATAAAACTCTTGCACTTCTAATTCTATCTTAGCATCTACTTATCAAAGGACCTCAACTGATACAACTTATTATCAGAAGTGGTACAAGAAAGCATGCATTAAGATAAAATTTAGAGACTGACTAACTTATTACTTGGCTAGAAAAGAGAACCCCATCTCAAGTGGTATGTGGCGTACTATAGATAATCCCGGGCATAAAATAGTGGCAAAATTGCTGAAATGTTAATTGGCAATGACTGCAAATAACATTCTGATGAAATGAAACACTGACCAATGGGATGTCACAAATATTGGAAATGTATGAGGTGAGCAAAATATACAAGGACAATGAGCTTGAATAATTATCATTAAGTTGCATGGAAAACCTACAGAAGGATAATGAGAAAATAAAGGCATTTAAAAAAATAAACACTAAATATGAGGACCTTTTTGGTAGCTTACAGATACACCAGCTGAGAAAAAAATATCAAAATCTGATAGGATTAAGGAGTTTCAAATACAAGTCGATGCTCAAAGTAAGTCAATTACACTAAGGTCACAGAAAAAGCTGGAAAAGTCTAGAACCCTAACATGCGAGATGAAGACTTCTGGGTGTATATTCCCAAGGATTATGGCTAGTCAGACTTCTCTGAAACATAAGGAGGCTGTATAGATGGCCCAGGCACCTTATTAACCCATTCATGCCTGAGGTTGTAATTTTTGGAATTTTTGCAATCAGACCTTGGCAATGACCTTGAGCAGTAGGATATAAATAACTCCCACATGCTTAGCATCCAATAATGGAACACTAGGCATAAATAGGTTAAAAGACAGGAATTCCCCTGTGTAAAAAGCACTACGGGGGCCAAAAGACAGCAATTTCCCTGTGTGAAAAGCACTACAGGGGCCTCTCTCATGTGGGGCAAAAGGTGCTCCCCTCAGAAGCTTCTCCCACCTCCTCCTTTGTGTACCAGATTGATAACTAAGGCTAAATTCTAATATACACTGGCTGAGGTTATGCTGTGTGCAATAAGGAAAGAAAATGACTGCACCCAATAGGAACTGCAAGAATTGGCTAGTATTTACTGGCAGAAACCAGGGGAGTATACATGGAATTAGATATTGAGGGTGCTTGATCAAGTGGGCCAGAATATAATATAGGATAAGCAAGAGTTCACTGACTTGGGCCCATTCTTTTAGGACAAAGAAAAAAATACCCAGGCAAGCACTCCAGGGGATGAAACAAAGTTTCTTCTAATATGACTCTGAAGAGCCCAAGTTATAGCTTATATAGAACAAAGTAGAGATGCCTGAGTTTTCCTAGCAAAGAATGGAAGAATAAAGTTAAAAAGTTAGAGAAATGGCCATGCTGGAATATATACGTTATGTGAAGCCAGAAGACTTACCAGAGGTTTATATTCCATGAAAAGGCCCAGAGGACACAATATTGACCAAAGCCATCAGGTGTGTACTATTGGGAAGAGCACCAACACTACTAAGGAGTTCCATGGTGGCTATCCTTCGTGGGCCAGGGCTGATGTTAGAAGGAGTACTCACGTAGTTTGGCTCATTGACAGCAATGGGGATGATCGCCACAGCTCACCCAAGCAATGTAGGCCTAGTGAAGCTGTTCACTTGTTTCTTTCCCTCTTGCCGTCTCTGTCCTTTTACTGCTTCACTCAAGTTGCCTAGATTCCCCATCTAGGTCAAATTTGGCAATTGGTAGTACTTGTATCATGGTGCTATTCTGAGTGTGGCTAATTCAGTTACAGAGATATCTGGCAACTCTATGTCCTTTAATGTCCCAGGTCTTCTGTGTTTAATGAGCTGATGCCCTAGTTAGAAACTGGCAGAGGCAATTTTCAATCTCTTTTCAGGAGGCATAATCTCAGGGATGGGCCTTGATTCTGGCTGCCGACTTACATGAAGATTTTAAACCCTGGTCATCTCTGTTTTCAGCCTTGATGTCCAGCCAGCTTGTGACTTCAGCGCTGTTCACAATTCTGGCTTCTATTTCATATTTTATTATTATTATTTTTGCAATGCTTATCTGCCTATAAGCCCAGTTATAGCTTCTTACTTTCTCTTTTTAATATATTTCCATCACTCTTATGTGCTTAAAGCAGAAGAGATGTTAAAAGCATAGACTTAAAATATCATCCAGGCAAAAGGACATTCCATTTATACAGAAAAATCGTCCTTCCTTTCTTCTCTCTTGAGGTTATCATCTTTATCCTTGATTTCTCTCATTTCACTAACATGTTTGCAGAAAAATTATTTTTATTCATCTTGTTTGGTACTTTGAATGCTTTTTGATAAGACCCATGTCTTTCTTCAATCCTGGTAACTTCTAAGTATTTTTTATTTCAAATATTACTTTGCCACCATTTCACCTATGCTTGTTCTAGGACTCTTATGAAAAATGTTTGTCCCTCATTTTCTTCCTTTCATCCTTCTTATTTTTTTCTTCCATGAAATAAATTCAGATTCACTGGATTTTTACTATGTGCAATGCACACTGAAAGGCTTAAAATGCTATCCCAAAGTTACAGAGGTCTTGAAATTATTAAACCAAATGCTTTGGGACATTTGAATGGAAACAAAATGGGTGATGTTCAAGAAAATATCCCCTTTAGCTTCTACTTACAAGCTTTTTTTTTTTTTTTTTTCTCAACACCAGTCCAGGTCAATAATGGAAGAAAACTTCAATACAGTTCCTTAGTCTCTCTTTCTAAATTATTCATGCCAATTGGCCCAACTTAAACACTCTCATGCAAGTGATTCCTGGAGGGCTCTTTCCATGAAGAATACATACTCATGTTGGGGCTCAGAAGATAATAATCCAAAATACGGTGCTTCAACATGCTGAACTAAAGAAGAGAAACCTCAAGGTTTCTCTCTGATCTCCCCCTACCTCCAGGTCTCTCTGACCTTATTTTTCCAAAACACCACTAGGAACTCTTGCTGGAATCTCCTTATCTGACTAGGAAAACTTCTTTCCAAAAGAAATGCAATTGTCTTTCCCCCTTCCTAGGAGTCTCATTAAATAATCATGAAAGATTAACCATTAAAGAGGAGAAGAGAACGGAAGTTGTCACCATGCCTAGACAGACTTTCAATCTATTCTTCTGAGGGAAATATTGAGAGATTACCTGGGAGGCTTTACCTACATAAGACAACCTTCATTCAAAGTAAAGTTCCACACCCTCACCGCACCTTCCCATTACCTCCTGCAGAGCTCAGAACTTTGTCCCAGACCACTGTTCCTTGGGCTCATTTATTTTCCCAGAAAATCGTTCATTTCTATACCTCTATCTCCCATTCTTCTATGAAGCAGGGTATGTAAGCATCTGGACTTCATTGGGTTATTGGTTAAACATTCTTCTGTGATTCCCCCATGCTATACATGTTAAAATAAATTTTGTATGACTTTTTATGCTATTAAAAGGTCTACTGTCAGTCCATATTAAGCAAAAATTCAGAGGACAGACAGGAAGCTTTCCTTTGGCCCATCCACTCACTATGGGCATGTAGAATGCCCAGCAGTGAGTGAAGATTTCATAAACCTGGAAGTTTTGCTACTCTGGTGAAGGCAGTTTTGCATGTTCTATATTTATTATTGGTATTTCTAGGCAGTATTTAAATTTACAATTTATTGGTACTATAGGGAACCAGAATATGCCACCCCAAAATATGACAGTAGGAGACCAGAATGTGCTACTCCAAATTATGCTTCTTTGGCATAAAGATTATTTTGAGTTTATTATTTTGAGAAATAACAGACACGTAAGAAGCTCTGAACATAGACTAGAAATTATTCTTTTGTAAGAGAAATTTATGTTTATAAAGGAAACTTCCATTTGTAAGGATGCCTCCCTCTCTGTACCAGGAAAAGTAGGATAAATAAATCACAAGAGACTCTTATCAATGGAGAAGACACCGACTTAAATCTGCATGACAAACCTTACCTTTGTTTACTATATGTTTCTGGTCACCTCCCCGTATATGAGTCCCCTAAGACACACATACACTCTTCTTTCTTTGTTTCAGCAGAAGATGGCATTTAAGCCTGAATTAAAAGCCATCTCTTTGGAGGCTTACACATATTTTCTGGATATCTCCCATATATACATAAGGTATACATGTTAATAAACTTCTGTTTGTCTTTCTCTTGTTAATCTGTCTTTTGTTACAGAGGTCTCAGCCAATAGTCCCATAATGGATAGTAGGAAGAGATATTTTTCTTCCCCTACAATACCAATAAACAAAAATGGCTCCAGCTTATTGGCTTTAATAGAATAACAAATGGCCAAAAATTAAATAGATAATCAGTTACATCTTTAGATATGACAATCTACTTTGGCAACTTTTTGTTTTAATGGTCATCATCAGAAAGAAAAAGAAACAGAGTATTACCAATACCATAAGAATGATCCTGTACCATTACATCACTGCAGAGCCTGCAGCTCTAAAAGCTGTTTTCTCTCCAAAGATAATCACTAACTTGATCTATAATATATTAGAATTCCTCTTTTATGAGCTTTCTATACATGAAATCGTGCAGTTGTATAGGAACAAAAAGGTACAGTAACTTTTCTTCACCCATTTCAAGGTCCACAGCTGACTTCTCTAAACAAAAGACAGCTTAGCAAGAGAAAAGCATAACAAATTTATTGAACACAGTTTTACATGATACAAGAGCCTTCACAAATGAAGATCTAAAGACCCAGGGAAAACTGAATGTTTTTATGCTTAGGTTTGATGAAGAATTGATAGCCATGTAGAAATGTGATTAGACAAAAAAGAAACGATCTAATGGTAACAAACTGGGGGGAACTTATCAAGGCCTGTTTGTTCAGATTCTTCTTGATCTCTCTGTGTAGTATTCTTTCCCCTATCTCTGAAGCGGGACCTTTCTGGAATGAGGGTCTTATAGTCTACTTTCAGAAGCGGTAGTTCAGAGTGACCTCTCTAGGTTTTATGGCTTGCTTTAGGGAAGCTAGTTTCTATGAACCACCTTGGAGAAGAAAAATTCTAGTTTCTATGATCTTCTTTGGGGGATAAACGGTGGATGAAGAAAGAAGAGCAGGAGAAAGTAATAGAGAGAACTTCTTGCTTCTGAGGCTCTTCTGATCTTTAGTTCAAATAATTCAGCATGAAAAAGTGTAATAATTTGGGGTATTATGTCCTGAGCCACAACAGTAGGAACATATGTTTTTGTCTCAGTCAATTTTGTGCTGCTATAATAGAATACTTCAGACTGGGTAATTTATAATAAACAAAAATTTATTTTCTCACAGTCCTGGAGGCTGGGAAGTCCAAGGTCAAGTTGCTGGCATCCGGCAAGGGCCTTATTGCTGCATTATCACATGGCAGAAAGCAGAAGTGCAAAGACATAAAAGGAGGTAGAACTGGCCCTTTTATAATGGCATTAATGCCACCTATGAAGGCAGATCCCTCATGTCCTAGTCACCTCTCAGAAGCCCCATATCTTAATATAATTACAATGGCAATTACATTTCAACACAAGTTTTGAAGGGAAAATCATGCAAAGCATTAGCAGTGTGTGTCTGTTTTTTTGCTCAATATTATGTTTCTGAGATTCATTTATGCTGTTAGATATAGCAGTCATTTATTAATTCTCTTTGTTATATATTGTATTTACTATGGTCTGAATGTTTTTGTCCCTCAAAATTCAAATGTTAAAATCCTAACCCTCAGGGTGATGGGATTAGAATGTGGGGCCTTTGGGAAGTGATTAGGTCATAAGAGTGTAGTGCACATAAATAGAACTAGTGTCCTTATAAAAGAGAAGGCAGAGAGCTAGTTAGCCCCTTCCACCATGTGAGTATGCAGTGAGAAGGCACTGTTTATGAGAAATGACCCTCACGAGACACAGAATCTTCCAGTCCCTTGATTTTAGACTTTCCAGACTCCAGAACTGTGAGAGATAAGTTTCTACTGTGTATAATCTCCCAGTCCATGGTAATTTGTTATACCAGTTTTAACAATCTAAGATAATATTTTATTATATTAGAACACCACAGGTTATCATCTTTTTATGGATGGGCATTTGTGGAGTTTCCATTTCTGAGTTATGAACATTCTTATACATGTTTATGTCTGTGAACATATGTATGCAGGTATGTTATATGTATATATACACACACATATATATACACACACTCACATATACATATGAAGAAATAATAAAAGTGTTGGGTAATAAGACATGCACATGTTCAAATCTAGTAAATGATGCTCAATAGTTTTACAATAATTTTATAAATATGTACCCCACCAGAAATACATAAGAAATGAAATTACTACACATCCTTGCCAATATTTGATATTGTCAATTTTTTGCATTTTAACCATCTTGATGGGTGTATAGCGGTATTTTGTTGTTGTGTATGTGTGTGTATACAATTCTAAGAGTTTTAACATATGTGTAGATTCATATATAACTACCACCAGAACAATGATACAGAACTGCTTCATCATCCCCAAAATACTCCCTCATACTGACCCTTTGTAGTCACAAACTCCCTTCACCCCAGTCACTGGAAATCACTGATCTATTCTCTGTTCCTATAATTTTGCCGTTTTCAAATGCCATATAATTGAAGTTATACAGTATATAATCTTTTGAGGCTAACTTGTTTTCACATAGATAGTGCCTTTGAGATTTATACATGTAATGGCATGTATCAATAGTTTGTTACATTTTATAGCTGAATAGTATTCCATTATATGAATATACCAGTTTGTTTATCTACTAAGCTGTGGATGCCCATTTGGGTTATTTCTCATTTAGGGCAATTATGATTCAAACTGCTATAGAGATTCATGAACAGGTTTTTACATAACTATAAATGTTTATTTCTCTAAGGTAAAAACCTAGTAGTGAGACTACTGGGTCATGTAAAAAATATATATTTAACTTTATAAGAAACTACCAGGCTGGGTGTGGTGGCTCACACCCATAATCACAGCACGAGGTCAGGAGTTCAAGACCAGCCTGACCAATATGGTGAAACCCCCATCTCTACTACTAAAAATACAAAAATTAGGTGGGCATGGTGGTGCATGCCTATAGTCCCAGCTACTCGGGAGGCTGAGGCAGGAGAATCGCTTGAACCCAGGAGGCAGAGGTTGCAGTGAGCCAAGATCATGCTACTGCACTACAGCCTGAGCAACAGAGCACGACTTTGTCTCAGAAAAAAAAAGAAACTATCAAACTATTTTCCAAAGTGTCTGTATCATATTCCACTTCAACCAGCAATGTATAATATGACAGCTCTAGTTGCTCTGCATCTTCATCAACACCTGGTGTCGTCAGATACTAGTTTTATTTTAACCATTTGAATAGCTGTGTGATGGTATCTCGTTGTGATTTTAATTTTGCAGTTCTTTAGTAGCAAGTGATATTCAACATCACTTTATATGCTTATTTGCCATCTATATGTATCATTTTGGTGAGGTTCAGATCTTTTGCCCGTTTTTAACGGGATTGTATGATTACTTATTATTGAGTTCTTTATATATTCTAGATACAAGTTCTTCATCAGATATGTGATTTGCAAATTTTTTTTTCCAGTCTGTAGCTTGATTTTGTTCCCCACAGTCTTAACAGGGTCATTTGCAGAGTAAATGGTTTTAATTTTGATAAAGTACAACTTACCAATTTTTTTCTTTCATAGATTGTATTAGTCAGGGTTCTCTAGAGGGACAGAACTAATAGGGTGTGTGTGTGTGTGTGTGTGTGTGTGCGCGCGTGTATATATATGAATTTATTAAGTGTTAACTCACATGATCACAAGGTCCCACAATAGGCCGTCTGCAAGCTGAGGAGTAAGGAGAGCCAGTCTGAGTTCCAGAACTGAAGGGCAGGAAGCATCCAGCATGGGAGAAAGATGTAGGCTGGGAGGCTAGGCCAGTCTAGTCTTTTCACATTTTTTTTTTTTTTTCTGCCTGCTTTATATTCTAGCCATGCTGGCAGCTGATTAGATGGTGCCCACCCAGATTAAGGGTGTGTCTGCATTTTCCAGCCCACTGACTCAAGTGGTAATCTCCATTGGCAACACTCTCACAGACACACCCAAGATCAATACTTTGCATCCTTCAATCCAATCAAGTTGACACTCAGTATTAACCATCACATAGATCATGCTTTTGGTCTTGTATCTTAAAACTCATTACCAAGCTCAAGGTCTCACAGATTTTTGCCTATATTTTCTTCTAAAAGTTTTAGAGGTTATGTTTTACATTTAGGTCTATAATAAATAATGAGTTGCATAGTTGGAAATTTTTTATTGAATGCATACATTGTGAATTTTACCTTGTTGAACCCTGGATATTTTTCTATTTCTATAAATATTTTTAAGCTTTTTCTACTGGAATATAATTACAGTACTTGAAAATACTTGATGCCTTATGCCTTGCTTTTATAATTTGTTAGGTCTGGAGCTGTGCCTTGTGTAGGGCTAATTATTCTCCTGCACTTTCTAACTTGTACTTTCTAACTTGTGATTTTCTAACTGGTCCACCCAATATCCCATGAATTACAATTAGTTTTCATCTGGCTTGTGCAAAACAGCACTATTCTCAGCCTTTTGTGAGTACTGTGTAATACTTTAATCCTTCTAAATGTTTCTTCTTTTGGCTTTGGATACTTTCCTATCACAAACTATTGGATCTCTGATCAACATGCTGCTGCGTACTTAAGGGCTCTCTATAGATCTCTGGATCTCTGGGGTTCCCTCTCTGCGAATCTCTCTCCTCTGGTATTCTGTTCTGTAAACTCTAGACATCTTGGTCTTTTTGGATTCTCAGCTCTCTCCCCAACTCAGGGAGTCTCTCATGTGCCCCCTGGATTGCCCCTATATGTGCTTCAGTCAGGAAACTGTTCAGGCAGTAACCTGGTGCAATCACAGGGTTCACCTCATTTGTTTCCCTTTTCATAGGAATCAGCATCCTTCATTGCCTGATATCCAGTGTCTTAAAAATCATCATTTTATATATTTGTTTCCCTTTTATTTAATTGTTTCAGGTATGAAGGTAAATTCAGTCCCTGTTACTACATAGTGGCCAGAAACAAAAGTCTTAATTTGAATTATTACTAGTGAGTTTGAATATCTTATATACCTACTGACCATAGTATTTATTATGTAAAATGGCAGTTTATGTGTTTTACTTATTTTTCTACTGTAGTAATTTGTTACTTCTCATTATTTTAGATAAGTTTTAAATATATCAAATCCATGTCTGTCATATACATTGTAAATATTTTATTCATTATTTGCTTTTAATTTTCATTTATTTCATTTTTTATTGCAAACTCTTTTTGGTTTTGCTTAATCAGGTCTATTATTCTCTTGATAATTTTGTATTGATTCTTCCATTGAATAATGCACCAATATTACACACACATAGTGTCTTCTAAATATTTTATTATTTGTTTTAAAATCATAAGGAATTATAATGAAAGTAAGGAATCAGAATCCAGTTTTTTGAAAAGGCTACAGCCCAAAGTACTTTCGTGACATTCTAAATTCAAGGGTTGGGACTTAGATAGAACAGGCTGAAACAACCTAGGTCCCCACACAGCTATTGTTTCCAAGAAGAGTAGTGCTGTCTTTCATACAGCTAGACTACAGAAGGGAACATGCTTAAAGATCTTCCTCTAAGAATTGGCTTGGCAGACTTAGACTGAGGACTCAACTAAGGGTCTCAATCTGTGATCACACTAACACCTGTGGAATACTAGCAATGGCTGAGTGCATCACTTCGAATAGGAATCAGTGCATAGTTAAAAAACAAAGTGAAAAATCAGGTTCTACTACAGATTCTTTAACTTATTTTCTCAAGACAACTTTTCATTCTCAGTTCCACTGACTACAGTCTTCTTTCTTGTCCTAGATTCCACACATTCCTTTAACCACAAGTTTCCTCTTCTCTTTATAGGTGTTTCCACTCATACCTAATTCTCTCTACCTCCATCCCTCAGAGTCCCTCCCAATTTTAGGCATTTTATTATTAAAACCTCCTAAAATACAGATAATAAAATGTATTCAGAAAAATAACTTGAGAGATGTTTCCAATTTACATAATTCTTATTGGTATGGTTCCTTGTCTATACCATGATTTTATTGTGTATCAGTTGTCTTTTGCTAAAAATGCTGTGAATACAGTATTCTACAATTCAATGACTTAAAACAATAAGAATTTCTCAACTCATGAAACCTCGGGTTGGTGGGGCAATTTTTCTGGTCTCAGTTGGGCTTACTCATGCATCTATAGTCAATTTCATATTGGTTAGGCAGCTCTGATCTTTTGGCTAGGTTCTGGAGTTTGGCTGATGATCATCTTATTTAGAGTAGCCCCAGTTGGGTCAATTTAGTTATGTAGAAGAGTAAAGACTTTCCCTCTACTCTCTGAGGGTTTGGTAAATGAGCCTAGGAAATAAACTGACAACAGGTAGATTAAGAGGAGAAAAAAGTATACAAATTTGTTATGTGCATAGGGCATCACAGGAAAGAAAAGTACCCATTAAACCAGTGATATTTAAGACCTTATGTATCCACTTCATAGAGGAGAGGGTAAAGAGGATATAGATGAGAAAAGAAAAATAGCTCAGAGCTGTCTGAGCTGTATGAGGTCTACAGGTCCAGAGATATATGAGCATGGGACTTCGGTTGTGCCCCAACCCCTGCTTGCATTCCCGAAGGCACTTGTTTATACTCATGTTTTTCCTGATTAGCTGCCTCACCTATTCTCTTTATGTTCCTGGAGTTTGTGATACAAAGAAACAATGTATAGCCAATCAATAGCTTATATTATTTTAATGTAAATTCTTGTTAAACAACTCAAGAACTGCCTCTTCTTTTGCTTTAAAATGCACTTCTAGGCCAAGGTGGGTGGATCACCTGAGGTCAGGGGTTCAAGATTAGCCTGAACAACATGGTGAAACTCTGTCTCTACTAAAATACAAAAACTAACTGGGCATGGTGGTGGGCACCTGTAGTCTCAGCTACTTGGGAGGCTAAGGCAAGAGAATCACTTGAACCCAGGAGGTGGAGGTTGTAATGAGCTGAGATCACGCCGTTGCACTCCAGTCTGGGCAACAAGAGTGAAACTCCATCTGAAAAACAAAAGCAAAAACAAACAAACAAACAAACAAACAAAAATACACTTGTAACTGCTGCTAATCAAGTGTATATTCAGGGCAAGTTGAATCTATGCTCCTGGGTTTCAATCCTGAAGCTTAGCCCAAGTAAACTCTCTACTTATATTAATTTTGCCTCAGTTTCTTCCTTTTAAGTCAACATATCTAGTGTAGTATGATTCAGAGTAACTCCCTGCAACCACCTGGTATTTCTCTCTGAAAGTGGTGCTTGTTACGAGCACAAACTCTCTGTCTTCAGAAGTCCTATGGAGTGTATTGAGGGAGTTCTCCTAAAATTGGACCACCTCCCACTCTGATTGAAGGTCTAAACTTTATTTGGGCTGTTTTTTAAACCCTTGTTTCTCATTAAGAGTGGGAGATTCAATCTCTGTCGTTGGACAGGAGATTCAGGTAAAAAGCTCTGCAGAGAACTGCATTTTTTTCTGCCTCTGTCTCAGGACCACAGGTTTGGGTCAAGGTTTTTCTACCTCTGTCTCACAGCAGAGATTCAGGTAAAAAACTGGCACTTAGGCGCTGGTGGTTTCATCTTACGTATCATGCTTTTAAGAAACTGTTTTCTATCACTTAAAACTTCAGACAGCCTTTCATTTGTGACCAATTCCTGTTAGTTCTTAACTAAAGCATGTGCCCCCTTTTGTTTTTCCAGATGGGGATAATATGAGGATCTGGTCCCCCACACCTTGAGCACTCTGCTGCCACCTGACAGTTAGAGACAGTGTGAGACACACACACTTAGACCCTAAATGCATTCCCAGCCTTAGTCACTTTGGAAATTTTTCTAAATTACAGGAAATCAGTCTTCTAAATCTGAGTGTTCTTTTTAGAAATACCAGCTGGATTTACATAATAATGAGAGAGGAGTAAGGAAAAAACCTGGTCAGGCAGGCAGTTAGGGTGGGTCCTAGATTGAATCCTTTCAAACAAAAGAACAGTCTGCAGGCACAGATAAGGGAAGTTGCACAGGGGGGCTTGCCTAAGACATGCCAACAGCGACACAGATACGAAAGGCTACACAGATGACTTGCCCAGACAAGTCTGCAATGGAAAATTCCATCCCCTGACACATGCACAGTAAGGGGAACAAAGCAATATGGAGTAGCTCAGAGTAAGGGTCCACATGTACATTCGGAGGACAGAATAGAGCTACCAGAAATTCGTGCCTGATGCAAATGAGATGCCAAGCCCTCATCACTTTCCTACAAAACCTTTGCATTCAACCACAAAAATGACAACCCTTTTTACAGTACCCCTCTCTGTAGCAGAGAGCTGTTCTTTGTCTTTCTCCTATGAAATTTCTGCTCTAAACCTCTGTGTTGTTGATTTCCTTGGCCTTGAGACCAAGGACTCTGGGTGTCATCCCAGTCAATGAGATCGCTTCATTGTGGGGGCTCTACCAGGGGATCATTGAAAGAGTAATAGAAAGGAACTTCAACTCTTTACCTTCACTTTTGAGGCCTCCTGCCCTCAATGTTAAAATCAAGCAAAAACAGAATTTTTCTGTTGGCCATCTAGATGTGGTTAGCATGCACTACTTGTCTGAAGACTCAGATGACAGGATTCCCAGAGAGGACTTAGCTAATCCCCCAGATCCCTCAGGGTGTTGGGAATGTTGGCTTTGTTCTGAACTGGTTTTCTTTTGCAGAGAGCCTAGCTGTCATGTACGGCTGGAAGAGATCCTAAGGCAACTGAAGGTTTCTGGTCAGGGACTCACCCTGGTGTTACCCAAAGGCTTCTGGACTAACCCCAGCACCTTACCAGCTGGTGGGCGTTGTCATCAGGATCTCTAAGCTTTTCCTATAGTAGTTTCCTCCTTTTCTTAGTATGGCCACTATATCTCCTATCACCTGTCTGTATGCAATGATGCAGGAATTTTTATAGACCAGGGAGATGATCCTGTTAGGATCAGCAAGTGCCATAGTAACTGCAAATATAGCTCAAGGGATTTCTGTTTTTGTAATTTTCTAGAAATAGGAGGTTCTTCAGCTCCCAGTGAATGTCTCTCTCTCCATTTTCCCATGCGAGAAGCTTATACTGCCCAGTTGAACTAGATAGTCTCTCTATGAGACAAACTAACTTTCTCTTACTAGGAGGCATGTTGTGGGGACAGCCTGCCATGCCTCAGATCTCTCTCTACCCTTTGTCTGAAGAACACAAGGAAACACAGCTACTCCCTGCTATTTCAAGGCTTACAGCGTGACCTAGTGGAATGGAAATCCTTTCCATGGGTGCCCTTGTTGGCCCTTTGCCAAAAACCTCTAGTTTTCCAATTCTTCTCCCTTTTGTGCCCCTGTACTAGAAACCAGGCTTTATGCCCTTCTGTGAACAGGAAAACTCTGTCTTCAACAGTGAGGAGAAAAATGTCTTTTGAAACCAAAGTTTAACCTCAATACTGTCTCCATCAACAGGAAGACAGCCATTCAGTCCCTATGTTCTTTTAAGACACCTATTTTGCATTCAATTACAATGGTATTTAAATAGAAAGGGGATTTTATGTCTGGAAGTCAACTGGAACCACTGCTTAACAATAAATATTTTAGCCTGGGCCATAATAGCAGAATATAGAGCTCAGCCCAGAATACTTTCTCCATTAAGGGTCCTGGACCAAATGCTACTGTTACATAGTCTCTTCTGAGATCCATCTATCAGGGAGCCACAAAGATTATGCAAGTCAAGGAAATCAAATGGAAATCACCAGTTGAGAACTGGGGTCTCACAAGTAAGCATGACTATTTCTGCCGCCTAGCTCCTCCAGATGCATAGGTGAGGGTTATTCCTGCATCCATGGGTGGCTCCTATGACTGTTGCTGGGACTCAAAGGAGTTGGGAGGGAAGATGAGAAGAGGAACACCCTTTCTGTCTTTCTTTCTAGGTCACTCCAAAAGAAGAAAGGAAACTAAAGGACACCTTCTTCTCCCCTCTTTTTCCAGATGGTTAACAACCCATCTTCAGCCTACACTCACCTCGAGTGCAGCCTGAATCATTGGGACTCCTTTGACTCCCAGACTCTAAAAGAAAAAGCACCTCATATTCTTTAGCACTAGGGCATGGCCATCTCACCAACTGCAGAACAAGGGGGTGTGGGGGTGAGTGTCCTCGGGGAAGTGCTAATTTCAATACTATCTAACAACTAGGTCTTTTCTGCAGGTGAGAAGACAGACGATCTGAGGTCCCCTATGTGCAAAGCTTCTTAGCTTTGTGAGACAATCCAGATCTTTGTCAGCATTGTAAAATTAACCCTGCTCTCTTAGCAAACCTATCAGGCAAGCCCACAGGAGATAATTTCCCAAAGTCAAAGAAACAAACCCCGGGGAACCCTCAAATGCAACTTCCAGATGCCCCAGCTGTTCTTGCCCCCTTATCCACATCATAGCTTCTCCAGTTCTACCACCTAAACCCTCAGAGACTTTTCTATGGTATTTTTCCTTCCTTCTTTCATGGTTTGAAATGGCTTCTATCTCTTCTTTTATAATGTCCCTTCAAATTGGGAAATGTTAATTTCCCAAACCTTAAAATGCTTGGCTTAGTGTTGAGCTCAGGGAAAGGAAACCCAGAAGTCTGACATGCCAGCCAGAGGGTAAAAGGCCTTTTTTACTAGTTGGGCTTTTGGCTTCTCTCTCACTGTGCAAACTGGTAAAAAGAATGGTAAGGCCCACTTTTTACATTATCTGTAAAGTTTCAATTAATGAAAAAGGATTTGTGAGGTTACTCTTAAGCTGTGGTCAATCTGGTGTGCTTTGCATGTCTTTCTGTGTGATTATGTCAGAAAGAGGGGTACCTTAGAACAGAATGTGAGCCTGGAATTCCATAAGCCTGCTGTTCAAGCCAGCCCAGTTAACTGGTCAGTATCAAACTTTACTGTAGGCCTCCATCTTGTTTCATATCCTTGGGAGAGTGACCTGCAACCATGTGGCAATACTTTGTTTCAGTCTCTGCCATTTTACAGTGGTGGCCTGAGTTCATTCCTGGCTTCAGGAATAAGTACTTTCAGGTTAACATCTGTATAACTTTTGCCATTTGCTTATTCTCTTTCCCTCCATAAACAACTTCTAGTTCCCTTTCTTAAATCTTTCTTTCTCTGAGTTGCCTTTAAAGATTCTAGATTTTGTAAAAGTGTGGCTCTCCAGTGGGTTCACTTTGTCCATTGCCTAAACAGAGCTGATTTATAGGGACTAGGAAATTTCAGTGAAGAGGGTGTGATTCACATGGGGGCTGGCTGTGCAGGAGACTTGGGTTTTGTTGTTGCTCAGGTCAATCTCCCCAAGCATTTGGGTGTCAGAGTTTTTGAGGATGGCTTCATGGGTTGGGGGAGGCCAGTGAGCCAGAAAGCTGATTGGTCAAGTCAGAGAAAAAATCATATGGAGTCAAGGCTGTCTTCCTGTTCTGAGTCAATTCCTGGGTGGGAGTCACAAAATCAGATGAGCCAGTTTATCAGTCTGGGTGGTGCTAGCTAATCCATCAAGTGCAAAGTCTGCAGAATATCTCAAGTGCTGATCTTAGGAGCAGTTTAGAGAGGGTCAGAATCTTGTGGCCTCCAGTTGCATGACTCCTAAATCATAGTTTCTAATCTTGTGACTGTTTTCTTGGTCCAACAAAGGCTGTCTGTTTCCCAGGCAAGAAGGAGGTTTGTTTTGGGAAAGGGTTGTTATTGTCTTTGTTTTGGACTATTAACTATAAACTAAGTTCCTCCCAGAGGTGGTTCAGCCTGTGGCCAGTAATGAATGAACACAGCTTGGAGGCTAGAAGCAAGATGGAGTTGGTTGGGTCAGATCTCTTTCACTGTCTCAGTTATAATTTTGTAATGGCAGTTTCAAAAGCTGCTTAAAACCCCTTTGAAAATACCCCATATACACACTGTTAAGTCATAATCTTATTGATGTTTGTTGGTTTAGCCTATGAGGTTACTTTTGGTAAAGTTCAAAAGCCAGAAATATTAAATGCTTGGTGTAGCTAAAGTTGGGCAACAAGGGTTTTAAAAGGATTATCTTAAAGAGCACTCAGCTTAATTCAAAGTAGATATTCAAGTTATAGGTATATTTAAAAGGCCTTTAGGTTTTTCTCTTCTTGGATCTTGTTTCTCTAGAAATGTTTTTTTCTTGGTCAACTTAATTCTTTTTCTCCAGTTTTCCACACACAAGAGGCCCCAAGATGACTTCTGATGGCCTGGGACTTCTTGTAAAAAAAAGAAAAGACACCATGGATTCCATTTTTGGAGAAACCTCTGTTTTCCTCATGGAACCCCAAGAATTAAAGGTGGATAGATTCCTCTCAAAACCTGTTTTTGTCCTAGAAACTACATGCTTTCCTAGCCTGGATCTTAAAGGGCCCCACCCAGAGGCCAATAATCCAATTAGGAGCTCAGCAAATGAAAAATCTTATGACAAGCAAATTTTCTTCTGTTTGTATGTGTAGTTATATATGTGTTGTGTGTGATGTCTATAAAAAGAGCTCTGATTGGCTTACAGTAAATTAAGCACTTAAATCAAAATTTTTTTAAAGAAAAGATAAAACCTGTAATGCCTTTTAATTCACATGACTTTAATCTTTAAGAAATAAAGATAGTTTCAAAGATAATTGGTCAAATGCAAATGTCATCAAAATGTAAATAGGTGGTCTAAATCATGTAAGTCACATACTAGGTTTGCTAAATGTTTTAAGGTAAATGTTTATGCTAAATGTTTTAATGTAAAACTGCCTGCTTTACAACTTGATAAGGCCTAGAGACATAAAAAAATTAACCATACCCATAACTATGCTGAAAAAAGTTAAAAATTGCTAAGAGTTACCATTATAATGTGTAATTAAGACTACTGAAAATAGATATACATGCAAGGTGTATAGGAACAGTAAAATGTTTCTGTGGTAAAAGATTATAAAAAGGCATGGAAATGTAAATCTTGCCTAGGAATAAAGAATTGTTTTGAAACCAATGTAAGGGCAAAACTTGGCTTTCTCTTCTTTGTACAAAATCTTCTTATAATAGTGAAGGATAATAAACTGCCACAGAGAAGAAAGAGAAAACAGGAAACAAACTGTTTGGAAAGCTAAATCTTCCCTCTTAATGAGTAAAGGTTTTTGCCATGTTTTCAAATTTTTAGTCATAAATTTGGCAACATAAATGAGCTTATGATAATCTGGAATTGTATTTCATAATATCAAGTATTTTAAGCCTTTAACATTTAGCAGGCTTCCAAAAATCAAACTTCAGTTCCACAGTTGTCTTTCCTAATCCCTAGCTTTTGGATGCCACAGAGGGCGCTGAAGCATCCAGAAGAGAGGTAAACAAGATTATTTAACATGTTTAGGTACATGAGATCGCCAGAATGATGTTTAATCTTCTTCAGTTTATATTTTGGCAAATAATAAGTGTTCCAAAATTGTATGGGATGTATACAATTCTAATGTTTGAGTATATGCTATCAATCATAATTAAGGTTATTATGTTAAGCTATTGTAAACCACAGAGATAACCACATTTTCTTTTCAATTGTGTTTTTAACTGTAACTACCCTGGACATTTCATCATTCACAGATAATTGTTGTCTTGTTTTAATCCTTTTCAAAAGATGATTTATGATTATTATAGGACTTTTACAGGTGCTCTAAAATGCAGGTTTCTGATAACTTTGGAAATTGTGACAGGTGAGTAAAGGAAAATGTACAGGAATTATGAAGAGCTGAAATGTTCATGAATATCAAACAGGTGTTAACTGCATGGACTAAACTATTAGAAGTCTGAAGTAATTCTTTTTCACTCTTTGTTTAAAACATTACTAATCCTTGTTTTGTTCTTCAGAATCAAGAAAACTTTTCTTTTAAGCTATCTGCAGCTTTTAACAATTGAGTAAGGTATACTCTTGTGAACAAAATTTGGAGCATATTTGTTTCTCTCTGCCTGGTTCCTCTGTAATTTGGAAACTAGTTGTAAGTATTCTTAACTTATGGCAATATAGTTGTTTTCATCAGTGCAATAAAAATCAATTTTCTTTTGCAGAAGGACACAATTGGAGAAACTGGTTATTTTAGCAAGACTTTGACTTGAAGGGTGTGTTTTCCTTTAAGGAATCAGGCTTAACTTGCAGAGCCAATAAAAGCCCCTTGGGAAAACTGGCCTCTTAACTTGCCTACATAGTCCCAGTACAGGGATCCTGATCTGTGACGCATTGATAATGTCAATTTCTGACAGGCCCAGGAACCCCATGTTCTCGAGACTTCATGAAGATAGGAATTCACCCAACTCAGTTATTTGATGTTCCAAACCCATGGCTGGGCTTCACTTTAAAAAGTCCTGTCTGAGAGTCCTTATGGAACAGAGTTCTATCAAAGCCAATTTTTAAAAACTATGTAAAAATAATTATTCTTTCTGTACTTTATGAAAATAATCAGGCCAAGTATAAGACTAAAGTTTATTTTGCAAACAACTCATCCCATCATGATTTGTTTTTAATAAAAATGAGGACTGGAGAGAGAAAAAATATGTTTCAAAATTTATTACATGCTTGTTATTAAATTCTAACCTCGTTAGTTATTTTCAAGTTCTTGCCTATGTTTTAAGCTAACCTGCTTATTTCTGTAAACCAATCAGCAATCCCTGGCTGCAGCTTAGAAAAAACAAAAAAGGATTGGTCATGCAGCAATCTGGATCAGTATTCTAGTTTTGGGCTATAAGCCTGCAAATCCTGCCCTGCTCCAAATGGTGATGCAAATGAAACCATGTATGGGCATGCCTTCCTTCCAAGGACCCTTAGACTGCCACTAGGAGGAACCCTAATGCTGTTCTCCTACACAACATCCCTCTCCAACAGGAAGTAGCTGAAAGAATCATCGTCCCATTCCCCCTAAAAGCAGTTAGGGTCTCCACTCCTGAGGGGGGAAATGAGAGAGGAGAAAGGAAAAAACCTGGTCAGGCAGGCAGTTAGGGTGGGTCCTCGGTTGAATCCTTTCAAACAAAAGAACAGCCTGCAGGGATAGATAGAGGAACTTGCACAGGGGGGCTTGCCTAAGACATGCCCACAGCCACATGGAAAAGTAAGGCTACCTAGGTAACTTGCCCAGACATGCTCATAATGGAAAATTCTGTCCCCTGACACGTGCACAGTAAGGGGAACCAAGCAATATGGAGTAACTCAAGCTAAGGGCCCACATGCGCATTAGGAAGATGGAGTAGAGCTACCAGAAATTGACACCTGATTAAAATGAGACACCCAGCCTTCATCGGTTACCTATAAAAGCCTTTGCATGCATTGGCTAGGTGAGGTGGCTCATGCCTGTAATCCCAGCACTTTGGGAGGCTGAGGCAGGTGGATCACTTGAGGTCAGGAGTACAAGACCAGCCTGGCCAACATGGTGAAACTGTGTCTCTACTAATAATACAAAAAAAAAATTAGCTGAGCATGGTGGTGCACACCTGTAATCCCAGTTACTTGGGAGGCGGAGGCAGGAGAATAGCTTGAACCCAGAGTCAGAGGTTTCAGTGACTAAAGATCATGCCACTACACTACAGCCTGGGCAATGCAGTGAGACTTCATCTCAAATATATATATATACATGTATATTCATGTACCTAAACATGCATATGTGTATACACACACACACACACACACACGTATATTCATGTACCTAAACATATATATTTAATATATAACATATATAATATATAATAATATATAATACGACATTATTTCTGTACACCTATCAGCAATCCCTGGCTTTAGCTCAGAAAAAACAAACAACTCATATATGAGTTCTGATGGGTGCAGTTCAAACAACTTTGTAGGACTAAGATGGGTTTCGAATAACCTCCCCACAGGCACTTAAATTAAATATTTAATCAGAAAAATAGAAACTAACTCAAATGCCTTTTAGTTCACATGATGTGGGTCTATCTATCTATCTATCTATCTATCTATCTATCTATCTATAAAAGGCTCTGCATTCAACTGTAAAAATGGTAGCCCTTTTTCTGGAACCCCTCTCTGAAGCAGAGAGCTGTTCTCTTTCTTTCTTCTATTAAATTTCTGCTCTAAACCCAACCCTTGGTGTCTCTGCATTCTTGATTTCCTTGGCCATGAGACCAAGAACTCTGGGTGTCATCCCAGACCATGAGGGTGCTTCAATCATATTTATTGGGCATCCTCTTGTAAATGTCTAGGAAAGTGAACCCACCCAACCCAGGACAGTCATGAGCAGCAATAGCCAAAATAGGGATCCTTTGAAATGTCTAAAATAATTCATTTGCATGCAAAAAAGGATAAAACATTGGTTTTAGAATGAGACAAATTTAATGGGAGACCTATCTTATGTTTTCCCTGGCTGAAATCTCCTAAAAAGAGATATTAAAAGATTATTTTGTAGGGCCCTATGGTCAGAGGTCAGCTTAATTAAAAGCTCATATTTAAGCCATACTTTTTTTGGGGGGGAAAGGCCTTTCTGCTTTTTTTCTTCTTCATCTTTTGGATCCTGTTACTAAAAATTTTTTTCCAGTCAGCTTAAACCCCTCTGTTTGCTTTCTATCTGGTTGGAATGATATTTCCTTAGAAAAATGTAAAACTTATTTAGCCTTTTAGAAAGCTTAAAATCTCCCCAGATTGACTCCTTTAAGACTTGGTGTTCTATTTCCTTCCTCTTCTGTTCCTCATTCCTTTTTCCATTTTTGATACCACATTAAGAAATCTAGAGAAACATGTATACATATGTAACAAACCTGCACATTGTGCACATGTACCCTAGAACTTAAAGTATATATATATAAAAAAAAATCTAGAGAAGATGTCTAATGACTCAGACCCCTTAAGGAACACAGAAAAAGGCACCATTCACCCATTTTGGGGAACTTCTGTCTTCCTGTGGAGTCTGAAGAGTCACGGACAGGTTCTTCTCAGGTCTAAAACTCTTCAATCCTTTGTATTGCATTACTTGATATCTTTGGCTTTTGAGGGTACCAGAGATTACTTTGTATTGAGACAGAACTTGACTTTTACGTGTGTTATGGCTGATAAGTCACTGATGAGAGCCACAGTTTTGGAGGTCACTAACAGAAGTTGTTTATAATTAATGGTTATTACCTCAGGGGGCTGCTTGCTTTGCTGTGCATTTAGATAAGAAAAGCACAGTTTAAACACTTAGGGAAATGTCTTTGTAGTGAGATCCAATGGAGAAGCTTGTATGGCCCAGTCTTATAGTGTTTCTCTAATTTGGGAACACAGATTTAATGTAAAAGTGGGAATCTTGACTTTAAAATATCCAGATGCTCTGCCTTCCAGCTGTGTCTCTTCTCATATTTCAATATTAGGTCCTGAAAACTGCAAATCCTTTCTTTTCCCTATTCATTGAAGGGCTTCACCCTTAAATCATTAATGGAATTAAGAAAAAAGCTAAGTTTAAAAGATCATCTAACTACTTTGGTCTCCAAAATATGATTTGCTGGCATTTCACTGGCTGTTTTGAATTTCTTTATAAAAGAAATTAAAATCTATAAAGGAACTCTCCACTTGTAAGGGTATCTTCTTGTACTCAAGCCACTAGAAACTTTTATAATGGGAAAGACATTGGCTTAAAGTTTACATAACAATTCTTACCTTTGTTTAGATACATTTTTTGGTAATTTTGTCTTGACTTGCCCTTTTTGTATCAGCAAATAATGGTGTTAGATCTAAGTTCAGTGCCTTTGGGATATAAATTCTCATCTAAGAGTCATGTCTTTAGAAATGCAAATTTAGGTTCCCCTACCTAACAGTTGTTTAGGGTAATGGGCAGGTAATCAAAAGATTGTTAGTCTAGTCCAGGCACAATGGCTCATGCCTGTAATTCTAGCACTTTGGGAGGCCAAAGTGGGCAGATCACTTGAGGCCAGGAGTTTGAGCCTGGCCAATATGGTGAAACCCCGTTTCTACTAAACAGAAAATATAAAAATTAGCCAGGTGTGGTGGTGCACACCTATGGTCCCAGCTACTCTGAAGGCTACGGTTTGAGAATTGCTTGAGCTGGGAGGCGGAGGTTGCAGTGAACCAAGATCACACCACTGCACTCCAGCCTGGGCAACAGAGCAAGACTCTGTCTCTAAAAAATATAAAAATAATTGATAGTCTAAAGGGGGTAGAAAAGAAATTATTTGAAAATTGGCAAATGAAGAACATTATAAAGCTATAAGATCTGGCTGGGCACAGTGGCTCATGCCTGTATTCCCAGCACTTTGGGAGGCCAAGGCAGATGGATCATGAAGTCAGGAGATTGAGTCCATCTTGGCCAACGTGGTGAAACTCCATCTTTACTAAAATACAAAAAGTAGCTGGGCATGATGGTGCACGCCTGTAATCCCAGCTACTTGGGAGGCTGAGGCAGGGGAATTGCTTGAACCCGGGAGGTGGAGGCTGCAGTGAGCTGAGGTCACACCACTGCACTCCAGCCTGGTGACAGAGCAAGACTCCATCTTTAAAAAAAAAAAAAAAGATACAAGATCTGTTTCTGTCTGTGTATCTTTATAGCTATATGTTTAAATGTGTCATTCTTATGTGATAATTCACTACCAAAATGTATGAAAGAGCTCTAATTAATTGGCTTAAAGAACCAACAAGCACTGAAATTGAATATTTAATCAGAAAAATAGAAACTAACTCAAATGTCTTTTAGTTCACATGATGTGGATAAATCTTTGTTAAATAATACTAGTTTAGTGGTTTAATAAAAGTAGCTGTGTCTTCTTATCAACAAAATACTTATGTGTTTAACTTGAGGGTTTCACAAGCTATAGAAATGATTAGCAAGGAGAAAACTTAAGATGATGGCTAGCTTTGTTTAATGAACTATTCAAGCATAATTTCTAAGAATAAATAAAATAAATAATTGTTAAGATCAAAGTTTATAAACAAACTTTTCATACTGTCAAAAATCTTTTTCAGAAACTTAATCTTAAATTCATGTTATGTTAAATTAGATTAAAGATAATTATAAAATGTCTCAGTCATTAGACTCAGAAAATGAATCTAACGCCATGTGACATGTGAACAAGCATGTCACATGGCAAAAGCAGGAGCATGTGACAGAGAGTGGTGCAAGGAACTGCCACATACTTTTGTATGACCAGATCTCATGAAAATTCATTGTCACAAAGACAGCTCTCAGCCATGAAAGGTCTGCCCCCATAATCCAAACACCTATCACCAGGTCCAAACCTTCAGCAGTGGGGATTACAATTCAATATGCAATTTTTGGGAGACAAATATCCAGACTGTATCAAGAATGTATGAGGAAAGTAAGATGTAAAAAATGTTGAAAAGAGAGAGTATTTTTTTTCTTATACATGAGAGAGAATTTTGTGTGTTCAATATGATAAGCAAGAAAAAAAGTAAATTTTTGTCATAAGGTGGGTTGTCAATATATATAAAAATATAGGAAAAAACTAAAAGCTTAAGCATGTTGCAGAAGGTTTGTGGAAGATTAATCATGTAAAAGAAATTTTGTATATAAACAAGTTGGCTAAAATTAAAAGGACATTGATATGATTTGACTGTGTCCCCATCCAAATCTCAACTTGAATTGTAGCTCCCATAATCCCCACATGTTGTGGGAGGAACCCAGTGAGAGGTAACTAAATCAAGGGGGCAGGTTTTTCCCATGCTGTTCTCATGATAGTGAGTGTCACCAGATCTGATGGTTTTATAAAGAGGAGTTCCCCTGCACACACTCTTGCCTACCACCATGTAAGATGTGCCTTTGCTCCTCCTTCACCTTCTGCCATGCTTGTGAGGCCTCCCCAGCCATGTGGAACTGTGAGTCCATTAAACCTCTTTCTCTTTATAAATTACCCAGTCTTGGGTATTTCTTCACAGCAGTATGAAAATGTACTAATACGAACATTATTTACTTTTTCTAAAAATTGGGCATTAATATCAAAATCATACTGATAGAGAGCCAGTGTCTGGGCCTGTGTCAGAATAACAGGGTTTTCTCAGAACATTGAGCTCTCTTTAACAGAAACTTGTAAGAGATTATAAAAGGTTTACGGAAATATTATTTCATAGGGTCAAAGCTGATAGAAATGGTACTGGTGCAAAGGTAGAATTTGATTTTCTCTTTTAAAAAAATTTATATAATATTAATAGGAGATAATAAGACTTTTATTCACCTTTTGAGTAAACTGCAAAAAAATTAAAAAGGTGGAAATAATTCTGTTGATCCAGTGTTATCTTTATTAGGTCTTTCAATTGTTTCAAAAGTTGAGACTCCTCTCTATCAAATAATAAAAGCTTTTCTTTTCTTTTTTTTTTTTTTTTTTTTGAGATGGAGTTTTGCAATTGTTGCCCAGGCTGGAGTGCAATGGCTCAATCTTGGCTCACCGCAACCTCCACCTCCTGGATTCAAGCAATTCGCCTGCCTAAGCCTCCCCAGTAGCTGGGATTACAGGCACCCACCACCATGCCCAGCTAATTTTTGTATTTTTAGTAGAGATGGGGTTTCACCATGTTGGCCAAGCTGTTCTCAAACTCCTGACGTCGTGATCCGCCCTCCTCAAGTGCTGGGATTACAGGCGTGAGCCACTGCACCCAGCTGGCTTTTGCTTTTTGAAATTTTGAATTTTCACTTTGGCTAAATTAATGACTATTATTTTTCAGTGACCTGGAATTCTATTTTGATCAAGTGTTTTAAATCTTTAATATTTGACATTCTTCCCAAAATCCAATTTCAAATTCTAAAATTAATTTTTTTTCTGGAAGAAACCACTGGAATACCAAGAGAAACATAGTAGGCTTATTTAGTATATTAAAAGTACATGGGAAGCATTGTCAAATAAAATAATGGTGTTTGAATATTCTTTGAGTCTGGTTGGGTTATTAATATGTGTTCCAAAATTACACAAGATTCCTAAAATTCTGATATGTCTTAACATATGTCAGATATAATTATGGTTATTATGTTAAATTGCTGTATGCCACACAAATAACCAAGTTTTCTTGTCAATTGTGTCTTTAACCATGGCTACTCTAAATTTTGCCATCCAAAGGCAATTATTGCTTTAATTCTTTCTCATGACATTGTTTACAATTGGTTACATTCCAAAACTTACTTTTTCTTCAAGAAAAATCATAGAAAAGGACTACGACAAGTACCCTTGAATACAGGTTTCTGATAACTTTGGAGATCATATAATTGGACTAAGCAAAAACTTTCAGAATTCTAATAAACCAAAGTGTTCATAAAGATTTCTAACCCAACATCAAACAGAATAATTAATTACATGAGACTGAACTGATAGGAGGTAAAAAATATTTTTATGACTTTTTGTTTGAAACATTGCTGATTATTTTTATGTTTTGTTTTCCAGACTCAGAAATTCTTCTTTCTTTTGAGCTATTTATAGCTTGTAGCAATTGGAAAAAATATACCTTTGTGAATGAAATGGAAACATTTGCCTTTTTCTCTGATTTCTCTAAAATTTTTAAACTATTCATCAGCATTCTTATTTTATGTCAATCTAGTTACTTGCATAAGTTCAGTATGAATCTGTTTTCTTTTGTAACAGAACACAATTGGAGAAACTAGTTATTTTACCAAAGCTTTGAGTGGAATGACATATTTTCAGATATATCCAGACTGCTGTGAGGAATTTAGGTTGACTTTATAAAGCCAATGAAACTGCTTAGAAAGACTGGCCTGGTACCTTGTCTACATGGATCGTTTTCAAGGTTTCTGAACTTGCAGTAAGTAAAAAAATGTCACTTTCTGACAGGCCTGGGAAACTCAAGGTAATATGGAGACCTTGAGAAGATAATAATTCACCTAATTGCAGACACAATCTAATGGTGAATCCTTGACTTGGCTTCTAGCCTCAAGGTTTTTAAAGATCTAATTTGAAATTTCTTATGAAAGTTCCAACAAAGCTAACTTAAAAGAACCTATGTGGCCAATCACTATTCTTGTTTCATTTAATACAAATAGGGCAAGTATAATATTAAAACTTATTTTGCTAGTTAATTTGTCCTACTAAGATTTGTCTTTCATAGAAATGGGGAACTTGAGAGACAAAAATTATGTTCTGAAAAAATTGTAGAAAACCTGTTGTTAGATTCCAGCCCTATTTTTTAAAAATTTAAATTATATTCCTAAAATGTGGACTGAATCCCCAATGGAATAGGTTTTACTATATATCTCTCATCGTTTTTCTTCTTACAAGAAAACTGAAAGCATGAAATTCCAAAGGCTAGAGATGATTCAAAAAGTGATGACCATTATATAAATCAGTGACTTGAATGAGCCTTTCCAGTAATGAGCTTTCCCAGTGCTGAGGGATGAAGAATGTCTATCATTCTAACCTATTCAGAGATCAATCATCAATGATTCATGGGAAAATTTTTGATCAACAGGGGAAAAACGAAAAAGAAAAATAGGTCAGAGCAGTCTGAGCTATATGAGGTATGCAGGCCCAGAGATATAAGTGTATGGGATCTAAATCATGCCCCATCCCTTGCTACCACACTTTAGGGAAATCGTTTGAAGTAATTTGGTCCCCATTACCTGCCTCACCCATTATCTTCATGTGCCTGGAACTTGTGATACAAAGAAACAATGTATAGCCAATTAATAATTTGTTATTTTAATGTAAATTCTTGGTAAACAACTCAATAATTGTTAAGTCACCTACTTTTTTCCCTTAAAAATGCACTTGTAACTGCTGCTAATTGGAGTGTTCATTCAGGGCAACTTGAATCTATGCTCCTGGGCTGCAATCCTAAAGCTTGGCCCAAATAAACTATCTGCTTACATTAATTTTGCCTCAGCTTCTTCTTTTTCGGTAGACTTAGGCAACTTATCAGAGAGTAAATGATTTGGGGGAAAGATAAATGGGCCTTTAGAAGAACAGATGATACCTTGTGACAAAGTTTGTCTGGATGTGGTGTTGACTTTTAGTCTTCTGTCCTGTTATATGAGTTAATCTTCCCTGGCTGATGAAATTGCCAGGGAGGGGATTTTATGGAAATTGAATTCCTTTTGGAAAATCTCCCTGTAGGCAGATAAGGGGAGTTGAAAGAGAGCCTCTCTGCATTTGTTACTTTACGAGTGCCTTCAGCACTGAAGTAATCAGTATACCAAAGCAATATGTTTTGGGATGGCATTTCCTGAACTTTTTCAGCTACTTAGCTTTAATTTACTTATCACATTTCCAGTAGGCTACATTCTGATGGCAAATGCCTAGGAACAAGAGAGCTAACAAAAATATCAAGCACTTTCCTGTGACCCTGCCTGTTTCACACTTGCTAAAATCCCAATGACCAGAGCAAATCACATGGCCAACTTTAGAGCCAGAGGTAGGGTATAAGGGGGAGAGTATTTCAAAGATACAAATCAAAGGGAGGGGTGAGGAATTTGGACCATATTGCACTTTGTAGGTTTGCTGAAAATGACTGATATGAGGCAGATTAGCAAGAGAAAAGGCATACAAATTTGTTTAACCTGTATACGTGGAAGCCTTCAGAATGAAGACTCAATCCTGCCCCCACTCCCCAAAGCTGGTTCAGAAGCCTATATACCATTTTAAGGTTACGGAAAAAATGGGGTCTTGGATCCTGGCAAAACAGGTTATTGGAGGAGAAAGAAGAGGAATTCTGTTGAGGAGTAATAAAGGATTACTAGAGAGAATGAATGGGGAACAGAGATTAACTGGTTAATAGTTTTCTTTGGAGTTTGGATAAGTCTAGAGACAGACATTATTTTGTAAAAGGGTCAGTGCAGGCGTGGTTATATTCTTTGTCTTCTTTTCTGCAATAGATAATAGATAGTAGGGAAAGGATAATAAGATAACAGGGAGGGGAAAAGAAAACAATGTTCTTCTTGCTGGGTCTGGACTTTTGGCAGATAAAAGAACTTTAGAGAACAACTTTATCTTATGCTTTAGGAGAGAAGATGGGGTAGGGGGGAAGGTCAGAGAGACCTTGAGTCTTTCTCAGTTCAGTCTGTCAAAATGTCATATTTTGGGGTATTGGTTTCTGAGCTCCAACAACTTGTAATAATGCCAGCTTTCCAATTTTATGCCTGAACGAGAGTTCAAGAAACCTCTTCTCCCTGCACACCTCCATGCTTCTCTGACCATTCTCACCCCTGTAGAATGTGTTCTACTGTAGATCCCAGGAGAGCACATAACCTCAAAGATAAAATCAAGGTAGAACAAAAGGTGCAAGCCAGTGCTGAAATTTCCATTGCAAAATTATAACTGAGAAAGTGAAAGAGATCTCACCTAACCAACTCCATCTTGCTCCTAACCTCTAAGCTGTCCTTGTTCATTCCTGGGTGTAGGCTGAACTAACTGTGGGAGGAACTTAGTTTATAGTTTAAAACAAAGACAGTAAGAATCCTTTCCCAAAACAAACCTCCTTCTTGCCTGGGGACTAGACTGCCTCTGTAGGACTAACAAAATAGTCAAAAGGTAAGAAATTACGGCTTAGGAGTCATGCAGCTGGAGGCTACAAGATTCTAACCCTCCACCCTCCCCAAATTTCTCCTGGGGATAACATCACTATTGTAAAGCCTAAGATAAGTGCTTGAGTTATTTTGCAGACCCTGCACTTGATGGATGATGGATCAGCTGGCAGCACCCAGATCAATAAACTGACTCATCTGATTTTTTTTTTTTTTTTCCTGAGATGGAGCCTTGTTCTGTCCCCCAGGCTGGAGTGCAGTGGCACAAATTCCACACTCCTATGATTTCATCCCCAACCGATCAGTAGCACCTATTCCCTAGCCCCCTTGCCATCAACTTGTCCATAAAAACCCTAACCTCCAAGACCTTTGGAGACTGATTTGAGTAGTAATTCTGTCTCCCACATGGCCAGCCTCACATCAGTTAAACTCTTTCTTTACAGCAATGCCATGGTCTCAGTGAGTTGATTTTGTCTATGCAGCAATCAAGAAGAACATGTCAGGTGATTATGCTGTCACCAAAGTCTCAAAGTTATGTGTTTAATAGGTGAAGCTACTGGAGAGAGAATGGCTTGACTCTCTCAGGCCTGAGCCTGGATGCCAGTTTGGTTCCATGTGTTCTCACCATAACAACATGGCACATAGCCACTTATACTGCCACTTAGTATATGAGGGGAGGAAAATTATCAGAAAAGGAGAGTTGAGCAGAAGATGCAAAATATGTACACCACAAAATGTCTCGCAGAAGTTATATAGTGGCCAGGCACATTGGCTCAGGCCTGTAATCCCAGCACTTTGGGAGGCTGAGGTGGGCGGATCACCAGGTCAGGAGATTGAGACCAAACTAGCTAACATGGTGAAACCCTGTCTCTACTAAAAATACAAAAAATTAGCTGAGCATGTTGGGACATGCCTGTAGTCCCAGCTACTTGGGAGGCTGAGACAGGAGAATTGCTTGAACCCAGGAGGTAGGGGTTGCAGTGAGCCAAGATCACACTGCTGCACTCCAGCCTGGGAGACAGAGCAAGACTCCATCTCAAAAAAAAAAAAAAAAAAAAAAAAAAAGTTACATACCATTTAGGATTATTAATTTTTAGAAATAATTTTCTTTTCTTTTTTTTTTTTCTTTTTTCTTTTTTTTTTTAATTTATTTATTATTATACTTTAAGTTGTAGGGTACATGTGCATAACGTGCAGGTTTGTTACATATGTATACTTGTGCCATGTTGGTGTGCTGCACCCATCAACTCGTCATTTACATCAGGTATAACTCCCACTGCAATCCCTCCCCCGTCCCCCCTCCCCATGATAGGCCCCGGTGTGTGATGTTCCCCTTCCTGAGTCCGAGTGATCTCATTGTTCAGTTCCCACCTATGAGTGAGAACATGCGGTGTTTGGTTTTCTGTTCTTGTGATAGTTTGCTAAGAATGATGGTTTCCAGCTGCATCCAAGTCCCTACAAAGGACACAAACTCATCCTTTTTTATGGCTGCTTAGTATTCCATGGTGTATATGTGCCACATTTTCTTAATCCAATCTGTCACTGATGGACATTTGGGTTGATTCCAAGTCTTTGCTAATGTGAATAGTGCTGTATAAACATACGTGTGCATGTGTCTTTATAGCAACATAATTTATAATCCTTTGGGTATATACCCAGTAATGGGATGGCTGGGTCATATGGTACATCTAGTTCTAGATCCTTGAGGAATCGCCATACTGTTTTCCATAATGGTTGAACTAGTTTACAATTCCACCAACAGTGTAAAAGTGTTCCTATTTCTCCACATCCTCTCCAGCACCTGTTGTTTCCTGACTTTTTAATGATCGCCATTCTAACTGGTGTGAGATGGTATCTCATTGTGGTTTTGATTTGCATTTCTCTGATGGCCAGTGATGATGAGCATTTTTTCATATGTCTGTTGGCTGTATGAATGTCTTCTTTTGAGAAATGTCTGTTCATATCCTTTGCCCACTTTTTGATGGGGTTGTTTGTTTTTTTCTGGTAAATTTGTTTGAGTTCTTTGTAGGTTCTGCATATTAGCCCTTTGTCAGATGAGTAGATTGCAAAAATTTTCTCCCATTCTGTAGGTTGCCTGTTCACTCTGATGGTAGTTTCTTTTGCTGTGCAGAAGCTCTTTAGTTTAATGAGATCCCATTTGTCAATTTTGGCTTTTGCTGCCGTTGCTTTTGGTGTTTTAGACATGAAGTCTTTGCCCATGCCTATGTCCTGAATGGTACTACCTAGGTTTTCCTCTAGGATTTTTATGGTATTAGGTCTAACATTTAAGTCTCTAATCCATCTTGAATTAATTTTCGTATAAGGAGTAAGGAAAGGATCCAGTTTCAGCTTTCTACTTATGGCTAGCCAATTTTCCCAGCACCATTTATTAAATAGGGAATCCTTTCCCCATTTCTTGTTTCTCTCAGGTTTGTCAAAGATCAGATGGCTGTAGATGTGTGGTATTATTTCTGAGGACTCTGTTCTGTTCCATTGGTCTATATCTCTGTTTTGGTGCCAGTACCATGCTGTTTTGGTTACTGGAGCCTTGTAGTATAGTTTGAAGTCAGGTAGCGTGATGCCTCCAGCTTTGTTCTTTTGACTTAGGATTGTCTTGGAGATGCGGGCTCTTTTTTGGTTCCATATGAATTTTAAAGCAGTTTTTTCCAATTCTGTGAAGAAACTCATTGGTAGCTTGATGGGGATGGCATTGAATCTATAAATTACCTTGGGCAGTATGGCCATTTTCACGATATTGATTCTTCCTATCCATGAGCATGGTATGTTCTTCCATTTGTTTGTGTCCTCTTTTATTTCACTGAGCAGTGGTTTGTAGTTCTCCTTGAAGAGGTCCTTTACATCCCTTGTAAGTTGGATTCCTAGGTATTTTATTCTCTTTGAAGCAATTGTGAATGGAAGTTCATTCCTGATTTGGCTCTCTGTTTGTCTGTTACTGGTGTATAAGAATGCTTGTGATTTTTGCACATTAATTTTGTATCCTGAGACTTTGCTGAAGTTGCTTATCAGCTTAAGGAGATTTTGGGCTGAGATGATGGGGTTTTCTAAATATACAATCATGTCATCTGCAAACAGGGACAGTTTGACTTCTTCTTTTCCTAACTGAATACCCTTGATTTCTTTCTCTTGCCTAATTGCCCTAGCCAGAACTTCCAACACTATGTTGAATAGGAGTGGTGAGAGAGGGCATCCCTGTCTTGTGCCAGTTTTCAAAGGGAATTTTTCCAGTTTTTGCCCATTCAGTATGATATTGGCTGTGGGTTTGTCATAAGTAGCTCTTATTATTTTGAGGTACATTCCATCAATGCCGAATTTATTGAGCGTTTTTAGCATGAAGCGCTGTTGAATTTTGTCAAAAGCCTTTTCTGCATCTATTGAGATAATCATGTGGTTCTTGTCTTTGGTTCTGTTTATATGCTGGATTATGTTTATTGATTTGCGAATGTTGAACCAGCCTTGCATCCCAGGGATGAAGCCCACTTGATCATGGTGGATAAGCTTTTTGATGTGTTGCTGAATCTGGTTTGCCAGTATTTTATTGAGGATTTTTGCATCGATGTTCATCAGGGATATTGGTCTAAAATTCTCTTTTTTTGTTGTGTCTCTGCCAGGCTTTGGTATCAGGATGATGTTGGCCTCATAAAATGAGTTAGGGAGGATTCCCTCTTTTTCTATTGATTGGAATAGTTTCAGAAGGAATGGTACCAACGCCTCCTTGTACCTCTGGTAGAATTCAGCTGTGAATCCATCTGGTCCTGGACTTTTTTTGGTTGGTAGGCTATTAATTGTTGCCTCAATTTCAGAGCCTGCTATTGGTCTATTCAGGGATTCAACTTCTTCCTGGTTTAGTCTTGGAAGAGTGTAAGTGTCCAGGAAATTATCCATTTCTTCTAGATTTTCCAGTTTATTTGCGTAGAGGTGTTTATAGTATTCTCTGATGGTACTTTGTATTTCTGTGGGGTCGGTGGTGATATCCCCTTTATCATTTTTAATTGCGTCGATTTGATTCTTCTCTCTTTTCTTCTTTATTAGTCTTGCTAGTGGTCTGTCAATTTTGTTGATCTTTTCAAAAAACCAACTCCTGGATTCATTGATTTTTTGGAGGGTTTTTTGTGTCTCTATCTCCTTCAGTTCTGCTCTGATCTTAGTTATTTCTTGCCTTCTGCTAGCTTTCGAATGTGTTTGCTCTTGCTTCTCTAGTTCTTTTAATTGCGATGTTAGAGTGTCAATTTTAGATCTTTCCTGCTTTCTCTTGTGGGCATTTAGTGCTATAAATTTCCCTCTACACACTGCTTTAAATGTGTCCCAGAGATTCTGGTATGTTGTATCTTTGTTCTCATTGGTTTCAAAGAACATCTTTATTTCTGCCTTGATTTTGTTATGTACCCAGTAGTCATTCAGGAGCAGGTTGTTCAGTTTCCATGTAGTTGAGCGGTTTTGATTGAGTTTCTTAGTCCTGAGTTCTAGTTTGATTGCACTGTGGTCTGAGAGACAGTTTGTTATAATTTCTGTTCTTGTACATTTGCTGAGGAGTGCTTTACTTCCAATTACGTGGTCGATTTTGGAGTAAGTACAATGTGGTGCTGAGAAGAATGTATATTCTGTTGATTTGGGGTGGAGAGTTCTATAGATGTCTATTAGGTCTGCTTGCTGCAGAGATGAGTTCAATTCCTGGATATCCTTGTTAACTTTCTGTCTCGTTGATCTGTCTAATGTTGACAGTGGAGTGTTGAAGTCTCCCATTATTATTGTATGGGAGTCTAAGTCTCTTTGTAAGTCTCTAAGGACTTGCTTTATGAATCTGGGTGCTCCTGTATTGGGTGCATATATATTTAGGATAGTTAGCTCTTCCTGTTGAATTGATCCCTTTACCATTATGTAATGGCCTTCTTTGTCTCTTTTGATCTTTGATGGTTTAAAGTCTGTTTTATCAGAGACTAGTATTGCAACCCCCGCTTTTTTTTGTTCTCCATTTGCTTGGTAAATCTTCCTCCGTCCCTTTATTTTGAGCCTATGTATGTCTCTGCGTGTGAGATGGGTCTCCTGAATACAGCAGACTGATGGGTCTTGACTCTTTATCCAGTTTGCCAGTCTGTATCTTTTAATTGGAGCATTTAGTCCATTTACATTTAAGGTTAAGATTGTTATGTGTGAACTTGATCCTGCCATTATGATATTAACTGGTTATTTTGCTTGTTAGTTGATGCAGTTTCTTCCTAGCCTCGATGGTCTTTACATTTTGGCATGTTTTTGCAATGGCTGGTACCGGTTGTTCCTTTCCATGTTTAGTGCTTCCTTCAGGGTCTCTTGTAAGGCAGGCCTAGTGGTGACAAAATCTCTAAGCATTTGGTTATCTGTAAAGGATTTTATTTCTCCTTCACTTATGAAACTTAGTTTGGCTGGATATGAAATTCTGGGTTTAAAATTCTT
This sequence comes from Macaca fascicularis, assembly GCF_037993035.2. Classification (NCBI taxonomy): domain Eukaryota; kingdom Metazoa; phylum Chordata; class Mammalia; order Primates; family Cercopithecidae; genus Macaca; species Macaca fascicularis. The sequence goes on along the minus strand of NC_088395.1, from coordinate 42,971,012 downwards.
TTCTTTAAGAATGTTGAATATTGGCCCCCACTCTCTTCTGGCTTGGAGAGTTTCTGCCGAGAGATCTGCTGTTAGTCTGATGGGCTTCCCTTTGTGGGTAACCCGACCTTTCTCTCTGGCTGCCCTTAAGATTTTTTCCTTCATTTAAACTTTGGTGAATCTGGCAATTATGTGTCTTGGAGTTGCTCTTCTCGAGGAGTATCTTTGTGGTGTTCTCTGTATTTCCTGGATTTGAATGTTGGCCTGCCCTACTAGGTTGGGGAAGTTCTCCTGGATGATATCCTGAAGAGTGTTTTCCAACTTGGTTCCATTTTCCCCCTCACTTTCAGGCACCCCAATCAGACGTAGATTTGGTCTTTTTACATAATCCCATACTTCTTGCAGGCTTTGTTCATTTCTTTTTCTTCTTTTTTCTTTTGGTTTCTCTTCTCGCTTCATTTCATTCATTTGATCTTCAATCGCAGATACTCTTTCTTCCAGTTGATCGAGTCGGTTACTGAAGCTTGTGCATTTGTCACGTATTTCTCATGTCATGGTTTTCATCTCTTTCATTTCGTTTAGGAGCTTCTCTGCATTAATTACTCTAGCCATCAATTCTTCCACTTTTTTTTCAAGATTTTTAGTTTCTTTGCGCTGGGTACGTAATTCCTCCTTTAGCTCTGAGAAATTTGATGGACTGAAGCCTTCTTCTCTCATCTCGTCAAAGTCATTCTCCGTCCAGCTTTGATCCGTTGCTGGCGATGAGCTGCGCTCCTTTGCCGGGGGAGATGCGCTCTTATTTTTTGAATTTCCAGCTTTTCTGCCCTGCTTTTTCCCCATCTTTGTGGTTTTATCTGCCTCTGGTCTTTGATGATGGTGATGTACTGATGGGGTTTTGGTGTAGGTGTCCTTCCTGTTTGATAGTTTTCCTTCTAACAGTCAGGACCCTCAGCTGTAGGTCTGTTGGAGATTGCTTGAGGTCCACTCCAGACCCTGTTTGCCTGGGTATCAGCAGCAGAGGCTGCAGAAGATAGAATATTTCTGAACAGCGAGTGTACCTGTCTGATTCTTGCTTTGGAAGCTTCCTCTCAGGGGTGTACTCCTCCCTGTGAGGTGTGGGGTGTCAGACTGCCCCTAGTAGGGGATGTCTCCCAGTTAGGCTACTCAGGGGTCAGGGACCCACTTGAGCAGGGAGTCTGTCCCTTCTCAGATCTCAGCCTCCGTGTTGGGAGATCCATTGCTCTCTTCAAAGCTGTCAGACAGAGTCGTTTGCATCTGCAGAGGTGTCTGCTGCGTTTGTTATGTTTACTGTGCCCTGTCCCCAGAGGTGGAGTCTACAGAGACAGGCAGGTTTCCTTGAGCTGCTGTGAGCTCCACCCAGTTCGAGCTTCCCAGCAGCTTTGTTTACCTACTTAAGCCTCAGCAATGGTGGGCACCCCTCCCCCAGCCTCGCTGCTGCCTTGCCGGTAGATCACAGACTGCTGCGCTAGCAATGAGGGAGGCTCTGTGGGTGTGGGACCCTCCCGGCCAGGTGTGGGATATGATCTCCTGGTGTGCCTGTTTGCTTAAAGCGCAGTATTGGGGTGGGAGTTACCCGATTTTCCAGGTGTTGTGTGTCTCAGTTCCCCTGGCTAGGAAAAGGGACTCCCTTCCCCCTTGCGCTTCCCAGGTGAGGCAATGCCTCGCCCTGCTTCAGCTCTCGCTGGTCGGGCTGCAGCAGCTGACCAGCACTGATCGTCCGGCACTCCCCAGTGAGATGAACCCAGTACCTCAGTTGAAAATGCAGAAATTCCCGGTCTTCTGTGTCGCTCGCGCTGGGAGTTGGAGACTGGAGCTGCTCCTATTCGGCCATCTTGCTCCGCCCCCCAGAAATAATTTTCTTGACTTTAGTTATTTCTAGGGCATTTGTATATTTTTTTAAAGTGATTATATTGTTAAATAGTACATTTACTTATACTTCAGGTTCCTTCTTGCTCTTAAATTCCAAGGAATCCTCAAGACCAAAATTTACTGAACTTGATCCAGATCCATTGTCTGTCTTACTCACATTTTAAATCTATTTGTTAACTGCTTTAAATACTTGTGAGAAAAACAAGAGACAAAAGAAATTAAAAGCATTATGGTTTAATTTCATTTTATAAGATAGACATTTGTGTAAATGTTTATTCATACACTCATAAACATATGTGCATTATAAAAATATAGATAAACAAAATATGAAAAGTGAAAATCTCCAAGATCTCACAATTCAGAAGTATGCATTATTAACATTTTACCATATGGACAGTCAGACATTTTACTGTAACTTGCTCTTTTTTTGTTGTTTGTAATTTAGAAGTCTTTTTTTTTTTTTTTTCATAATTCTCTATACACTAACATAGATTTTTTTTCTTTTATACAATTAAAAAATGGTGAGCTCAATTATTTTTATTTAAATGGGAAGAATAAATAAATACTTGTGCATTTTATTTTTATCTCCTTCCCCTCACATCACAGTTTTGGTTGGAATAATCTGGGCTCATAGAACTACATTAATTTATTTTCTAATTACATATCATGTCTTTTAAAAATTGTTTGATGTTTATTAAGTTTCACATGTTAGCAAATATTTTAACATTATGCATACATATTACTGATATCAGTAGTAACCACAATTGCTTTTAAATTACATTTTCTCTCTATTGGAATTATTTATTGTGATTCATTTTTTTTGGTTTGTCAGTTCACCCTTTTCCTGACAACATTATTCAGAGCTCTTTGCTGATTGTATACTTTTTAAGTTCTTTCATGGCTATGAATGGCTCACAGTTTTGTTGATGATGTTTTAGTGTCTTGTGACAATTAGTATTGCAGAAGAAAGTTTTGATGTCAGGCTGACCTTTTAAAATTATTTTATCATAGGTAACTTATTTTCCCCTTGCTTGGATGATTTTATGGTTAAAAAAAATCTTTGCTATATCCTGGGGATTGCTTTTTAAATTTTAAAGCAAGAACCTCTTTCATTAACTCCTTCTATTAGATGAGCCACTCTGATCCAAAGCCTCAAGTTTTTCCTCTATTCCTGCTATTAATTTTTGCTTATATCAGTCAGTAACATGAAAATGGTGGAATTCTCAAACAGGAAAATTGAGCAGAGTTTAATGATTTGCAATGGTATTGAAAAGGTTAAAGGAAATCGAAGGGCTAGTGAAGGACCTAGAACACAATAGCTGGGGATCCATTAACACCCATGGATCTGAAAGGGTAGAGAAAAGTAGTTTCCAGGACTTGGAAAGTGCTATAGGCCACAGCAGTGTTATTGTGTCTGTGAGAAGGCTATGTGCAGGAACTGTAACCTTCCCTAGAGGAACATAAGCAGTTAACTATGGCCAACTGGAGAAATCTGGGGCTTGCACTCCTCGTACGCTCCCATCTCCTGCGACTGCTTCTCATAGACTGAACCAAGCATCAAGTCCCTTGAAACCATTTATACAGGTCAGCCTCATGGGACAAAGAGCAGGCTGGGAAAGGGCTGAGTGGATCTAGAGGAGAAAACACAATGTTTTCCTGAAATTCTTATGACATTTAGTCTTCATCATCTGATTTTTTTGGAAAATATATTAGAAAAGCATACACATATTTTTATCTATAAGCTCTATTGCTTCATCCCTTCATTCGTCCTTTTCCTAATTGTTCTGAGAGAACTTATTTTTTTTTTTTGCATTTTTCAATCTACTACTCTCTACTGCTTCCATTACATGTTTAAATTTAGTAATCTTAGTTTTTATTTGAATGCTATCTTTCCTAATGCTATAAGATTTTTTTTCCAATGGGTGTAGAATTTCAACAAATCTTATTGAAATGCAAATAAGACTTTTTAACTGTTAACTTTTCTTGGTATAAAGCTGTTTCACATAGATACACTTATTCTGAATCCCCAAATGGGCCTTTTATTTTGTTTAGATGTTCAGAGCATTTTTCAAAAGTCCATTGGTATTTTTGTAGCCTCAGCCTTACTGAGGGAACTCCAACTTCTTCAAATTCTGAAACTTGAGATGATTCTGTGTCAAAATTCAAATCTTTTAGTCCCAGAAAATGGGAATATAAAAGTGTTCCTGTTTATTACAGCAATATTTTGTTACAGATTGAATTAAATTGTCCACATGAATGGGGAGTGAACTATGGAGAGAATAGCTGCATGACAGGAAAGTTAATTGATTTTCCAAATGGTTTCTTTTCACTGGCTACATATATGAGTTCTGATGGTGCAACTCAAACAACTTTGTAGGACTCAGACTGATTTCAAATAACCTCTCTCACAGACTAGCTCATATACACTAGAGACATGGTGTTCATGGTGTTCATGTGTCAGGACAGAACCACATTTTCCCATGAAGATCTTCCTTTCTAGGAAGAACCCTGGGAACTAGCGTGATGGTTAATTTTATGTGTCAACTTGGCTGGGCCATGGTGCTCAGATACTTGGTCAAACATTATTCTAGATGTTTCTACAAAGGTGTTTTGTGGAGACTAAAACCTAAATTGGTGGACTGTGAGTAACGCAAATTACCCACCATAATGTTGGTGGGCCTTATCCAATCAATTGAAGGCTTTACCAGAAAAAAGACGGACTTCCTCTAAGCAAGAAAGAATTCTGCCAGCAGAGAGCACTTTTGGAATCAAACTGCAACTCTTCTCTGTATGTCCAGTCTGCTGGTCTATTCTATCAGGCTTTATATTTACCATGTGTTATGGTCTGAATGTTTGTGAACCGCCCCCTCCCAATTCATATGTCAAAATCCTAACCTTCAAGATGATTATATTAGGAGGTGGGGCCTTTAGGAGGCGATCAGGTCAAAAGAGTAGAGCCCATATGAATTGAATTAGTGCCGTTATAAAGAGGCCTGAGAGCTCTCTTGCCCCTTCCATCGTGTGAGAACACAGTGAGAAGGCACCACCTGTGAGCAAGGAAAAGGATCTGCACTAGGCACTGAATCTGTTGGTACCTTGATTGTGAACTTTCCAGACTCCAGAACTGTGAGTAATAAATTTATGTTGTTTGAAAGCTACACGGTTTATGGGATTTTGTTATAGCAAAGTGAACTAAGACACCAAGCTACAACGATCATGAGGGCCAAATCCTTAAAAATCTCCCTCCCTCTCTCTCTCCCTCTTTGCCCTAATACACACACACACACACACACACACATGCACACACACACACACACACACATGTACACACACACACACGCGAGTGCACGCACATACACACACCCACACCCTGTTAGTTCTGTTTCTTGGGAGAACCCTGACTCTAATACAGCTGGTAAGAAGACAACTTAATAGAAAAGACGCTGTTTCTTCTTTGAATTATTTCATTTTAATTTTTATGATTATGTTGTCAGAGCCCCATATACTGCTTCTGTCAGATTCACATATGTAGAAATCCAGTATAATGACATTTTCACTTTCTTTTGCTTGTGCCAAGAGAAAGCTGAGAGTGAATTCTCCATTTAGCTGACTTTTCTGAGGAATTTTGGTGTGATTTCTAGTGTGCTTTGACTTTCATCACATCTACTTTATCCTGAAGGCCTTTTTTTTTTTTTTTTCTTTTTCTTCTTTTTCTAACAGCCCTTCCTTCTCAGAGGTGGAGATTTTCCTGGTTCTGCTTACTACCTTTTCTTGCAACTAATCTTACTGAAATATGAGACTGTTTTCACTTTCCTCAATCTAAGCCAATTTGCACACTGCATTTTTGACCTGTTACTAATAATATCTATCCATATCTCCTAATCACTGTATAGATTATATCCTATTTTTACATACCTTTGCTCATAACAGTAGAATTTGTTGTGGAGAAAGACTGTCTTCATTTGAATTTCCTAAAAGCAGAACTGAGACAATGATTTAAGTGCAGTTGTTTATTTGGAAACTGACCCAAGAAAAATAGTAAGAAAGTGAGTAGTTGAAGGTACTGTATGGAGGAAGGCCAATAAAAGGTTACTGCATTAGGTTACTATTGCTGCATCACAAATTTCCACAAATTTAGCAGCTTAAAAAAACAAAAATTTATTTTCTCTTGTAGGTCTGGATGTCAGAAGTCTAAAACCAGGCTAACTGGACTAAAATCAAGATGTAGGTAAGGCTATGTTCCTTCCTGGAGGTTTTAGGGCAGAATCCATTTTCCTGCTTTTTCCAGCTTCTAGAGGCTCTTCTATTTCTTGATTGCAGACCCCCTTTCATCAAAGCCAGCAATGACTAGTCAATTCTTTCTCACATGAAACCACTCTGACACTGTCTCCTACTTTCACTTTTAAGGACCTTGAGATAACATAAGGCCCACCCAGATAATCCTAATCTCCCTGTTTAAGGTCATCTGATTAGTAATCTTAATTCCATCTGTAACCTTAACTTCCCTTTGCCATGTAATATACCATATAATAGATTCTAGGAATTAGAACGAGTACATTTTTTGGTCCATTATTCTGCCAACCGTAGGTACGTTAATGATTGAGTCACAACAGTGGAGAAATAATGCAATTGGTATAAAGAGTATACATGTGGCCCAACCTGACCAGAAAGAAAATGATAAATTCTGTGAAATGTAGTTAAACCTAACCAAGTTGGCACATTATAAAGCTACCACAGTCCATTCTTGGCAACTTTGAACTCAAATATGCTTCTTTGAACCACACTTAATCTCCAAATAAAACCAATAACAAAAGACTTACCTCCATCAAAAATGATACAATAATCTTACATAAGACTGCAAACACACTATTTTCCCAGAAGAAGGTATAGAGTCCCTTTTGTGCTTTTGGGTGATGTTCATTTTCTCCTTCCTGGTTCACACTCTGTTTTATATTTTGTAACTTAAATATAATATCAAGTTAATTATTAACAAGTCTTATGTTAGATGAGAAGGGGATGACAGAGGGAAAATTAAAATATTAAATTATTAAATTTTGTATAAAATTAAATTATTAAATAAAAACACCAAAATAAGGAAGAAATACTCATAACCATGACAGTCCTCATTTCTACCATAGGCATAAGCATGTGGGCATGAGCTGGTATTTATAATAACTCTCTTCCACTACCCATCCCACATTCTCTTTGCCCTTAGCAAACGCCTCACTTCCTTTGGTTCTTTACTTGGTGAAATGACCCAAAACTTCATTCCTGAAGGATCTGGATTTCTAGAAGCCCTGCATGAATTGGGTTGTTGTAGACCAAATTAAGATTTCCGCTAATTTTAATGACAGGACACTGGAGAACTAAGAGGCACCTTCAAGGTTCTGCTGTATTTCAGACGGTCTCAATCTTGCTCCTATTGTGTAGTAGAAGCAACCCAATTTCCTCTCGGTAATCAGGATTAATCACCCGAACCAGATAATAACTCCTTTCTCTCCTGTTCATTCAGTGGCACAAGGCACACAAAGAAGCCAGGCAGTACTCTTAACTGCCAGTTCAGAGACATCATTGTTTGGATCCCCGGTAGAAGCATTTCTCTCTTTGAAACTAAGATGTCTAGATCAGTAGAGCTTTAAGTCACAGGAATGGAAAGCTAAAATGTTGTTAGTGTATCATTAGGGGTAATAGTGAGAAGACCCACTCCCATTTCTATGCCTTGATTTCTGGATTTATGAAAACTGGCTACAGGAGAAACAGTACCATGAATATTCAACACTGATTTAGACCATACACAATCTCTTAGAGAACCTTGACCCAACCTCGCAAAGTGTTGCCATCTAGCTGGTGCTGTAACTGAATCTCCAAAAAGCCATTCCACAACTATGTCAAACCAGCTGCTTCAGGATGATGGAGAACATGGTAATACCAGTGAATTCCATAAGCATGGGTCCACCACTGTATTTCTTTTGCTGTGAAGTGAGTTCCTTGAGCAGATGCAATGTTGTATGCAGCACAATGATGGTGAATAAGACATTCTGTAAGTTCATGGATAGTTGTTTTAGTAGAAGTGTTTTGTGCAGGGAATTCAAATTCATTTCCAGATTGTGTATTCTAGTAAGAACAAAATACTGCCTGACCCATGATAGAAGCAGTCCAATGTAGTCAACCTGCCACCAGATAGCTGGCTTATCACCCAGAAGAATGTTTCCATATCGGGGACTCAGTGTTGGTCTCTACTACTGGGAGATTGGACATATTGTATCATTTAGAAATTGCAGGTGGCTCCTCATAACAGTTACTTTCAATAATAGTGACTTACAATAACTATAAATTTATCTTTCTCTTTTGTAAAAGAAGTCTTAAGATATTCAGTGCAGCACTGGCAGGGAAGACTTAACAATAATCAGAAATATAGTGTGCCTCTCTCTTCTGCTATGATATTCTTAGCAAGTCACTTTCCTTCTCAAGGCTGCCTCATGATTCAAGATGGCTACTAAAGCTCCAGGAATTACATCAAATTCAAAGTTTAAAAGCAAGAAGTAGAAGTGGGAAATGCAAAAGGAGCATTTGCCAGCTGTCTATTTCCCTTTGTGGGAGCATTTCCAAAATTCCCTCCCAACAACTCCACATATATTTCATTAGTCAAGTTGTTGGCATTCAGAAACTGATGCCTCAAAATATGGCACTTTGACATGGTAAACTGAATAAGAATCCTCAATGTCTCCCTGACCTCTCCATGCATTGTCTCTCAATCTTCTGTCTCTCCCAAAGCACAGGATGAATTTTTTCTCTGAAGTTTCCTTATCTGTCTAAAATCCAGACCCACCAAACAGGAAAACAATTACCTCTGGTCCCTTCCCTGAGTTTTCGTTGCCTGAACTCGTATTGCAGGAAGAAAGACTGAAGCCTGTGAACACACCTGAACAAACTTGTCACAAATTATTATCTGTTCTGGACTTTGTTCAGGCTAGTGCATGCTCTTCAAGACCACTGAATGCCCTTAAAAATCATTTAGTACCCCCCAAAGATTATCCACACTTCCTCATCTCCCTTTCCCCTAAGAAGAAGAGAATATAAACATCTGTACCCAGTTATGTGGTGGGGTAATCACTCTGATTTTTTATCCACATTAATAAATGTGTATGTCTTTCCTCCTATTCATCTGCATTTTGTCGTTGATTTTCAGTGAAACTTCAGAGGGTGAAGGGGAAGTTTTTCTTTGCTCTTATAGTTTCGATGCAGTGGGCAGCATACCAAAGCCTCTCTGCTCTTTGGAAGCTGCAGTGAAGGGAACCCCCGACCTGACAAACTGGCAGAAGGGTAAGAAATTCTTACCAGCAAGAATCCAAGCTTCTCTCTCTGTGGACTCCAGTTGAATGGATGGTAAAAATCACTGTCTTTTCTCTTTTCCTCTCCAAAATCTTGATTGGGAGGAAGGGTATTTTGTGACTAGTCTTGGGTATAATGACTCTGGTGTGCTTTTCTGGTATGAATATTCCTATTGTCTGATCTTTTGCCTCCCAGAAATAGTGTTTTCATTTGTCTTTGTCTTTCTGTATTGTTCTGTCATAAAGAGGAGTACCACAGGGTAGAACATGGCCTAAAACCCTTATAAATCCATTGTTCAAGCCAGCCCTGCACACTGGTCATTTTGCAATTCTGATCAGATGTGCGTCTATTTAGACAAACTTTGCTGTGAGTCCCTGAAACAAAAAAACAGATGAGGTTCTCCTCTTGTTTTGTGTTATGTCTTTGAGAGTATGATTTGTGACCAAGTAGAGCACTCTCCCTTGGTTTTTACCATAGAGGAGGCGTGATTTTCAAGTCACATGTGAAAATGGCTGGAAAGCTGAAGCACATAAGATTTTAAGCAGCACACATTTTGTTCTGAATGTACCAATCTCTTAGGGTAGTTTGTCTTAAGTAAGAAGTTCCATCCATAGGAGTTTTTGTTGTTTCAACTGTGGTTGCCTGGTTTGTCCTGGGAAAGTCTAATCTCAGGAGAGCCTGGTGTCATGAATTAATGGGTCTGGAACCGGTAGGCCTCCACAAATCTGTGGGATACTGGTGGAACAGGACACACAAACGCCATCTTAAGTATCTATGACAACAAGTCTTTCATTAGCTTAGCCTCTTCCTGGGAATGAGTTTTTTTGGGAATTATTAGGAATATCCCTTCTATGCCCTGTTTCAGGACTTCTATAGTCAGAATTCAGCTTAATTAAAAGCTGACATTCAAGCTAAATTTTTTTTTTAAACACCTTTCTGCTTTTTCTCTTTTGAATCCTGTTTCTGAGAATTGTTTTCAGTTGATCAAAACCCTCTTTTATTTATATGTTTAGTCCCGTTGTTTGCTTTCCTTCTTGGTCTAATTTTTGCTGAGAAAAATGTAAAAGTTCATTGGCCTTTTGGGAAGCATAAAATCTCCTGAAATTTACTGTTCTAAGACATGTTCTCCCATTTACTTCTATTCCTCCTTCTTTTTTGCCACCTTCAATACCACATGAAAAGATCTAGAAGGGACTTCTAGTGACTCTGAGACCTCTTGAGGAACACAGAAAAAACGTGGCACAGACTCCTTTTTTGAGTTCTCCTGTTTTCCAAATGGAACCCCAGGAGTCAGGGCAGTTTCCTCTTAGGTCTACAGCTCTGCCCTCTTTTGCATTCTCTTACCTGGTGTGTTTGGCATTGTGAGATACCAGGGGATATGCTGTACTGTGAGAAAGTACTTGACCTTTGTATATGGTATGGCTTCTTTGTCACTGATGAGGGCTACAGTGTTTGGGGTTGCTAACAGTGGTTTCAATGAGTGGTTATTACTGTAGAACGCTACTTGTTTCTTTGCAAGTTTATTTAAGAAAGGTGCAGTTTGAATACTCGGAGGCTGTGGAAACACTCAGCACCAAGGGATAAGACTCTTCTGGGGGATGGACTTTTCAGAGAGAGGGCTGATTGGTGTTGGAGCACCCACCAGCCTTGGGAGAAAGTCCCTGTAGCAAGATGCATTGTGAAAGTCTTGTGCAGCCTTGTCCAGTGGTATTGCCCAATTTTGTGGGAGCTGAGATTCAGTGTAAAAACAGAATTATTGATTTCTGGAGATCTAGATGCCCTGCCTTCCAGCTGCATCTGCTTTTCTCATATTTAAATATTAGGCCCTGAAAACTGCAAATGCTTCATCAGCCCTATTATTCATTGATGAACTCCACCCTAAGCTCAGTGGTCCAGTTAGAAAACAGAGACTAAATTAGAAACTACCTATCTAAATAAAATCAGTCTCCTTAGAAAATACTGTGGTAAATTTCTATAATTTTGTGTCACGTTGGCAGTTTTAACCTTCTTCTAACTAACAAACCCAAGCTCATTCTTAAGAAAAACATAAATACTGTCTCTGTGCTTTGAAATGTAAATTTGCTATCCTGTTTTCTCTAAAACTTAGTAAGGGCTTTGGCAGCGTGGGATAAACAAACTAACTTGTTCCTTTTACAGAGGCACAATTTAATTAAACTGTCCTTTTAAACTAGTGAGTTTTACCTGTTTCATAATTAAAATTTTAAAACCAAAGCTATAAGGCCTTTGTGTCTGTATTTTTATGCATACATGTATATAGATGTCTGTTTGTATATTGTCCCTATGGTACCAAATTGAATTATAAATAAATGAGTGCCAAGAAACTAACTAGCCCAAATACTTTTCAAGTTCACATAACTTTAGTATTCTTTGGTTATATTTGTATAAATATGTTACTGAAATGTGTTTCAAAATTGTATAAGAGTTCTAAAAATCTGGTATGTCTTAATATAAGAAGTAAGTTGTTTCCTTCTGATTTTTTTTTTTTTTCTAAAAGCATTTTGCAAATCCTAAAGTGTTGTGTCTTCAATTAAATTCATGGAAAGAACTCTAGCAAGTACTCTTGAATATAGGTTTCTGATAATTCTGGAGATTATATTATTGAACCAAGTAAAACCTTCCAAAACTCTACTTAAAAAAAGAAAACTGATGGGTTTATGAATATTGCTAACCCAACATCAAGCAAAATAAAAATTAATTACATGGAACTGAACCGATACAGGAGTGAAAAGATTTTTCAATAATCTTTTTGTTTGAAACATTGCTTATTATTTGTATGTTTTGTTTGTTTTCCAGAGTTAAGAATTTTTTTAAGTTATTTATAGCTTACAGCAATTGGGTAAAGTATACTTTGGTAAGAAAAATGGAAACCCATACCTTTCTCTCTACCTGATTTCTCAAGAATTCAGAAACTATTCATGAAAATTCTTATTTTATGGCAAAATAGTTATTTGCATAAGTTTAATAAGAATCTGTTTTCTTTGGTAACAGGACACAATTGGAGACACTGATTATTTTACCAAGGCTTTGACTAGAATAGCATATTTTCATCTGTGATCAAACTGCTTTAAAGGATTGGGGTTGACTTTACAAAGCCAATAGACTTGGATAAAGACTGGCCTGTTACCTTGTCTACACAGTTCTTTTACAAAGTTCCTAACTTTGTGGAAAGTAAAGACTGTTACTCTCTCACAGGCCCAGGAAAGTCAAGATATTTTGGGGACCTTAGGAATAGAAGGATTTTCCCAATTTGTACAGGTATTATAGGTACAGCCTGATGGCAAATCCTTGCCTTGGTTTCTTGTCCTTGACTGGCTTTTAAAACTCAAATCTGAGATTTCTTACAAAAAAGTTCCATCAAAGCTAACTTTAAAAGAGCCTATATAGCCAATCACTATTCTTGCTGTATTTTACACAAATAATGAAACCAAGTGTAATAAGGCTAAAGCTTATTTTGCAAGTAGATTTGTCCTACCATGTTTTATCTTTAGAAAAATGGAATATTGGAGAGAGAAAAATTATGTTTCAGAAGAAAACCATAGTACACCTGTTCTTAGATTCTTGCCTTGTTCATTGTTTTTGAGTTTTTATTATTTACTTACAATTTGGGCTGAATCTTGAATTGTTTCCTGACGACAAGTCTTCAAAGTAATCTTTCCAAATTTTCCTTTCATTTTTTTCTGACTTGGACTTACTGAAATTAAAACTGCCTTTTTCCTGAGGCCCTGCAAGCTGAGGCTAGTCAAACTGGCTGTGGAGAAAAATCATCGCAATAGCTCATATTTGGACACGCTTTACACGCAAATTACAATCTAGGAAAATCTGTCAGGTTGCCACTGGTCTTCTCAACTGGCTGCCCTCCAAACTTTAGAAGGACTAGCTTGTAGACTGCTTCAGACATTGACTTTTTTTCCCCCTTCTATTTCCACATAGATCCCTCTTATTAAAGATCTGTTTTCCTACATAATATAGTGGCCTAGCTTTGAGAGCCATCTGCAACACCATCTTCTAAAATGAGGCACAGCTGTTTAGTTGAACTGGCCTAGTCCCAAGAATGAGAGACCAGTTTGGTGGGATCCTTTGCCATTCAGCTACTGGCTTAATTTTTTCTCCATAGCCATGAACTCTAGGTGTGAAACTTCTTGGTAAGTTTCAGACAGGGGCATGTTGGGTCGCAGAAACGAATACTCCCAAAATATGACACTTTGACATCCTGAACTGAATAAGAAGCCTCAAGATTTCTCTGACCTCCCCCACTCCTGTCTCTCAGTTCTTTGTCTCTCTCAAAGCACTGGATGAAGTTGTTCTCTGAAATTATCTTATCTGCCTAAAGTCTAGACCCACCAAAGAAGAAAACAATTATCTCTGGTCTCTTCTAGGGGGGTATTTTAAAAAGCTTTGAAATCATCCAAATGAGCCCTTTTCTTGTGGTAAACACTTCTAAGTAGTGACGAGCTCTATGATCACCTGCAAATTACACTTAGTTGGTGACTGACCCCCATCCACGCAGGCCTTATGCTGACATTATCAAGGCTCACGCTTTATGAGAAAAGGAAACTATAGGAAATGAATCATGAATCATTATTTTTAAAGAGCAACTCCATCACAGCTTGCTTATCATTATTAATAAATGAAGAAAAGAGGTAAAACATGTGAACAAAGCCCCTAAGAAAGACAGATCTTTTTCTCTGATTAGAGCCAGCAATTTTGAAATCACCTCACAGTAGCCTATCTTGGAATAGGTGCCTAGAGAAGGGCTTGCCACTTACCCTGCTATATCACCCGAGCCAGGGTGATATTGGGGGGTCTCTTTTCATGTTATCACTTTGAATTATAACTTGACACAGCGGACATTTAATCTCTATTATTCTCTCTTTTCAGAGTAAGTTTCTTGGGGGTCGGGGGTGCGATGGGGAGAAGAACCTAGATACTTTTTTGTCAAATCTAGCTTAGCTTTGTTTGTTTGTTTGAGGAGACAAAAAGAAAATAAAACTGAATCGTTTTTTCATTTGGGAAATATGAGCAAATAAAATCTTATAGGTTTTATAACGGGATTCGGGGATCCATTGAATAACCAGATATAGAGCAGCTAGAGGGGCTTTCATCCACTTCAGTTCTATCATGGCAATAAAAGTATATATTCTTAGAAGCACACATTATCTCAAATGGAAGATGGTACAGGGAAAATAAGCTGGCTATACTGGCTCAAATTGCTAGTTGCTCATATTGTCATTGGCAAATTGAGTTTTTTCCCTACTTTGTACTGGTCGCAGAGAAAGAACACCCAATTGGAACAAAAGCCAAGCCAGTTTTATTCCTTTCTAGAAATGGAGATGGAGTGAGCTTACACTCTAAAGACCCTTTCTCCCTGACCAATAGAAGACATGGAGTTTTTAAGGACTGGGTCCGAGGAGCAAGAAGGAAGGTTAGCATGTGCAGGGTGGGACTACAGATGTGCAGACTCAACTCATAAACGCACATCTTCGTACAACCCATGTACATAAAATGGCAGAAATTTTCTTTCTGTGGTGGGAATGTTAGCATTATGATGGTATGTTAATGATCTAAAGGCCACTGGGGTTATCTCTTCCAGTTTGGGTTGGTTTCAGGGTCTTATCACCCTCTGGTATCTGGTCAGGGGTCAGGAAGCTCTGACTCCATCATGGGGCTCATCTGTTTTTTTTTTTTTTAAGCGGCTGTACCTGTAAATAAGGGCTGAAGAAAAACAGTAAGTAAAAGAATTTTCCCAGCTACTTCATCAGGGCTACCTTGATAACAAAATAATGTTCACTTAGCGTTTCTTCTCTGGTTAAAAATTTCCCAACTTGTGCTGCTAGGTTTGGTCAGGTAACTAAGACCTTGTAGGGACCAATGGAAAACTTCCCATTCACCTTCTGAAGGCCCACTGAAAAGGCAGATTAGTAAGAGAGAAGGCATACAAATGTATTCATATGCACGAAGGGAAAAATCACAGAGAGATTACCCCACCACACAATTGGGTAGAGATGCTTATTTACCCTTCTTCTTAGTGGAAAGGGAGATAGGGAAACATGGATGATTTTAGGGGGAGTAGTAAATGATTCTTAGGGGAATTCAATGGGCTCAGAACATTCAATGGCCTGGGACAAAGTCTGCTGGGTCCACAGAGCAGACAATAGTTTATGACAAGTCTGTTCAGGTATGTTAAGAGACTTCGATCTTTCTTCTTGTGATGTAAGTTCACATGTTTAGCTCTTTTCTTCATTTAGTAATAGTGATAAGCAAGCTGTGAGGGAGTTGCTCTTTAAAAATAATGATTCGTGATTCATTTCCTGTAGTTTCCTTTTCTGATAAAGCGTGAGCCTTGATAATGTCAGCATAAGGCCTGCGTGGATGGGGGCAGTCACCAACTAAGTGTGATTTGTAGGTGATCATAGAACTCATGGAGTGTTTACCACAAGAAAAGGGTAAGTGTAATTTGTAGGTGATCATAGAACTTAGGAGTGTTTACAAGAAAAGGGCTTATTTGGGTGATTTCAAAACTTTTTAAAATACCTCCCTAAAAAGTAAACTATTTTAATTTAAATTATTAGTCATTTCTACCTGAATCTGAATTACTTACATCAGATGCTTTCTGTTTAAGATGTGAGCGGAAAAAGTTAGTCTCAGAGCATAAAGGCTTTGAATGAAGTGATGGGGTGAGCACTGAATAAGGAACAGGCAGAAAGGGAGAATTTTTATAGCAAAAAGAGACAAATAGAAGTGGTGGAGTTGGGTTGGATGTCTCATTATAGGGGTAGGGGGAATGGTAAGTGTTTTAGACACCTAGAGGCAAGTGGTAGGGTGCTGAGTGTTCGGAGAGAGAGAAATGATGACTCTGTTGGAGAAAAGGAGGAGAGAAGTGAAATATGAAGTTTTTAAAAATAATTACATTTATTTGACCCCTTTCTCTTACATCCCACATAGCATCTATAAGCAAATCCCATAATCTCTATTTTAAAATATACCCAGAAGTCCAGAATCTGACTATCCTACCTTATTTTCATCACTACCACCCTAGTATCCTGAATTATTGCAATAGCCTCCTCATTGGTCTTCCTGTTTCCACCACTGTCCCCTTAATGTCAACTTGCCAGAAAGCAAACAGAAAGATCGTTTAAAAACAAAACTCAGATCATGCCACTCTGCTCAAAATCCTCCAGTGGTTTCTCTTGTCTCTCAGAAGAAAATCTTAACCATGGTCTCTGAGTCTGGCCCCTGGATCTTTATTGACATCACCTCCCAACTCTCTTTCCCTGGCTTCTTCTACTCTAGGCACTCCTTGCTGGACCTCTAACATACTAACAGCTCCAATCTTCTGGGCCTTTGCATTTATGATTCCCTCTCCTAGAATGCTAGGATTTCCCCTCTAGAAATCCTCACTCACTTACTTCCTCATTTGATTCAAATCTATACTCATAGATCATCTTTAGTGGACTTTGAATACTTGATACAAAGTATCTTGATATAAATACTTGATATAAAGTATAAAGACCTGAATACTTGATATAAAAAAGCATGAGCATTCCTCTGTATAACTCTCTATCTTTTTACCCAGCCATATTTTTCTTCATAACACTTGTCACAACTATATGTGTGTATATATATATTTGTTTATTGATTCACTGAAAGCTTGTTTCTTGAGAATAGAATTTTTGTCTATTACTCTTTGTATATAGAGAGCACCTAGAAGAGTGCCAGACACATAGTAACAGCTCAACAAGTGCTTGTTAAGTGACTTACATAAATTGCATGAAGCCTCAGAAAGGTTCTGGGAAATCTTAGAGAAAAATTTGAGAGAGTCTTACTATAAATAAAGTAAATGCTCAGAATCTTCTCCAATGAGAAGCTGAAAGCTTTTATTCTGACTCAAGAGTTGATGCTGCTTTGCTGAATTGCTGAGATAAATGTCTCTGTGGTGCATTTAAAATGTTGACTACCCTAGATTACTTGAAAAAAACTTCCATCTAATTACCTATAATCTTTCCTGGGACAATTATCAAATGTGCTTGTTAACATTAAATTTATCTTTCTGTTAAATGTCTTGCATTAGCTGTGATCATTTTGAATAGACAAAGGGTCATACATTGTGCCAGACAAATCCTTTTTCTATCTCAGCAATGAAGAAAACAATTTCCATCCATACATGATATACTTTTGATTTGTGGAGTTCTGAAGTTTCTACATATTTAATATGACTTTGATCCATTTAAGCTCATAATTTATTTTGTAGTCAGTCTTTGGAACTACACATTCTTCCAGCTTGGATAATATTTTCATTTGAGTATCGGCATAATTTGGATCCTACTTTGAGCAAACTATCTTGAAATGGCTTTCTCATATGTCACCTTGTCTAGGCTGAATTGCATTTCCCAGAATTTTTTCTCTTGTTTGTTTTGAGTTGAGGTCAGACATAGGGAAGATTCTTGAGAGATTTGGAGGCTGGAAGAGAAGCGGTGGCCATTCTGTGGCTCACACATATTGCTGCTGATCTGTAGATTCACCCTACTGGTGTGAAGCAGCTTCTCATTCTGCGGCTGCTCTACCTGCTGCTGATATTCTTTCAGCTTCTCAGACTCCTAGGCCAGCTGTGTGTGTTTCACTTTGTGGCAAAGGGCCCCACTTCCACTGGATACCCTCATTACCAAGGTTAGAGGCAACAAGAATGAACACAGGTTTTAGTCCTTCTCCACAGAGTTCCAGCTTAAGCTTGTTGGTTCCAGCCTGCTTGTGATCTTCCTTTTCTGACTGCCATCCCCGTGATCTTGAAGCCTCAGCATCATGTATGGCATTATGTGAAGCCATACAGAGACTGCTTAGCCAGCTCCCACAATCACATAAGGCCAATTCCATATAACCAATTTCTCTCTCTGACAGATAAAGAAACATACATATAGCTATAAATAAAAATATAGATAATATAGAGATACCAGTAGTTCTCAGCTGGTGGCAATTTTCACCCTCAGGAAACACTTGGCAATGTCTGCATACATTTTTGGTTGTTACAACTTGGTGGAGAGTAGGGAGTTGTTCTACTGGCATCTAGTGAGTAGAGGCCATAGATGAACCCACAATTCACAGGACTGTCCCCCACCCTCACACCCCATCAAAGAATTATCCAGCCGAAAAGTCAACAGTGCCATTCTGCAGAATATCTGATATAAATATATAGATATAGATAGATACTAGTTTTTGCTTCTCTGATTAAATGCTAACTGATACAGATTTTAATACCAAGAGTGGTTCCAGGGAGATAGAATCTTAAGTACGAATTCTCTGACTTGGTTTTGAATCTTCTCTAATATGATTAAATTTAAAAGCACTAATGAGTCTATTTCCAGCAGTAAGAAGGGCACTGGTAGTCAATGGCATGATGTGGCAATAGAGATATACAAAATATCACCACTGGTTACTGTTAGGGTCCACCCAACTGGACTATTTCCCCCTCCCATAGACCTAAGCCCCAAAGGCCAAAAGTAAAACACCCTACCCCAAACCCACCTGTAACTGTTTGACCAGAGGCCAGCTGTTCCAGGATGTGGTTAAGACGTCTACCTTGCGCAATAGAACTGGCAAGAAAAACATCTCCAGGAAGCGGTCAGACACGTGGCACAAAGGACCCCCCACTCCGACCCTGCCTCTTTTCTTTTTCCTTCACCCTGACCCAGTTCTATGCCCTATAAAACCTTGCTATACCCTGTAAGCGGGGTTGCCTCCTCTGCTTTTGTCAAGAGGTAGCCCAGCAGGACTGACAATAAATCAGCTTGCCTGAACTTGGGTCTATTGGCCTCATTCCTTTCTCGGCTGTCCTTCTAATTATTCCTTACAGTTACTCCTAACCAAATAATTACAGAAGACAAGGTTCTGGGTGACCATGTATTTGATGCCTTAGCACATTTTAGTCAAACCAAGGAGTACAGTGAGGTTGGCTGTTTGCTCCTAACTGTGCTGGAGAAAGTAGGGAAAGGATAGGCTCAGGAATTTGAATTATCAGCCCAAAGTCCACATAAAGAAACTGAAAGCTTCTGTTTGCCCTGAAAGAAATTCTTACCTTCCTTCCACAGCCACAGGGCCCTGAAAACCAAAATTCAGAGCCTCCGCCCTGCCAGTGGCTGAATAATGCAAAGTGATTTCTCAGCCTTGTAGCCTCTGTATGTCTATAAAGCTGGAACGGGATCCTATGGGAAGATTCTCATAAAGCTGGGGACTTTAACCCCTGAGTTCTGCTGAGCCTTTTTTGCCAGTAGAAGCAGCCCTTCTACTCCTGTCTTGAGAAGATTAGCCCTCCTTTGCCTGCCTTTCCTGAGGCAGTTGACTGGTAAGGCACTGATCATCCTCTTTAAGACCTACCCCTACCACCTCTCTTTGCTTCTAAACCTATAACTTACCTGAATTCCCAGCAGGCTCAGAGGGGTAAAGTACAAAGTGTAACCCATGAGGAGTTGTTATGCATACCAAAAGCATTGCACAGTTTTATCATTTTATATAGGCAGAAACCTGGGACATATGCATAGGAATCAATTTTAAAGATATGGGGTCAAAGTGAAAGGAAAATGAAGTTGGATTGGGCAGAATTCGTTGATATGGGCCTGTATTCATCAGCTTGGTGCGCCATAACAAAATACCATGGACAGGGTGGCTTAAATAACAAAAAATTATTTTCTCACAGTTCTGAAGGACGAAGTTCAAGATCAAGGTGCCAACAGGCTTAGTTTCTGTGGAGGGCATTTTCCGGCTTGCAGATGACTACCTTCTTACTGTAACTTCACATGGCCTTTCTTCTGGGCATTCACATGGAGAGAGAGAGAGACAGTTCTGATGTCTCTTCCTTTTCTTATAAGGACGTCAGCCATACGGAATTAAGGCCTCACCCTTATGACCTCATTTTACTTAATTATCTCCATCTCCAAATATAGTCACATTGGGGGTTAGGGTTTCAACATATACATCTTGGGGAGGGGCAACAATGCAGTCCATAACAGGGCCAACTAAGCAAATATTCTAGATTCAGTGTTTCAAGTTGAGGGGCTTGACAGTTTACTTGGTTGGTTGGCTGAAACATGGACCCAAAAGTGACCTATGATAAATGAAATCAAAATGCCAGAACTTTTGGGGTATACTGTAGAGGAAGATATCTAGAGGCTTAGAAACATTTGAATGTTGGAGTGTCTTTATTATATAAGACCTACTCACTCACCTTGAGAGGGCTCTCAGAACGTACCCTTTACCCTGGCTATGAGAAATAAATCTGTAAGGGGAGCTCCAGCATCCTTGATGAGCTTTGTGCTGGCTATTCATTATAGACCAGAAATTATCATGGGAACTGCTACCATAAATCAGGATCCCTAGATGTAATGACAATGATAGACTCTTGAGACGACAAAGGTCAAGTGGCAGTGGCAGCACTTAATTGCCTTTGTGAGTTGAATTGTGTTCCTCCAAAAAGATATGTTGAAGTCCTGACCCCCAGTATTTGTGAATGTGACCTTATTTGAAAATAGGATCTGTGTAGATATAATCGAATTAAGATGAGGTTGTAAAGGATTAAAGTGGCCTTTAATCCAATGACTGGTGTCCTTATAAGAGGGAAATTTAGGCACAGAGATGCACAGGGAGAATGCTGTGTCATGACGAAGGCAGAGGTTGGAGCGATGCAGTTGCAAGCCAAGGAATACCAAGGATCACCAGGAATCATCAGAAACTAGGAGAGAGGTATGGAATAGATTCCCCTTCAGAGCCTCAGAAGGAATCAACTTTGCTAACACGTTGATTTCGGCCTTCTAGCCTCCATAATGTAGGAGAATAAATTTCTATAGTTTTAAGCCACCCAGTTTGTGGTACTTTTTTATGGCAAACCTAAGAAACTAATACAAATTGCCTAAGACAAAATGAGTTACCATAATTGCCAACAGAGTCAAAGCAGTGATTAGAAGAGTCTGATTCACAGAAATCTTTAGTGTTGGCTGGTTGATCGTGGTGCCCCTAAAAAAAAAATGGACAGTTTACTAAATTCTTACTTGATCTATATAAGCAGAACAGATCTAAGCTTAGTGAACGGAAGTCTTACTTGAATCCCTAAAATACGATGACCCTTGAGTCAATTCCCAGATTTGAGCCAGTTCACCAACCTAAAATTGATTGAGTGAAGGGGAGATCAGGCCTCCTTGAGGAAAGAGCCTAATACACTGCCACAAATTTATTCTGTTAATCTTCCTACTAGCCTTCCCCAGAGTTACTTGCAGACTTTTACTATTTACCCAGGTGATTGTACATTTGGGAAGGGGAAATATTCAGTCTTTGGGGGGAATTACTAGATGCTGGCTCTCAACTGACACTAATTCCCGAAGACCCAAAATGTCACTGATGTCCACACACTTAGAGTAGGTGCTTATGGAGGTAAAAGGTCAGGTGATGGAATTTCAGCTCAGTTCTATCTCAAAGTGGTCCCAGTGGGTATGCATACCCATCAAGGGTCTATTTCTCCATTTAAAATATAGATACCTGGAATGGACATGCTTAGTAACTGGCAGAATCACCACATTGGTTCTGTGACATATATAGAGAGGGCTATTATGGAAGAAAAGGCCAGATGAAAACCACTAGAATTGCTTCTAACTATAAAAATAATAAACAAAAACCAGTACCACATTTTGGAGGCATTACAGGAATTCATACCACCCTCAAGGCCTTAAGTGTGGATGACAATTCTGAGTTGCTTCTAGTCAATAGCATATGCAATAGGAAATGAGATTTCACTAACCTAATTTGCTTATAGTATATAGCAAAGGTGTTGGCTGTCACTCTCATTATCAGGTTACATTATGTAAGACTCGATCTTAGCTGTTTGGAGACAGATACTCTCATGCAGGCCTTCAAGAAGCAACCTGCCATGTTGTGAACTGCCAAAGAGAAGGTCACATGGCAGGAAACAGCAGGTGGCCTCTAGGACTTGAAGATGACCTCTAGCCAGCAGAAATCTGGATCCCTCAATCATATAGCCTTAAGGAAATGAATTATGCCAGATTCTTTAAGTTAAGCCTCCAGATGAGAATGTAGCCTCTATAACATCTTGATCACATATTTGTGAGTCCCTTAGCAGAGCACCCAGGCAAGTTGGGCCCAGACCCCTGATCCACAGCAACTCTGAGATAATAAATGTGTTTTGTTTTAAGCCACAATAGGAAGATAATATACATACTTCAAGGCCTTTGAAAATCCAAACTGCCTTCTGAGAGGCCAGGAAGCTGAGCAAAATACTGTGTCTGAGAAGTAAAGAAGACAAGAAGCTGGTGGTGCCTGAGAAGCTGAAAAGATGAGGAAGGCTTCTGGAAATTTCATAGGCTTGGGGGAAGGACTAAACTTCAGAGCCTGTGAAAAAGGAGGGACCTTGATAAACATCATAGCCTTTAAGTTGGGATTCCCAAAGACCTCTAATTTTAAAATAATGCTGAATGGCAAATACTCTAGCCTTCATTCAAATGACTAAAATCCAGCTTTAAAATAGCTCAATACCTGATTGATAAAGGTGATATGCATTTACCATAACTCTGTAGCAGAAACAAAGTTAAGTCCTCACTGAAGGAAGAAAACATAGCCAAGAGTTTCAAATTGTCTTTATAGCTTTTTATGCACAATGATCAGATACAATAAAAAATTGGTGTGCAGAAAAGAAAGGAGAAAAATGAAACAATAGAAATAGTCCTCCAGGAGATCAGATATTAAAATTACCAAGCACTACTTTAAAATAACTGTTCTTATGTTCAGAGATTCCACTAGAGAATTAGAAATTATAATTAAGAAAGAAGCCAATGGAAATTTTATAATAGAAAAATTATAATAACTAAAATTAAGAACACATTAAATACATTTAAAATATTAGATATAGCTAATGAAAGAATTATAAAACTGGATTATAGTTCAGAATAACATGCTCAGAAGTGACACATAAAAAGATAAAAGGATAGACAATACAAAACAATAGTATGAAGTATATATAGTGTACATGGTGCACAATGAAAACATCTAGCATATACGAAAACTGAGTCCCAGAAAAAGAGGAAATAGAAACACATTTAAAGAGATAAAAACTGAGAATTTTACAAAACTGATGAAATGTACCAACCCACAGACTTGATAAATGCTAGAAACCAGAAGTAAGATACTCGTAAAGAAAACTACATGCAGATGCATCAGAGTAAAACTACTGAAAATCAAAAACAAAAATAAAATCTTGACAGTAATCAGAAGGAAAATATATTTATCTTCAAAGGAGAAATCCTACAACATCTAACAAACTTCTCAACAGAAATGATGGAGGCCAGAAAGCAATGGAATGGAATCTTCAAAATGCTGAAATAACTGCCAACCTAGAATTCTCTACCCACCAAAAACATTCTTAAAAAGCAAAGCAAGACTGGGCATGGTGATTAACAACTATAATACCAGCACTTTGGGAGGTTGACGTAGGATTGCTTGAGACCAGGAGGTCAAGACCAGCCTGGGCATCATAGTGAGATGCTGTTTCTACAAACAAACAAACAAACAAACCAAAAAGAAAGAATGAAAGAAAAAGAAAAAAGTTATCTGGGTGTGGTGTTGCATGCTTGCACTCCCAGCTATTTGGGAGACTGAGGTGGAAGGATCACTTGAACCCAGGAGTTCAAGGCTGCAGTGAGCTGTGATAACACCACTGCACTCCAGGCTGGATGACAGAGTGACACTCTGCCTCTACAAAATTAAAAATACAAAAAGCAAAAATGATTTGAGAGAAACAAAAACTAAGAAAATTAATCACCAGCATAACAACATAATGAGAATTAACAAAAGGATTTCTTCATGTAACAGGAAAATGATCCCAGATAGAAACACAGAGAAATCAGAAGGAATGAAGAGTTTTCTTAAAAAAAGGAGGTAAACATGTAAATAATTTTAAATAAATATAGACTGCATAAAGCTGTAACGATAATGTCCAAGACTGTTTTTATACATTTAGAAGTAAAATACATTTCAATATAACATAAAAGAAAAGAAGGAGTGTTTTGGTTAGCATCCATAAGCTATGCTACAGTAACAATTACCCAAATCTCAGTACATTATCACAATTATTGTTTTCTCACATTTTATGTTGACCACTGTAGCTCTTAGTTGGCTTTGGTTCCTCTCCATATATTGTCTTCATTTCAAAATCCGCCAGTGGAAGTAACCACTATTTGAGATATTCTATTCTCATAGCAGAACAAAAAGAGAAATGGAAGAATTATCCAATAGCGCTGAAGTTTCTTCTTAAACATCACATATAGTCACTTATATTTACATTCTTTTGACCAATGTGAGCCATGTAGCCAAAGACTTATATATTCTTTTACCAGAATACAGAAATAAAAATGTATTTTTTACATTTTTATTTATTTTGAAGCTGAAAAAAAATACAATATACCACAAAGAATGAATGAAATTTATGTGTTCAAAGGTCCTTGAATTTTCTGGGATGTAGGAAAACATTTAATTTATATTACAACTAATGAATAAAGAATTCATGTTTTAATATCTAGGATAATCTTGAAGAGTAAAAATGTCTAAGTAATAAGCTAACAAATGGGGAATAGAATAATAAGCTAATAGAGAGGAAAGATAATAATAGAGGATTAATAGAATAATAAAAGAATATTTAATAAATGCAAAGAAAGCAAGAAAGGAGAGAAAAAACATAAAATATATGAAACATGTAGAAAAGCAAGTATGATGGTAGATTTAAATACAAATATGTAAGTAATTACATTAAATGTTAATGGTTTGAATATTCCAGCAGTTATCAGACTGGATAAAAAACAGAACTCAAATATATTCTGTTTGTAAGATACACACTTTAGATATAAGTATGCAAAAATGTTTAAAGAGCATAGAAATAGTCAAACAGCAACTTACCACAAGAAATCTGGGGTAGCTGGACTAATATCAGACAAGGTAAACTTTTGGGCAAAACCATTCCTAGAAAGAAAGATATTTTGTAATGATGTAAGTGTTAATCCATCAGAAATATATGACAGTTCTGGGATTGTACATGTCTAATAACATACTCCTCAAGTCTACAAAGCAAAAAGTGACAGAATAAATTGAAGCAATAGACAAATTCAAAAGAATTTTGGTAAATTTTAATTCACCATTTTCGTAACTTAAAAGCCAAGTTAATGAATCACATTATTTACGTCTTCTGTGGTCTTGCCAAAATATTTTCAGCGTTTTTTGTTCTGTTTTGTTTTTTTGTTGTTGTTGTTGTTGTTGCTGTTTTTTTTTGAGGCAGGGTCTTGCTCTGTTGCCCAGGCTGGAGTACAGTGGCACAATCACAGCTCACTGCAGCCTCGACCTCCCTGACTCAAGTGATTCTCCTGCCTCAGCTTCCTGAGGAGCTGGAAGTACAGGTGTACACCACCATGCCTAGTTGATTTTTTATTTTTTGTAGAGACGGGGCCTCATTTTGTTGCCTAGGTTGGTATTAAACTTCTGGCCTCAAGCCATCCTCCTGCCTCAGCCACCTAAAGTGCTAGAATTACAGGCATGAGCCACCACTCCTGGTTTACTTTTTCTATCAGTTTATTTGAGTTCAAAATATAACAATTTGTTTTACCTTATTGACGTATGGCATTTCTTTTCTTCAATATATTTCTATAATTCTGTATAGTACAAGTAAACCCAGACTTACTAATATTAATGCTAATGTAATTTTCTCTATTTTTTTCTTGCATTTCTTACAGTTTCTGTTTTATGAACGATAACACAATGCTATCTGGTATATAAATATTCACAAGTGTCACATCTCCATTATAAAATTAAACATGCATCAATTAGAAATTATGTTAGATCATGAGCAACAGAGAGTCTTCCAAGTAGTAAGAAAGATAAAAATTTTATTCTTAGGAAGGCCAGCATTAGTAAGGGTGCTCTTTAAATTCATCAACTGGTCCAATTTCAAAACAAAGATAAAGAATTAATGAAAAACTACTTGACTAATGAGTAGAAATTACAAAATCAAGAAAGGAAAAACGTAATTCAAAAGCAAATGAATAGCATGTATTATAATAAGGGTGACTTAAAAGCTAAGAGGTGAAAAGAAATTTGTCTATAATTTCAAAAAACACACAGGCATCACAATCTTGTTTTAAAAAAGATGTGATGAAACAAAAGGAGATGAAAAAAAGTCATGAATGAAGAGAAATATGAGAAATAAAAGTAAATTAGAAGTAAATTAAATATTTACAAAAATAATTGTCACATTTGATGCAATCATAAATAGAATAAACAGTATTTAATGCCACAATCAGTGACATGGAAGTCAAACTTCAAAAAAAGTACGCAAAATGAAAATTAAAATGAATGAGATGTAAAATTACAAAAAGATCATTAGATATGGAATTCAGATGAAAGAAAAGAAGAACAGAAAAGATGGAAAAATGCATTCAAAGATTTAATAGAAAAAAGTGTTTTTGAAATAAAAGTCTTGTTTGGCTCTGAAGAGCAAATTAGGCTGTTTCCTAGGGAAAGTAACTGGTAAAGTTACTGATATTTGAAGATTAGGAAAAAAGTATCCTAAGGGAATCTTGGAGAAAAAGCAATTAACATACAAAAGGAAGCATAATTATGCTACTCTGAGATTTCTCTACAGGATACTACTTACTGAGATAATTGGAAGAATTCAATGAAATAATGTAATTATGCTAGTCCTTGGATTGCCATCAGGACATTCATAAACTTACTGAAACTATATTCAAAATATTGTTTGTGCACACATGTAAACTTTGCTAGGATAAAACCAATTTTTTGTTTGTTTGTTTGTTTGTTTTTTGTTACCTGATTTACAAAGAGATGACAAATAAATTAAGAATCACTGCACTAGAGCATGTCTCCCCAGTGGTGGACGTCATCTTTGCAGGAGTCCATGGAAAGTGTTTTGTGTCCATGAGTTTATTACAAGATTCCTTCTAAGAGTATGAATTTTCATTCCAATTATATTTAAAATTAATAAGAGTAGCATGTTCTCTATCATATGGATGGCCATCTAATTTTTTATTTTTACTTTTTTTGACAGAGGACCTACAAGGAACTTTATTTTCTTGCTTCTCTCTTCACTGGGGCACTGCCCCTTGGGAAGACCAAGTGGGCTCCTGGCACAGGGATCCTCCATCTTCTCTAGCACACGTGGCATTGCCAGCAGGCTAAAAAGGGCAGCTGGCATTGTTGGCTTCAGTCTGACCCAGGGTGCCCAGCTGGGGTCCCCTCAGCCCACAGTAGGGGCAAGGGCTGCTTCTCCACAGTTCATACTGAAGGCTTTCAGCCCTGCCCAGCTGCCTCTTCTCCAAAAGTCTGGCTTTTGAACACTCTTCTCCTTCCTGGGGAGGGTTTTTGCCCCTCTGAGGTTAGACAGGAACCAGAAGAACAGTTTATCTGCTTCATCATGTCTGTGACCTGGGGTTCACCCAGCCTCTAATCCCTCTGGCAAGTACCGCGCTTGAGCACTGTCCACACAGTGGAAACCACAGGAAATGACTTTGACTTGTGGAGACGGAAGAATGCGAAATGAAAACAAAAGCAAAAGAACCGTCCACAGGAGCACACAGAAAAGCCCCATCCACTGCCCATCTCTCTCCCTTGGGCCCCCAAACAACCACTAAAGTAAGACCCAAACTAAAGGCCTGTCATGTAAACCCAAAATCAATTAACCTCTCCTGAAACATGCAAAGCAACTGCCCACCCAGAAATATCCAAAATCGTCTGTGCCAATTATGAAGAGACCAACAGCTTCATCCCCCCTCTCTGGAACCTCTGGTACTGACTGTGTCATCCATGGGGTGCCCCAAGGAGGGTGGACTCTTTTCTCTAGGCCAGGACAGTGACAGTTACAAAAGGTGGTCCTTGCTTGCACCTGAGAACTGCTTTTTCTTCAACTAATGGACAGTGACATGGCCTAGGCCAGGGATATGCTTGAACTCATGAGACACCACCAAGCCCCAGAACCGATGGTGTCTTTTAATGCACCCACCTTTGGCGGGTGGTGACAATCTCCAGGAAACCAGCACAATTCACAAATATAGATTAGGACAATGCAAGGGCTATCTCTGGTGGCAAAACACCAGCAAACAAAACTGGGCCAAGCAGAGGCAGGACACCGGAGGTGCCCTATGACCATATCTTTTCCAGATTTGCAGCAAAGGCACCATTGGGGTTTCCCACATGACCTGTCCCAAATGGCATGCGGAGTCACATGGTGAAGTCACCAAGGTCCACATGTGGGTCTCAGCTTTCTCAGCTCTGGGACCCAGACCCTGTAACCCCTGGCCCATTCTCTTCCCTACTCAATGTGGATTACCCATCCTCTACCTTGCAGCTGGGGGACAGCCTGGAGGGGAGACATCTTGGAGGTCACACATTCTACAGGGTTTAATGTTGTCCATTCCCCACCTCTCCCATTTTTTTCCCTTTTCCTTTTGTCTTTGTCTCATTGCTAGATGACCATCTTATGATTGAGCATTACTTTATTTTAATGTGCATGTTTATGCTTGTGTTTAGGTGACCACGTTGCACAAAAGGATCATGAAGCACCAGCATTTACATTTTAATATACTGGTAGGCACATTGCTTTGCTCTTGCTATCCCCCTCTAATGCCACAAATGAAAACTTTTAGCACCTGCTATTGGGCAAACACTGATTTCTTTAAACAGTCATGAGGGAAAAAAACCCTAGACTTTTGCTTTTAAAAAGCACTGAACTATGACATTATTAAATTTTGACTTAAATTACTTACATAAGAGTTGCATGTCCTATCCTGAAAACGATTATGTTTTGTAGGAATGTTCTACTTCAATTATTTTGGGCTAACGGAAAAATACAGAGGCAGAATTAATATAGGATAAAAGGTCTTAAAATTATTTAAACAGAGAAAACAGTGAGATAATCAAATCATCGTATGGTACACTATCATATTTGTATATGTAATACCAATGGTGAGCACTAGTATTGCTTCAGCAAAAATTTATTTTCTATATAAAATTAATATGGTTTATTTAAATTTTATTAGTTGTGTGATGTGATGGATTCAACTTTTAATTTAGATTGTAGAGTTGTAAAAGGGATGATAGCACAGGCATTTCATCCCTAGGTTTACATATATATATTTACAGGCCACCATAATTTCCAAAACAGTTTCTGTCCTCGCTGTGTATCAGAAAAAAAAAAATCTTCTTTTATAAGTATTTTAAAAATTCCACACATAGCATAATTTATCCAAACTGGCTTTGCTGTAGGCAGTGTGCTGTCATTCTCTAGCTAAGTGACTCCACCAATCTGTCTCAAAGCATGGGACAGGAAGAGTTATGCCTCAGCAAAACAACATGCCCCAGTTTGTCAGGGTTATTCTGAAATAAGGCCATTATTTATTTGTTGGTCAAAACTCAAAACAAATTCTCTAATTCCATGTTTACTTAGTAGTTAACAAATGCATGAAAAGTTACTGTCTTCCATGTTTCATTTTATCCTAAGTTCCTCATGAAACAGAGAATGAAGGCATGATACACAGCTTTATATGCTTGCTTTGTGGAGAGAGTGCAATCTCAGTGAACCAAGAATGAAGGAAAAGGGGATTTTAGTCAAGGAAGGAGCAAAAGCCATTACAAAGCGATACATTACCAAGGCATCCATAGGCGTACAGAAAACCTGACTGATTGGTCATATAGGGTATCTTTACAGAGGATATGTGAAATCATTGCTTCTCTGAACCATCTGGTTGTATTGGAAAGAGAGGAAGAAAAAACAATTTATCAACCAGTTCCTTTCTTCCTTCAGTCTCATTGATCAAAATCCATCCCATGGGGCACTAACATCCCATCTGACCCCACTAAACAGAGAAGGCAGAGCCTCTGCGGGTCCAGGTAATCAGACCTAGACCTTTAGAACCGCTGTGGCTCCTTTTGAGGTAAACATGATGGTGGCCATGCTGCAGCCCAGCCCTTGCCTCCAAAGGAAAAGGAAGAGGAAGAGTATATGGAGCCTGTGATGAAACAGAACCATACGTCCAATATCTGGGTACCACAGAACACAGAGTTCAGAGAAAGAAAGAAGCTACTTTATTTAATGGGAGGGAAAAAAAGCAAAAAAGATGGTCAGAAATGAGGTTAAGTGGAGCTGAGTGCCAATTTACCCATTTGTAATAATATAAATTCTACTTGAATCCATTGACCAGGAAATTCTCAGCATACTACATGAAAAATCAAATTAAATCCGAAGGCTGCATTTTGAGCATGAGATCACAGCAGGGAGAGTTATTTGTACATGTTCATGCCTGAAGGACATTAGGATCTGACCTCCATAATTGAGACCTACTCTTGGGGCAAGGTATCTGCTTGCACATCTCTGAATCTTCTTTTTTTGTGATTTACTGGGTGATATAATTTGGATTTGTGACCCCACCCAAATCTCGTGTTTAATTGTAATCCTCAGAGTAGGAGAAGGGGACTGGTGGGAGGTGACTGGATCATGGGGGCAGATTTCCCCCTTGCTGTTCTCTTGATAGTGATTGAGTTCTCATGAGATCTAGTTATTTGAAAGTGTGTAGCAACTCCCCCTTCTCTCTCTTCCTTCTGCTCCAACCATGTAGGACATTCCTGCTTCCCCTTACCTTCTTCCATGATTGAAAGTTTCCTGAGGCTTCCTCTGCTTTACTTCCTGTATAGACTGTGGAACTGTGAGCCAACTAAACCTCTTTCTTTCTTCTTTTTTTTAGTAGTC